>NC_046229.1:30488229-30803700 GCF_009819885.2 Catharus ustulatus | reverse complement strand
CTTTGCTTTCACATTTTAATGTGTTTATTTGTTAATAAATGGAGGGGGTAGGATGGAAAACAGCCCTGGCATCACCATGTCCCCATGGCTCAGCACCCTCTGATGCTGATGGATCAGCAGATGGAGCTGGGCTGGGCATCCCCTCGCTCTTGCTGCTCCAGAGCCCTGCCCTGTCCCTGCCGGGGCCAGCTGCCCCCAGCCCTGGCTGCCAGCGCTCAGAGCCTGCCCGGCGCTCGGAGCAGCGGGTTCGTGAACTTGGCTATGTTTTATAGCCACTAGAGGGGGGTCAGAGACTGCTGGCTTGGGCTGCCGGCTGCGGGCAAGCCCAGCTGGGGGGCTCGGCTGAGCCCCACCTGGGCTGGCAGCCCTTGCCCGGGTGTTCCCAGCATCTCCCCAGCCTCGGGGACTGCTCCCTGGGGAAGGGCAGTGCTGCAAGCCAGGACGGGCTGTCTGCGTCTGCTCCTGCTTCCCCTGTGAGCAGGGAGGCAGCGCTGGGCTAGCAGGGAGTGGAGCTGGGGAGCCCCTGCAGCCCAGGAGGGTTTGTCAGCCCAGCTGCAGGAGCGCTCTGTAACCCCAAAGTGCTGGTGTCCCCAAAGCTGGTGTCCCCCAAAGTCTTCTCCTGCTCACACATGAGCCTAGACCACCTGAGGCGGCTCTGGGCAAGATCCCATCAGCTCTTCCGGCCCTTGGGACATCCCTCCATCAGGCTGTGCTGATGTCCCAACAGGGAGCACATCCTGAGGCTCCGCAAGTGACACCCCAGTGTCACTCCAGGTGTGGGACTCCAGCCCAGGGTGTGTGTTTTTAGCCATCCCCAAAGGGGAGGCACTGAAATTTGCCCAGGAACATCAGGCCATTGGGATCACTGGAGCAATTTCAGCTGGCCAGGAGCGAGTCTGTTTATTGTCTCTGAAACCAGGCATTCGAGGTGCTCAATTTCCTTTGCTAGCAAAGCCCAGAGCAGTGTTTTGTGCCAAGATGAGAAGAGATGTTCAGAACACTTTTATAGCTCATTGTTTTCCCTTGTGGGCCCCTATATGTGATTTTTTCTAAAGGGGGAGGAAGTGCTGGATTTTCCATTTCAAGGTGCTGCTCTCCAAATTCTGAGTGATATGAGCCATAACACTTGCAAACTTCTCACGGACACCTTGGCAAGACTCAGCCAACTTCTGAAGAGAGAGGAAAGGATGAAAAGAGCTTGACTGCCCTTTGCAGAGCCTGGCACAGCATCAAGAGGAGCTTTTCTTCCTGGGAGCAATCCACCTCTGCTGCTGTCTCATGGTGGATGCTCCTGGTGGCTCTGGAGCAGGGTGAAAAAGCAGGTAACTCCTCGGTGGCATCAAAATGGTGTTCTAAGGTCCCCCACACTTGTTGCTGAGAGCACCCAGTCCCTAACACATCACAGGAGCAGCCTGTTCTCCGTGTCACTGGGAAGTGATGGGCCCTGGTTGCGTTAATGGATGGGAGGGATTTGGCCTTTCTACCCCTCGGCCTCCCCACAGCTCCAGGATCGTTTTAAGTGCAAGGCTGTGGATTATAAATTATACAGCATTTATAATCAGGAAAACATCTGCTGGGTGCTCTTTCCAGTGGACAGGGCCAGCCAAAGGCTCCAGGACACGACGCGTAGGGGTTGCACCAATCGCCACCTGTCTGCTCCTATAATCGAGTTGATTTTTTACGATCTTGACATCAGCTTTCAAGATGCATGATCTATGTGTTTATTTAGCTGTCTTTCCTGGCGTCCCTTAGTTTTGAACTCCTGTAAATCCTCCCACAGTTGGATTTCTGCACTTTTCAGAGATTACATTTCCTGACAGTACATTTCTCCTTCCCCCTCACTCCGTTGACAGCTCAGGCGAGGCTCCAGGGACAGAAGTGTTCAAACCTGGCTCTAGAAAGCTTAGCTCTGACACAGAGTGGGTCTAACTTTCCAGGGCCAAGGGACTGGTGCTGGTATAAGCAGGAGAGGTGACCCAAATGTGCTGCTTTGAGGCTGGAGTCCCCCTCCAGGTTCAAAATTGATCCAGGGGCTGTGTCAGCCTCTGGGACCTGTCCACGTGTGGCCTCTTTGAAAGGCCCTGCTCAAGTCATATCTCCAGGCCAGAAAGGTAAGGAACTTTTTATTAAAAAGCCCAAATTCTGGCTGGTGGGCAGAGAGTTTTGCAGTTCTGTTTTTTGGGTCTCCGTGGCCCTTGCTCACTGATGTTCTCATTTCATCAGGAGTTAAACCACTCAAGAGCTTCCAAGGCATCCCAGTTCAAATGATTCCCTGAAGGACCTCATTATAAATGCCCTTGTTTTTCACCAAACCCTGTCACCTTTGTCCTCTTCTTTTTGGGAAGTGCAGCTAGTGCTGAACTCCACCAGCTCCACCAGATGTGTACAGATGTATGAATACTTGCACACTGGGAAACAACACACAGTGGCCTTTTCTTTTTGTGCTTTTTTCTTCCAGCTAAAGAGGTGTTGTTGAGCAGAGCTATAAGCCAAGAAACCTCTGAAATCTGTGGGATGCTTCCTACAGCCCTTAGCCTCTGACTGCAGCAGCTGGGAATATACCTCCATGGAAAAGCTGAGTTTTAAGGGTTAATATTGGCTGATCTGCCTTTCCAGGTGTGGTTTGCAACCAGCCTCCCTTTCCCAGCCTGTCCCAGCTCCTTTTGGTCACTGCTTGTCTTCTTTTCCCTTGTCTGGCCTTTTTCTTATCCCTTATTCTACTTGGTCCTCAGCCTCTGTGCTGCCTGCCACAGCTCCTTCCTTTCTCTGCTCCTTTTACACAGAATCACTAGGTTGGAAGAGATCTTCAAGGTCAAGGAGGAGGGGAGACTTCCAGGATCCAGAGCCATCCTGGCTCTGCCCCATAATGTGCCTATGCCACTTGATCCCTGACTCTCTCCCAAACTTCTTAGCCACCAATGACATGTGAATTAATTTATTTATAGCTTTGATACCTCTAGGAGTTTTCTGCTTGACTGCATGCTGAGGGTTTTCCCATCTCTTGGAGAGGATTCCTGGCTCTGGCAGGTACTGTGCCTGATATTTTTCTGAAGATAATGTGAACTTATCCCAGGTACAAATTGGTGTCTAAAGCCCTTGCACTTGTGCTTGGATCAAATAGCATTCCCAGCCACTGCTAACTCTGCTTCTGAGCTCCTCTGCTGCCTGCAGCAGCACTCAGAGGTGAGCAGATAAAAGGGATTTGAATGTCCTGTGTATCTCAGGACATAATTTTCCAGCTCTGTTACCAGGCCCCAGCTGTACCTGCTGTTTCACTCATCCCTCAGTGGTGCTGCCTCCCTCTCTTCTAGTGCCATTTTAAACAGCCGGCAGGAACAAAGCACTAGGTAAAAGTCCAGTTTCCCATGGGTTTGGGCTAAAACCTTCAAGTTTTCACCCACTAAAGATGTGGCTGGACAGATGAATCTGTGACAGGTGACAGCACACCTGTATGTGTATGACAATGTCATTCTTACTGTGACCTGGCATTTGTGGGGCCATGACTGATAAACCCACAGAGGCAGAAAGCATATCCTAACCAATGTGTCTGCATTGACTTCTTTTTCCCATCCTTCCCAACATGATCCTCACTGCCAGGTCCTCTCAGCCATCCTTTTCCAGTAGAGATGGGAAGAATTAATGCCTTACCACGGCATAATTTACCCCTCTGCATAATGAGGTGCTGAAGGCTCTCTTTCACACTAGGCTGGAGAGTTTCCTTTATGGGCATCCTGAAGTCTTGGGCTTGAATGGAAAGCCATCTCCCACTAGCAGAAGATTGGATACACCTCATCATCACTTGTGCATATTTTTGCCTGCCACGCAGTAGCAGGAAAATAGGTGAGGAAAGATTGATCTGTAGGTATTAATTTTATGGGATTGTGTGGAATCCACCTCCCATCAATTTACCAACAGGTTAGAAGAGACGATGTCCTTATCATTCCCCTCATCCCGGCAGGGAATAACCTGCCAAATGAGCTGTCCCTTTATAAGGGTGTTATCATGTAGAACAGCAGAGTGGATTTGCACCTCTGATGGCTCTGTGGTAATTTATATGGCATTAATGCCCAGCTGAAGCCGGGTCTTGTTGTGTGGCTCCTTGGGAGAGAGATCTTCCTGTGCTGAACTGCTCCAGGTGGGACAGGGAATGGAAATGTGCTGGGAGCAATCAGGTTTCATGGTGAGGCTGCTGCAGGTTGAGAGCAGACCTTGCCACACCCGACTGTCTGTATCACAAGTATTTGAAGTCATGTTTGCCCCTACAGGGCTGCTTGGACTGCATCAAGGCTGTTGTGGTCTGCCCATGTTGCATGTGTGTGCTCCTGTAGAACGTGGCTTAGATGGAGCTCGATCCCTCAGTGAATTCCTGTTGTCCCCATCCCATCTTCCAAGTGGTTCTGTGACCACCACGTTCAGTTCTCAGGGCTGATGAGCCTTGCCCAGCCCAGCTCTCACCACTAGCCTGTGCCTTCCCATCACATTTAGGCTGGAAAGGACCTTCCTTGGAAACCTTCCCTGCTACCAAGAACTGGTGACATGGGTTTCTAATGGTGTCACAGCCAGACTTTGCCCTCTAGGTCTCGCCTTCGGAGCCAGCACCCTTATTAGAAATGCAATCCTTCTCTTATCCCTTATTTTTTTTTAAAGTATCACTGAAAACTAAGGCACAGAGAAATGGAGCCCTTTGCCCAAGGTCATTAACCAGCTGCAGAGTCTGGAATAAGAGTGCCCTGATTTCCTGGTTTTGTGTCACAAGTGTGAACAGCTCCTTACTCTGATGACAGCGAGGGCTTTACTGTAAGGAAGGGGAAAAAAAGAGCCATATTTCAACATGCTTCTTGCTCTGTCCCTGAGTGCATCCCCCAGGGTGAGAGTGAAGTCAAGAGGCTGCTGTGAAAGGGTTATAGCCGACCTCTGATCACAACCGATTAATGACAGCCCCAGGGAGCAAAAGCCCTTGAGCTGCCAGGAAGGAGGTGAGCATGGAAACGCAGAGAAGTTTTAAATGCAGCAGCCAGAGTCCAAAGTAGAACAGCAGCCGAGGAAACAGCTGTGCCTGGACACAGTGCAGGAATGGAGGGGATTCATCCATCCCCAGCAGGCTGGATCCAACCCTGCAATCTGCTCTGGCCAGACCTGTTGCTCTCAATTTGCTGATGATAATTTGGGGTTTTTTAAATGTGTTTGTTCAAACTAAGCAAAAAAAAAAAAAAAAAAAAAATTCCTGCGAGGTCAGGTTAGCATTTAGCTGCAAGCAGATGAAAGCAACTGTGAGGGTGAGAAACACTTGCCAAAGCAGGGAAACTGAGGCGGGACACCAGAATGGGGTGGGCAGAGCCAGGACCAGGAGGAACACCCGCTTCTCCCTGCACCACCAGGCATGCAGCTTTGTGCTTGGCTCAGCAGAAATCTTGCCTTAATGTAATTAAAGGATGAGCAGAGGCTTCTGCAAGAGGCTGTTTACGAGAGCAGAGGCGGGCATGCCGGGAAGATGCTCCATTCCCAGCTCCAACTGCTGCACAGGAGCATGACCCTGGATGAGGATGTGCATGGCTCGGATGCTCTCCAGCTTTCCAGCTCTTCCATGAAGGGCTGAGAGCAAATTGGCTGCTAATGCAGACAGGGGCTGGCTGGACTCAGCACTGCACACTGTGGGATGGATGAGGAAACCCATGCTCCTGCTTCAACAGGTCCAACCCTGCTTGTTAGTCTTGGTCAATAGTTTCCCGTCAGAAGCAATTCTCTGTCAAGCAGATGTTGGTTTTGGTTTTGTTTTTCTTTTTTTCCCTTCTTTTTCAGCCAAATTTCTTGCTTTTGGTGCTCAGGGTTTTTTTTCCTCCTTGCTTAAAAAACAATGGTGAAAACAGGGTTGTCAGCTCTCAGAGCCTGAATCTAAAGGTTTGAGCCAGCAAGGTATCCAAATGTATCTTTGATTTTACGTCAAAAGAAAAAAAAATAAAGAGAGGAATGAAAGAAGGTTTTTAAGAACTCATTGCCACGGTGGAAAACTCATGTTAAAGAAATTTCTTGAGTCCTTGTTTCCGTGAGACTCTTTGATGGCTTGTAGTTGTGTGTCTGAGGGTGGTTCAGATGGAGCAGAGCTTGTGATTCTTGAGGTGGTCCTGTGGAGGAGTTGCACTTTGATGATCCTTGTGGGTCCCTTCCAACTCAGGATATTCTATGATTCAGCGAGCTTGGGAACAGGGGTGGTGGCAGCCCAGCTCTGGTGACATCTGAAGGTCAGTGTGTGCCACTCCCTGTGCAGGTTATGAGGCCTGCTGAGTCCTCTCTGCTGGTTCAGCTCAATGGGCAAAGCTTGCACTCAACGTTAAACACAACAGCTCCTCAATATAACAAAAAATTATCTGGATGGAGAAATGCTGCTTTCTTTGGGAAGCTTTGCTCTGTCCCATGGGATTTGCAGCAGACAGCCTGGCTGGCAGAGGTGATGGGGAGGTGCTGTCCCACTCTGAGGGAGCACAGTGATGATTTTTGTCCTTTTCTGGCCCACTGGGTGTCCACCTGGTGCTATGTGAACATCTGCAGTGTCTCTGGCAGCACCACGGTCCCAAGGGTTGATGCTCTCTCTGGCTCACATGGGTGTAGCTATGACTTGCACAAAGGAGGACCAAGCTGGGAGCCAGAGGCTGGAGGGTGCCTTGCACTGTGAGGATGCAAAGAGGTGGGGGAGACCTGAGGGGATGAGCTGGCCCCAGGCTTACCAAAGCTTTTGGGTGTTGCCAGAGTTAATGCAGGGAGCGCGTGCGCCTCTCGCGTGTGTTTATGCATGCAAAGAGGTGCCTGCTGGGGAAGGAGTGGAAGGCTTGTGATTTATCATTGCTCTGTAATGGGTGCCTTGCTTCTAGTGAAAGAGGTCAACATCCCTGAGAGATACCAAACCCCCTCCTTATTAACGTCCTGTTACAGCTAATGGTTTGGGGTAGGGCAAGCAGGTCTTACAAGGAAGGCATTAAAGAACAGCGCGACTTGGAAGGGAAGCCAAAGAATTTACAGCAATATTTACACAGAGGCTCTCCCCAGAGATAAGGAGGTACACAGTCAGCTCGGGAGATAAGCACAGCTGTGGGACCAGGCAGAGCAGGCACTGTTGTTTGTGCATCCTGAAGTTCAACAGGATCAGAAGCCAGAGCTGTGTGGTGCAGGAGAGGGGGATGTGAGCAGGACCACACACACCAGCTGGGCCCTGGCCTCTGGAGGCAGATATTGTGTTTGCTCAGTGGCTTGCAGTGAGAAATGGGGCCAGCAGTGCTCCCTCAGGCTCCTAACCCAAGCCCCAAACCTGGCTTGAAGGCATGGATTAATACAAATTAATGAGTGCAGTGTCCTGTCCTGGTGAAGATGTGGAGGTCTGGCCCAGGTTAATGTGGCAGCCACCACCTGTCCTGTCCACCACAGGCTTTGGAAGCTGCAGGTTGACAGCTGTTTCTCCAGGGGGTCCTGCTAGTTGATCCCAGCTCCATCTCCAAAAGCCCACCTTGATTCCACGTGGGGAGCCCTGGGGACACTTTTGGGACACAGCCCAAAGGGAAAAGGCAAACCTCTACATTTAATTCGAGGCCAGATACAATTCCTAGACAAGCATGTGTCCCAGGACACAGGTCGTACAAGGTCACCCAATCTGGGGAGCACCTGGGAAACTTCTTCTCTTTCCTGTCCAGGTGATGTTGCAGTCAGGTCTTCCCTCCCTAGTTCTTTAGCTCCACTTTTCCACCTTTCCTGTTGGCTCTGAGAGATGTGCAGTGGATCTGTATTCAACAGATGCTGTGCTGGCTGAAGGTCCCTCAGACTATTCTCAGCCTTCTCCAGTTACTTGCTACGAGCCAAAATCCCACATCCAGCAAAATCTCCTGACCCAAACCCACCTGAAGACAAAAAGAGCCTCACTTGGTTTTTGGTTTTTTTCCTCATTGACAGCACCAGGCTTTGGATCTAGTCACATGGGGAAACCGAATAAGATCTGTGCTTAAGGCCTAACAAGAGAGCCCAGCCTGCTCCATGCCCCCTTCCTGCATCAACCAGACACCTCCCCTCTCACTCCTGGTTTCTTTATGTGCTCAAATCACCCATGGCCACCACCTCATCCTGTGCTAGACTACATCTCCACCGTCCTCCCTGGCCCCTAATAGCACTCGACCACTGATCTCCGAGCGCTCCATCCATCACTTGACTAGCACATTATTTATTTACCATGGGGGAGAAAAAGGAGTTGGGTTGTCTGGAGAATGTATTAAATTTTCATTTGTTCTCATTGATTCCTGAAAGGAAATTGCTGAGTTATGCCATCAGGTTGGACGATATGGAGAGCATCTACTAGAGGGGGGATACTGGGTGTGAAACAGGGGCAGAGCTGAGGTTGTTTTGAATATTCCATGGAAGTTACGGTGACCATTTAGCCGAGCAACCTGATGAAATGTATCGTCTGCTTCCCTCAGTCTCTGCTGTAGCTGCTTGCCCAGACTCTTCCCAGTTTCTCCTGCCATATGGGACACACGTGGTGCTGTTTCCTCCTGGCTGCTGGGTGAGGAGCTCTCTCTCGCAGGTTTCCCCACCGATTCTGGAGCACCGTGCGTGTGCGTGGGAGCGGCTTCTGGCGAGGGCTCCTTCCCCGTCTGCAGGAGCTGCTCGGCCTCTTCCAGCTCATCCCAGTCAGTTTGGAGACAGTTGCCTCGCATATTTCTTCTCCAGGCATGTCTGGGCTCTCTCCCCCTGAATTTCCGCTGTGGTAGTTAGCACGTTATTTATGGCAATTTTTTCCTATTTTTTTAGTGTGCGCTAATATTGTAGGTTGCACAAGAATACTGGCTTTTCCATAGGGCTTCTTGTCATCCAAAAACTGCTCATTTTTTTCTTTCCCAGCCAGAACTGGCATCCCAGCCAACAGCAATGACTATGGTTCAGGTTTTCCATGCTTCAAATGATTGTCGTTCAGGTTTTCCATGCTTCAAATGATTGTCATTCACATTTTCCATGCTCTGAAGCCCACCAAGAACTGACTTGGAGTCTCAGCTGAGGATTGGCTCACATTACTTCATCTAAGTCCCATTTTCTAACCAAGTCAAACTAAAAGTGTAGTCTGAACCTCATCAAGACACCAGGGTTGCCCTAACTTTTGGAGGAAGTCTTTAGTGAAAACGTTGAAGCCTCATCTGAACAAGATGGAGAAGAAATTCTCCTTGGTGAAAAGTCTCATGGCTGGGATTTTTGAGGGCAGACACTGTTTTCTGAATTAAAATGGCCACCTGCTGCCCGAGGACTGTGGGCTGGGGAAGTCCTCACATCTCTGAAGAGGTCACCTCCATCTCTGGCACCTCTGACCCTGCTTGCTGCCTCAGGTCACAGCAGACCCTTAATTCAGGGAGCCACAATGTAGAAGAGGAATGTTTTTACTGGGGTTTTATTTTTGCAGTCTGGAGGATAATCAAGGGTCCTCGGGTTTCTGTGGGAGTTGAAAGAAAGGACAGAGCAAACTGGCACTGTTCCCAGTCCAAAATGTTTTCACTAATTGCATGCAACCTTCCTTACAGGAGAGAGAGGCTGCAAATACCACCGCAGTTTAAGTACCACTGCTGGTTCACGTTGGTTTTATTTCTGCTGCTCCCAGTGCTGCGTGTGAGTGGCATGTGTGTGCAAGGTAGGATGCACAGGGAATCATGGATGGCTCGAGGCTTGAGGGAGGGAGCTGAGGAGCGTGTGTGTGTTTATTTGGGGGTGTGGAGCCTTTCCAACGAGGAAAGGGCGGCCGCACCCCAACACCCATCGCTGGTGTGGGTTGGGAAGGGACCGTGTGAAGCTGAATGTGGGTGTAGGGGTGAGATTCCAGGCCTGCTTCCCAGAGCTTGGCTTAGCCAGCACCCTGACCCAACTCTGAGCCCCATGGCGGACCAGCTCCCCTCGCTGTCCTTCCTTTCCTCAAACACAAGGCGCTTCCTCCCCATCCCGAAGGGGGGGAGAGAGCGGCACGGGAGGAATCCGACGCGAGCAGGCTGATGGCTGCCGTCCCAGTGCAGGCTCAGCAAATGGGGCTTGTGATGGATGAATGTGCAGGGCAAGAAGTAATAAAATGGGCCCCAGTCATGTAATCTTCCATTAAAATGAAATGCATACCAGAAATGAGGCATTTCTGCAGCTTGTACCATCTCCCACGGAAGATCATGAATAAAAGAGGCAAGTGTACTGTTGACAGATGCCGGCATGCATAAAGGACAGTTCCTATAAAGGCAAAGCCCCGGCTAACAGATGGACTAAAGATGTGAGATGCAGGAAGATTTACCAGTCTAAATAATTCAAGGGAATGTCGTATGGGGAGGCAGTGCTGGAGAGGGGAGCCGGCAGAAGGTACAGATGGAAAGGCAGGCCAGGCCTTTCCCACAAACCCATTAAGAACGTCGCTTGTCTGAGTGACAGTATGTCGCACAAGGCACCAGCAGAGATGGGTGGATTTGCCTCCAGCACTCTTTCTGCAAGGTCAGGAGAAGAGGTAATCTCAAAGGTTGCATCTATTTGAGGTTTGCCTCTTGAAAGGCCTCTTCTCCAGCCTTCCTCCTCACCCACCTCTTCTACTTTATCCCTTCTTCCCCTGCTGCTGGCCAAAATGGGAGCACAGGAATGTTTCTGCTGCCACAAGCAGAAGGTAGATGTGGCAAAGGCATTCAGTGCTCCCATTGCTCTTCTCTGCCTTGCTCAGGTCCCTGGACATCCTTTGGGCTTGGAAGGGGCCTGGGGGTTAGTGTTGAGTGCCCTGTGCCCATTGAGGGACACTGGTGGAGCGTTTGGGGGCTTTACAGAGCTTGGCGGAGAGACGTGGCTGTTGCATGATGTTTCCATGCCCTGGCAATGGCAGCTGGAAAAATTTTGTGAATCTCCCTGGCCATTAATAGGAAGTCTGAGAAGGGCTGGCTGAAGCATTGCAGGCGTGTTGGGAGGGTTTTGGCAACACGGGATGCAGGGATAAGCTGGTGTAGGAAATGGCACAGAGGATGGGGCATCGTGGTGGCTGAGAACAGGGCAAGGGATGCCCAGGGCCCCTCTCCCCCTGTTCCCTGGGAGCCTGGGGTTGGCTTTGGCAAACATTTTGGGAGAAGAGGGAGGATAAAGGGCAAGATGCAGAGGGTTAGATAGAAGTCAGTGGCAGCTGCTTGGCAGAGATTGTGCGCGCTCTCCGCTCGGAGAGGACGCCTTCCCTGGGCTCGTCAGCCGTCTGCAGCACGGCGATTAATCATTGGTGTCAGAATCCCTAATCCTATTCAATGGAAAACAAACAGCGCGGCATCCAGCCCTGTGCTGAGCCCAAGCAATTAGCATGTTTACATGGGCTGGGGAAGCTCAACAAAGAGTGGCCAACGGGGGCCACGGGAAATGAACCCTTGTCAGCCCCTGATGTTCCGTGCGCCTGGGATCCCCAGGCTCTGACTCAGGCCCAGGCTTGGAAACGTGGCTCAAAGCAGTTGGATGCAGCTACTTGCCACCAAAAAATGATTTTTCTCCATCAGGGCTCAGGTGTCTGTGAGTGTGGGCAGCTGCTGAAGTGGGGGGATGTGTCTGGTATGGACGGTCAGCTGGGGAAACGGGGATCTGGAGGAGATTAGGGGTTTGCTCCTGCTTGGGCTTTGAATCGGTAGCAAAAATAGCAGCCAAAGCCTTTGCAATTCCAGCAACTCAGCCCTGATGTCAACTCCTTGTCCCCATGCCTCCCTGCTGGAGCTGCATCTCTCTGGAATTGTTTTGATGCCTTTGGGTGCTCTGGGTTAGGATTGGGCTCTGTAGGGCTGGGGATGTGCAGGACCAACACACCTGGTATGCTGGTCCTGTCCCTGGCAGGCTCAGGTCCTTCTCATAGGCTCCGAGGAGGTTTGAGACATGGGTTGCAAGGAAAGGTGCAGGACTAACCAGACATACCTGTCCCTTGTGTGTGTCCCCAGGGCTTTGCAGCAGCCACCTCAGAAGAAAACGTTTCCCAAAACCAAGAGAAATAAAAAGCTTCCTCAAAGTGGATGGAGATGCTGCATGGACTGCCCTGCTGAGCATCTCTGCCCTGCTCTGGATTATTTAACTGGGTTCTGCAAACGATTTCAAATAGCAAAGCAAGGGGAGACAGACATAACCTTTGTTTCTGCAGGACCTACCAGAAGCTGACAACGTGGGTATATGGGCAATGGGAAAACAGTTTATGTTTTAAGCTTCATGTGACCTCTGGAGCTCCTGAGTTTCGGAAGGTGAGAGTGAGACAATCCTCACAAGCACTTGATCCCTCTTGAAGTGAAGGGGCTTTCCTGGGTACATAGCTTTCCCTCTTCCCTCCCAGAAGTGTATCTGATTTTTGGGGGTGGAAAAAAAAGAGGATTGATTCAAATAAAAATGTATTTGTATGAGAAAAATTATTTCCTTCCATGAGTAAACACATAGTTTGAGGCAAATTTATGGCTTTGGCCTGGTCATTAATATCTGGTTGTCAAAAAGTATTGGTTTGAACAAAAATATGTTGTAATAAAAATGCATTGTTTTGAAGAAATTTATTGTCCCCATGAAAACCTATTCAATTCAGAAAGATATGTTGATTTCAATGAAAATCTATTTGTTTTAAGAGACAGAGAGAGGGAAGTTGCACTCAGCTGAGAACCAGGGGCTTCTCTTGGTACAGATCTCCCTGCAGTCCCTTGGCTATTAGGATGGGGAAAGCTGGAAAACCCACAACTGGACAGCAAAGGAAACCTGTAGGACTTGCCTGTGCTCAACGAACGTCCTCCCAGCTGAGGAAAAGTGCCCCAGCTACCCTAGGGTAAGGAGTGGGAGGTGGCTGTCTCCATTCCATATGGATTGGATGGCTTCTTCCACAAACAGCTCTCCTTACCCTGCTGACATTTAGGTGACTTTTAAAGGTCCTTTCCAGCCCAAAGGGATCTATGCTTCACCAGAGAGGATCCCAGGGAGTGGCTGCTCCTGAGACCCCACCTGCAGCTGGAAAGGTGCACGTCTTGCCGGTGGCCTGGAGACCTTCACCTTCTGCTTCCCATCTCAAGCCATGCATGAGCAGCAAAATATGTGTGGGTGAGTACCTGAAGCGGAGATGGCTGTGTCCACACTGCTACCTGTGACATCCCCTTTGGCTTGGTGGCACTCGGAGGAGAGGGCCCCTTTTGGCTCAGGGCAGCTTTGTGGTGTGTCTTTGTGGTTCTCCCAGCCCAGCTCCGAGATGGGACTGAGGTTTGCTATCCTGCCTAAGCCTCTTTCCCTGCCAGCAGGGACTGGATGAAATTCACCCTGAGCTCCAAAGCCCTAATGCTGCCTTAGCTGGGATTATGAGAGAAGCCACCATGGTATCACCTGAAATCCACCTCGCGGTGCCTCCCGTTTAAAACAATCAGCAGATGTTTGCAGTGGGCTTTTTCTTTCATTATGCTCCAACTCTGCTATTTAATCAGCTTCTTCCTTCCTCTGTTTGTACAAGGTATCGCTTGCCCATATTAAAGGGGGGGAAGGGAAGGTGCGAGATGAAAAAAAATTTTTAAAATAAAATAAAATTACCTACCGAAGAAATGTCACTGCTGCGGCGTTATCCCCTCCCTGCCAGCACGGGCTCTGGTGTCAATGAAAAGGTTGCCTCTGATTAATATTAATAAAGAATTAGAGCTGTGTTTGTCATGATCACCTCGTTTGGTATTGCTCTGTGTGGCAGGTGAAAGCAGAGGAAGGAAGGGAAGAGGTCTGCACGGCATTCATTAATCATTTCATCAGGAAGGAGTTCAAAGCAGAGGCCGGCCTTAACAAGGGCTGCAGGCAGGGATGGGGCCATGTTTATTCAGATGTTCCTCCTTATGTCCCTGACCTGGTGTGGACCTCCAGGGCTCAGGTGCCCTTCTAGGATCCAGGCCATCCTACCCCCAAACCTGGTCTTGTCTAGGTCAAGGTGATGTCACATGGAAGTCTGACATAGATCCACTATGGGCATCTGCTTATCAGTTGAAAAATGACTCCTCAAGCGATCCTTGTTTCCCCTTTGAGTCAAGAAGATTAGTAAGGAGCGGTGAGACCATCCTTTGAGAAGCTGCCTGGTGGTAAACTTCCTTCTGTATGCTGGGGTTCCTCAGAGGAACAGCTCCTCAGGCCAGGTGAGCAGTGGCCAGGAGCTCAGAGACACTTGTGAGACACAGTGGTCTCTGGGAACTCTTGGAGTAAGCCCCAGGAAGCTGTGTTCCATCTCCAAGGCAAAGCAGTAGGGACACAATTGAATTTAAGGGGCTTGAATCCAGAGGGCTCCTTGTGCTTCCCAAAGATGGTTCCTCCCACCATAAAAGAGCAGCCTAAGCTGGAGGACCCCACACCCCTTGCTCTGTTGACTAGAAGACCCTACAGGTGACTTTTACTTAAACAGCTATTCAATGGTTTAAGTCCAGAGATCTAAATCCCATCTTTACAGAGCTGCCCCTGCAGCAGGCCAGCCCTGCCCTTGGCACACAGTGGTGTTGGGAACACAAAGATGAACGTCACAGGAGTTCAGGTCCTGTCATTTATGCAGGTTGGAATTAAGAGCGAATATTGGAATTAAGAGGAATAATAAAATATTAAGACTGAGTGGCTCTGACTGAGGCTGGTACCTTGCACTGGGTTCATGGCACCCAAGTCAGCCTTGGCTGCTGTTTGCATGCAGAGCTTAGTGTGGGCAATTTACGCAGACTTTTAGTGGTATTTTGTTTCTTAAAAGTGTGGAGATTCCCGTAAATCTTGGCTTAGACACATCTGTGTGTGGCCAAAACTGGTCTCGGCTTTCTTCATAATCTTTTTTTCTGGATCCAAGGCCAAAAGGCAATACACACGTACATATGGCAAAAGTTCTTTGTATTAAGAATTTACAGCTCAACCTTCTTGCTCCTTTTTCTTTCTTTCTTTTTTTTTTTTTTTTGGGATGCTATTTATTATTCAAATGTGGGGAGAGTCGAGCCAAGTGGTGCATTGCTCTCATTAATTATTCTCTGGGATTTAGGAATCAGTTAAAACCATATCTCCCTTAATCCTGTTTTATTAATTTTATATTCTTGGCAAAAAAAAAAAAAAAAAAAAAAAGAAGCAAAACAAAACCCCCCTTCCCTCAACCCTCTCTACAAAGGGATCATGCAGCTTTCTGCTAGGACCCTGAGAACAGGAGGTCTCTGGTGTTCCATGGATGCTCGTTTTTTAATTTGATAAAATAAATTAGCACAGGATTAGAGCCTTCCTGACAGCACAGCTCGACTGCAGTTACCACCTTAAGGGAGGCATTAAGCATAATTTTAAATGTGGGGGTGAAGTGGGAGTGAAGTTCCCTCAGTGAGAGGGAACTTTCCTCTCTCTAGGAACACAACTCAGACACAGCCAAAAGGGGTCACCTTTCTCCAGTGACAGGTTTTGGGTTGGGTAAGGTGGACACTGCTCGGTCAGAGCCCCCCAGCTCATTTCGTATAGCAGCCACGGCTGACAGCTGCAATCACCCTCTTCCTTTTGGGATATTATGGAGATGTCAGTGAAGTGTTTTCCCCTGAAACAGCAGAGGCTTGGCTCCTGAGAGTGAAGGCTTGGTGTCAGAGGGAGAATGGGAAAGTGGGAGCAGGGCATTTGCAGGTTTCATCTCCCTTTTGTGACAGAGAGGCTCCAGCTGGTGCTGTCATCAGATTCTGCTGGCATGAGATATGTGGAGGCTGGGCTGGGAGGGAGCAACCTGTGGCTGCACTGCAGATGTAGTGGCCTCCAGACTGCTTGTTTATGTGGCTGCCAGAGAGGAGAGAAAGGACAGTGATGGTGTGTGGCTCTCTGGCCTCTTCCTTGGACAGAGAGGAGCCTGGACTGGGCTTCCAGGAGTGAGAGTGAGCTGATACCAAAGAGGTTGCAAGGCATGAAAATCTGGGCTGTGAGTGCTGGGCTCAGCTTCCTGAGGCTCATTTTGAGCCCCATGAGGGAGAGGCATTTGGTCCCTCAGCTAGATGGGATCTCTTGGGTGGCTTTTGGGAAACCTGTGCTGTGGAGACATTGAAACTGGAATTGGTGGGATAGTTCTCAAAGCTCTGCAGTGCAGCATTTGGGACTGGTGACAAGGGTTATATGAGAAAAGAGACCATGATGGCTGCGTGGCTGATGAGTTCTTGTCCTGTGCTCATCTTGAAGCTGAAGGACAGGTGTCCCCACCACTGAACTGGGTGCTGGGGATGCATTGCTGTTTGCCTTTAATCTTTCTGTAAGTCAGGCTTTTGTTAGGCTTTCAAAACAGAGCCGTGCCTGAAATGTTGCTAAGTGTTTTCTCCCTGGAAAAGGTGTCTGGTTTGCCATTAATGGCAGTGGCTTAGCAATGAGTCTGCAGAAATACAAGCTGGGCTGGGCTGTGATGGAGAGAGTGTAGGATCCACCCTCAGCTGCCCTGGGAAGGGCTGTGTGGATTAGCAGATGTTAGCAGAGAAGTGCCCTAACGCTGGGCTGCCTCAGGGTCACTGCTGAAAGCTGCTCCCTCTTTGGAGGGTGTCTTTGACTCACTCTCCTCTGGTCTCCCCTGACCTCACCTGAGCACCTTTGCTGCAGGATCAAGGGTCACACTGGAAGCCTGCTGTTGGTTTTGAGGCAGTTGTGGGAATTCGCACAATTCAGGCATCTGAACAGGGCAGAGATTTTTGCAAAAGGATCTTCCATTCAGTAGTCATTCATACAAGAAAGCTGCCCAGACCCTACAGTAATACAAACACCCCAGAAAACACCCTCAGGGCCTGATCTGTCAAACATCCCAAACCAAGGCATATCTATTTCCTCTGCCTTTTCTCTACCAACCAGGGATTTCTTTTCTTCCATAATGTGTGTGTTATGGTTTCTTCTTTGTGAAAAGTCACAAACAGGGAAAGCAGGGAATTTGCTTTTAGAAAAAAACACAAGAGTTCCTTTGGAGAAAAACTATGAAGTGAATGATTTAATTTGTTTTTTTCAGTCTAGGAACAACTTCCTTACTTGCTGTGTAGGAAGAGCCAGTTCTTTCTTGTCCTTCTGTTAGCAGAGCTGGCATGGAGCAGGAGGACGAAGCATTCCCAGGTGATGGGTGTTCCCTGTACAAAAGGCTTGGGCAGGATTCCATTGCTTGGTAACTCTGTGGCCTGTGAAAACTCACTTGGACCCAACGAGGTGCCAGGCTGGTGCCAAGCAAGTTTTGTCTTACCTCATCCTGAGAGCCCCCAGAGTGGACAGATGGTGGGGTAGGATGCATGGAGCTGGTTGGAGGTGAGCTGTGCTCTGCTCCTAGGAATATGCAGAGGAATCCTCAAATGATGCCAATGGGAAGCTGAATTAGACTCCATCCTGCTCCTGAAATGCTATGTTACCTGAGGTGAAGCTCACAAAACCAAGCTTTTCCAGTGGTGCTTGGGCAGAAAATGTCATCTGTACTGATCCCTGGGTGAGCTTGGTTGTTGGAGAAGTGCTGTGGCATGGCTGGAGCAGCCTCCTCTCTCCACAGGGACATGAGGCAAAGCAGGATGTGGGCTGGGAGCACTCCTAGCTTTAAAATAGCTGAGAAAAAGCCAGAAGTATACTGGTAAAAATTTCAAACAGCTGCCTTCAGGTGCCCTGGTAGCATTTGGATCTTGTTCCCAAACTCTTGGGTGAGGGAAGAGCTAATTTAAGTTAATTTGCATGGTGAAGCATCACTGATGTGCCAGCGCAGGGGACCTCGCACAGCCACTCAGAAGGCAAGCCAAAAAAACAAAGGCGTGTATTCCCAGATTTGAGGTAGGAATTATATACACTTAGAGTCATGAACTCTGGGTAATAATTGAAAGGTCAGATTGATGAGAGCAGCCTCCGAGATACGATTTCTATGACAGCTTGATGGATGCTCCACTATCAAGGTGTGCTTTTAATCATAATCTCATTACTCCACTTCTTATGGTTCGACTCACCTAAACTCATGGGAGGAATCAGGGGCCACCTCTAAAATGTGAATCGGCTTTTATTTGGAGGTAGAGGAGTTGAGTGGTTGGGAGAACAAAAAGGAAAGAAATGGGCCAGAAGGGAAAAAAACACCTTCTGGGCTGAGGATGAGTCAAGAGTGTGTGTGAGAGCAACACCCTCACTGGTGCAGAGCAGGGCTCTGAGTACCTCTCTGCTGGCTGGGACTGGTACAGGTGCTCTGGAGCAAAGGAAGGAGACTTGAACCTCTGCCAGCAGAGATGCATCTCTGCAGCATCCATGAACCTCACGGCATTGCTGCCCCAGGAGTCTGGGCATGGGGCCTGCAGAGGGATGTCCATGACAGCTCTCCCAGCCATGAGCAGAGCTTTTTTGGGGACAGATCCAGTGCTGGCTGTTCATGAACTCTGATCTATCTATCCAAAACCCATGAAGATTTCCTGATGGCCGGCTGTAAAATATGCTAAGGGACAGCACCAGACTCCACAGTCCCTGTGCCTAGGAGAAGGGAAGAGCCTTTTTTTGGGGCTATGGTGCACAGGAGCTGAGCTTTATCCCAATGAGAACCCAAACAGTCACTGAGGGGACACCACCTCTTCTTTTGCAGTAAATACCAAGAAGCCCAGAAGATCCAGCACATCCACTGGCCTATTCATTCTGGCTGAGCAGAAATGGCACCATAGGCCATGTGATGACATTGGACATGGCCCTTTTTTCCATGTCTGTGTTTCCACCTGCATTGCTGCATCCAGCTCTGGTCCCCAGCACAGGAAGGACATTGCCCCTGTTGGGGTGAGCCCAGGGAAGGCCACTGAGATGATTAGAGGGGTGGAGCACTTTTCCTATAAGGAAAGGTTGAGATAATTTGGATTGTTCAGCCTGGAAAACGGAAGGATTTGGAGTGACCTAATTTTGACCTCCCAGTACCTGAAGGAAGCCTACAAGAAAGATGGAGAGGGACTTTTCACAAGGGTGTTTAGAGAAAGGATCAGGGGGATTGATTTCAAACTGAAAGAGAATAGGTTGAGGACAAAATTCTCCCCAGTGAGGGTAGTGAGGCCCTGGCACAGCAACAGAGAAGCTGTGGATGCCCCATCCCTTAGAGTGCTGCCAGGTTGGATGGGCCCTGAGTCTAGCATAAGGTGTCCCTACCCTTGGCAAAGGGGTTGGAATGAGATGATTCTTAAGGACCCTTCCAATCCAAACCATTCCACGATTCTGTCATCAGCAGCACCATAACCCTGGGGGACCTGGCTAGTGGGGGCTCCCAAAAAGCATCCTCATGGGCTCCTCTCTGAGAGCTGGGTGCCAAGGCTGGAGGAACGCATTCTCACCTCCCTGGAACCTCCTGGAAGAGTTAGTATGGAAATTTCAACCTATTTTTAAGGGTTATTTTCACTCAAGTGAAATCTATCAAAGAAGGAGGGTTATTTTTACAGCACGCAGCCACTGCCGGTTGCCATGGCAGCGGGCGGGCGAAATGCAATAAAGCATCCCTGTGTTATCGTAAACACAAAGGGAACCACGGGCACCGGCAAGAAAGGAGACTGTCGTGGGGGAAACTCCATGGATCCCCCCAGGACCCTCACTGGGCTCAGGGAGTGACAGCCAGGGAGATTTTATGGGGCTCTCCGTGCCCGTGCAAGGCCTGGTGGGCCAAGAGGCTCTCGGAGGGCCTGCCATGAGTGTTAACAACGCTGGTATGTCAGCCTGGGATGAACTTTTTCCTCTGTTCCTTTGGAAACACTTGGAAGTTTAGGAAATGCATCATCCAAGGAGGGGGAACACACGTGGCTCTGCATTAGTTTTTGTTCTGACTTTCAGGACAGTGGATGTCTGTGGAGGTCTCCTCTTTTAAATGTTTTCAAACTCTGAAGGGATTTTGCACGTGGTACAGGTTCAACCTCTCCATCTCTTCCAAGTGTGCTCTGTCTCTGTGTGAATTCAGCTGCCCTGTTTCACCTCAGCAGCTGAGCACATGCGAGTAACTGGAGTGTCCCAATGCTGCTGGACCCAGGAGAGCCTTGGGGTGTATGGGGGACTCCATTTGGGATATCACTCCTGAATGGTGACCATCCCTGTGTCAGGGGACACAACCAGAAGCTTCATGAGCCCTTTGAGGTGCTTTATCCCTGAAGTCTGTGCGGCTCTTGGGCTCTGTGGAAGCCACAGGGCTGCCCCTCATTGCTCTTCCCTCCGTGCAGAATGTCCCAAAGTGACACATCTTGGGAACAGAAGGGCTGGCTGGGCTGGGGGGAGCCTGGCACGACCCACAGTGGGTGTTTTTATTTCAGTAATGTGGAGGAAGACCAAACAGGCACAGGACTTGGCTTCTTCATCACACAGAAGCCTGTTCAGCAATCCCAGGGTTTTTTTTTTGTGGGGGAGATCCAGGAGATCCAGGCACTCAGTGCTTTTGTTCAGAAGCATGTTGAATTAGGTACCAAAGCCCAGACCATCCAAAATGCCTTGCCATTTGGCTTGCCCCAGGGATGTCACTGAGGTTTTGGGTTTGAAACTCAGCTCTGACAGTGGAAAAAGCCAATGGTTTTGAATTTCATGATGTGGGGCAAAAGCCCAGCAGTCGTGAGCTTGACAAGCGCTGCTGAAGACCAGGATATTCTTCATCATTGCCACATGAAAACTGAGTTATCCCTAACTGCAAACACCCTCTCCCACCCCAGCCTAAGGCCAGTCCCACCCCAAAATGTACAAATTAAATCCTCAAGGACATTCACACAAGTTGGTCATCCCAATGCCACCAAATGCCAGCGCCAGATGGGTGTGAAAAAGGTGAATCCCCTGCACCAACCAGAAGTCCCACTCCTGCCTTCTGCCAAGATCCTGCTGCAGGGTTTGCAGGGCAGTGGCTTTGGAGCTCTGGGCTTGCTTTTGCAGGGAAAAGGAACAAAGGCAGGACTTGCTGTGCAGCAGTGTGAGTATAAATAGATCCCTGGGAGGGTGAGACCAGCGGGAGGGGAGAGACTGAGATGATTTCTCTTTCCAAAGGAACAGTCTTGACACCACTTTCTTTTATGGCTCTACCCCGTGATTGCTCCTTGTGCCCTTATCTAGGCAAGGATTGTGTAAAAACCCCTGCTACTTGCCAGGAGAAGGCAGTCTGCTCCAATTTTTTTTCTTTTTTTTTTAAAAAGGTTAATTTTCTTTTTATTGAATAATAAGAAAAAAATAGGATAATGCTCAGCTGGAGGTGCATGTCACCTAAAAGGGTTCCTAACTCCTGGGGTTTGTATTGAATTATTAGAGAGTAAATAGTCAGGGTATGTGGCTCTCTGGGAGTCCCTCTGAGGAAGAGCTCCAGCTCTCCATCATCCTGGTGGTTTTTAGGCAAATTCTTGTTTGGGGAGCGCTTTCACTGAGGACTTCTCCAAAGCAAAGGCAAGGAGGGTTCCCCAGGGGCTGGGATCCCAGCACACCAGGATACACTGGCAGAGCTCCAAATTATCTCCCTGAGACTGAACTTAATTCACAACTCTCTAACCTACGGTTCCGTTCATAAGTGTTTCATTATTCGGGGGTGAGGACGTGGCAGCTCCATTCTTTGATAGCATATATAGCATGTTGCACTTTACAAAGCATTAGCAATAAATGCTTAATGGAAGAGGCTGTATCAAGCTGTTAGGGAGAAAGCCTATTATAGAACGTGGGCTCCTGCTAAAACAACGCGTGCGTCTGTTTAACACCTGATGTTAACTCGGGAAGCGTGTTAGAAAGCTCTGCTTTTTGGCACAGAGAAAATGAGAGGCACTTTATGTATTAAAGTGTCACCAAAATTTCCTCCCTTCGATTAAAGCAATCTTGAGAAAGTGTTGTCTGAAAGGTAGCTGGGTGAGATGGGAATTCTGGAGGAACCGAGACATGCAGCAAGGAGACCTCCAGCTCTTTTAGCATTTTTAGCACAACACCAATCTGGTTTTGGTGGGGTCTGGATGCATCTGGCCCAGCCTGAGCTGTGTACCCCATAGCCCAACCCACCAGGGAAATTCAGCTCTTCATCCACAACAGTGTGGAGGGACAGGACAAGTGGCATTGGCTTTAAACTGAAGCAGGTCAGGTTTAGATGGGATATTGGGAAGGATTTTTCCCTGTGAGGGTGGGGAGGCCCTGGCACAGGCTGTCCAGAGAAGCTGTGGCTGCCCCATCTCTGGGAGTGTTCAGGGCCAGGTTGGACAGGGCTTGGAGCAACCTGGAACAGCGGAAGGGTCCTTGCCCATGGTAGGGAGGTTGAAACAAGGTGATTTTTCATTTTCCTTCCTACGCAAACCATTCCACAATTCTGTTTGCAAGGTCCAGCCTCGAGTCCACCACCACTGAGGCCGAGTCCCAGCAGTGGCACATAAATCTGATCACCCTGTCCGTGTCCATGCAGTGCATGGCACACTCTGCACAATCCTTGATGATTTCAGGACCAGCATAACTGGACTAGGCTTCTCAGACTTCCAAAACAGACCTGCTGTTCCCCACTCTTTACACCTGACCCCTCTGTCTCATTCCAGTGCTTCAGCAGTTAAATGGAAAATGGTGTCTGAGAAGATTAGAATTAAGTTATTAAAGCATCTGGACACTTTTAAGAGGATTGCTGAGCATCGTACTACTCAAGATTGACTTGAGAATTTGGGGGTGGATTTGCAGCTGGAAGAAATTCCTCATGTACTGTATACCTGCCCCTTGTGTATATGTTAGCATACTTGGCACAGATGTCTCTTTGTTTCCGTACAGGAAACTAATTGCCTTTCTTGTTTCAGTCTGAAGTTTTCTTGTGTCATTCTGTAAATAATGAGAGGCATTTCTCAAAGTTTGCCAGCGCCTTTGTCTCTCCTGACAGTGCCTCAGCTGCTTGCCCTGCACTGGAGGAGTGTCCCCCTTGCTGAAAACCTGGTGTCACGTCAGCAGGGCCACACTGGCTGAGGGGTTTGTCAGCTGGGAGATGTCCTGCAGGGAAGCAGAAGTGCAGAGAAGGAGGTTTTGTGTGAGTGACAATCTTTGCCTTTGAGCTCACCCCAGCTTCCAGCTTTTGGTGTGAATTCCTGGAGATGAAAGTTCCTAATTTAACCTCAGCACAGTGAGGGCAGCAGCACCAGCCAGCACCTCCTGTTACCCACAGGGATGTGGCCCCCAGCAGTGCAGCTCTTGCCTGGAAGGGGGGTTTTCTCAGCCCCACAATGCACCTGACCCTCTGTTTCCTTTCATGTGCCTTTTAGAAGCCGATTTTTTGGGTAGGCAGACTCTCCTCTAAGCTATATCTCCTGAGGTTTAAAGAAGAAGAGCACAAGTTCAGGGCTTGTGACAGAATTGGAAACAACGTGATAACCGTGATGGAAATCCAGCTCTTCCCTCCTGGTACCAAATGATGGTTTGTTACAGACCCATGGGAGAAGAAATACCCTCAGAGCTTTCCCAGGAAGGAAAAGCTGGAGCAGATACAGAATGAAAGAGGGATGAGAGAGCCTAAAGCTGGCCTAAAAATTTGTCTGCTGCTCCAATTTGGTGTGAAAGAAGAATTCAGGTCAGCAATGAGAGAGCAGATGTGAATGCTTGGTGCAGAAGGCTTTGCTGCTGTGAACGAGGCAGAGTTCACAGGTGTTTGAGCAGCAGAAGGGGAGGTTCGTCCGGTGGGAAAGGGAGGGTCAGTTCCAGTCATGGGTCTGTGACTGCCCACATCCACCCAAACCAGGAGGAAAGAGCGCTTCCCTGATCTGGTGGCTCACACAGACAGCCCTGTGAGCAGAGGGGGTGCAGCTGGGGCACAGAGCTGCTCTGCATCCCAGCTGGCATTGGGCAGGATTTGGCTGCACAGAGCAGCCAGGACCCTCTGCTGCTGCTGGCCTCGGGGGTCCTTCACCCCCACCCTGTGCACCAGCTGCTGGGATGGCAGGGCAGCTCGAGTGACCCCATCCCAGCCACAACTTGATGGTGCTGCTGCTTTCTTGTTTCAGTGTAACCACCACAGCTCTGCTTTCTACGGAGTAATTTGGGCTACAGAGGAAATGAGGGGTTGCAAAGGAGCACCAAGGAGGGCTTGTGATGGGAGAGCTTTGGCTTTTTCTGGCTGAAAACTGCCTGGGAGGAAGGCTTGTGGGTGGCCAGAAGATGCTGTTGGACACACCTGAGCCAGGCTTTGGGCTCTGTCAGTGCTCCAAGGCTGGCTCCTTGAGCCTGGCTGCAGAGATGGGGTGGCTGGGAGAGGATGCTGAGCCCTGCCTCAGTTTCCCTCTGAGCATACAGGAGACGGGAGCCTTTGGAGCAGCTGAAAGGAAGCGAGGGGGGTGTGTTAGGCTCTCTTGCCAGCACCTGGGGGCATGTTCTGGCCGGCTGCCCCTCCCGCTGGGGTGGCTATTTATCAGAAAGGAAGCCGGCAGGGAGGAAAGAGCATCCTGAGTCGGCTCAAGCCATCAGATCTCTGTCAAGGATTTGGCCTGGACTTTTATTACCTGTCCCAGTTGTCACTTTTGTGTGAGAGCAAGCAGGGACGTGGTGGGTACCTGGTTGCTTCGGGGCTGTCACATCTTCTGCAGGGGGGACAGTACAGCTTGTGACAAGCTGGTGTCATTAGCACCGGGCTGCCAGCCGGGATTTACTGCCCACCTCCCTGGGACCAGCCAAGCCATCCGCTCCCGCATGGCAGCCCCTCATCCGGAGCATGGCTGGGGCAGGAATCCTGACGGTGCCCAGCGTCCCTGCCCAAGGAGGAGGGGGAGCTGCTCCGGCACCGCTAATTGCGGACGGCTCCCGCTCCCTCCGGCTGCCAATCACCCCCTGCTCCCCTGCATCACGTCAGCGGTGTCACGGTGTGTGTCACAGCTCTGCCACGGTGTGTGTCACCGCTCTGACACCGGCCTGACGCCCGCGCCGTGCCGGGGCACTGACAAGTGGTAATTGGGTCCCCTCCAGCAGCATCACCTGCCAAGGCCATGGGGAGGCAGGGAGTGACTTTGCAGCCATGCGAGGAGGAACTCGCCCACGGAGACTTTTCGGGTGCCGTCGGACCCGCCAGGTGCTGCCTAATGCTGGCACTGGGGATACTCTGCACAGACACAGACACACCGAGCTGGGACAAGGGGCTGAGCTGACAGCACCGCCAGCTTGCACCAGCCACAGCAGCCCTGGGATGTCCCTGGGTGTGCCTTCAGGAGTGCTGAGCTGCAGGTACTGCTCGTTATGCCCCCAAGCTCATTTAGAGAGGTTTAAATGCCCTTGTGGCCATGAATGCTGCTGCCAGATGTGCCCCAGCAGCAGGGCTGGGCACGATGCTCCTGCTCTTCTTGTGCCAAGGGGTCTCCTCAGTCCCAGCAGGAACAAGCTGCTGTCTGATTCTTCCAGGGTCTGAGCTGGCCTTGCTTTAGTTTGGGATAGGGGCTTGCATCCCGTCCAAGTGTGTATGGAGCAAGGAGTTGATGCAGAGAGTTTATTAGATTAGGTGACTGCAGCATGGGGGACGCTGCAACTCTGGGTGTGCCAGCCCTGTGTCACTGCTGGAGTCCACCTCTCCCCATCCTTCCCCCTCTTCCCCCCTCTCTCCTGTGATTTCCTCCAGCATGGCTGTTTTCAAGGGCCTTTCCCGTATTTTCCCCAGCTCCTCTCACGCCCTGGTCTCGGTGGCTGTGTGTGGCAGTGCATTTCAGCACTGATTACAGCAGTGATGAAAGCCCCTTTCAGCAGCAGGGCTGGCCAGCAAGGTGGGGAATGTTGTCTTCTCCATCATCAGTGGGCTGATCCGCTGCCAGCAGCATCCCTTCTCATCTTCCCATCTCCTGGGGGGCTGCTGCTGGTGTGGGCTGCTGCTGCTTGCTTCAGCTCAGCTGATTGTGTGGTATCAGGAGCAGTGCATCCCCTGACTGCACATCTGCAATTACTGGGAGGCTTTTTTGCCTGTGGCTGCACATCCCCACTGCATTTTCAGCGGTAACAGCTTCTTTGTCTCAGGTGTTTTATCCAACCTCTTGAAATCAGGGACTTCAGCAGATGTTTTTGGCTTTGTACCTGGTCATCAAGAGAAAGCATCATAATCTGTCTATGGTTTTTGCTGCAGTGACACCACTCCCTGTGGCAGGTGCTTTGGGCTGATGCTTGGCCAATCCCAGGGTGAGGGGTGGATTTAGGATCCATCCTAAGCTTTAGGATCTTTGTGAGGTGTCAGGTGATTTCCCCTCAGCTGTGATGCCTGCCATGGTGGTTTCCCCACCTTCCTTCTCCCAAGGCCCCCTGACATCTGCACTGTGGTTCTTGCCCATGTCCCCCTTCCGCAAGGCAACCGGGGAAGAAAAATGGCCTTAAACTGACAGAGAATAGTTTAGACTGGATGTTAGGGAGAAATTCTACCCTTTGAGGGAAGTGAGGCCCTGGCAGAGATTGTCAGATAAGCTGTGGCTGCCCCATCCCTGACGGTGTTCAAGGACAGACTGGATGGAGCAATGTGGTCTGATGGAAAATGCCCTCACCCAAAGCAGAGGGTGGGAACTGAATGAGCTTTAAGATTCCTCCCAAACCAAACAATTCCATGATTCTAGGAATGTCCTAGAATATTTTTCCCTATCACAGAGACCTGTGATGCCAGAAGCACCCTGCAAAACCCTCATGGCCTGTTCTCATCCATGGGGTAAGCCAGGCCTGCAGGCAGCTGCCTGCCCACAACTCTCTATTATCCATGCTAAGGACCATTGGAATGACTGCCACAAGTTTAATGCAACACCAGGAGGCATTTATCCAATTTATCCTCTCTTAAATTCACTCAACTACCCACAACAACAACAATGAATTGTTTCAAATTTAAGAAATTAATTAAAATAGTAAGTAAATAGATAATCTGGGGCATTAAGCTGTGCATTTTTTAATAAGTACTTATTGCTGCTGATGCCAAGGGAGGCAACCTCTTCCTCACAGTCTGGTAGAGACAGGGATGTCATCCTGAAGGAGCCCCCCAAAGTGTTTCCTTGAAGGTGTCCTTTCTACCTCATTATCACTACTTCATGTTTTCTGAACATTTTTTGACCACATTAATGATTACAGTGAAGCAGGATTCTTATTGGCAGCACAAATCACCCTTTCAAGATGATACCAGCACTTAGAGTCTTATTCCTGTCATTAACAGAATTATTGTGACTTTGCCACGCTTCCCCTTCCTAAAGAAAGCAATTCAAATCCAAATATTCTGCCTTAAAAATATCCCATCCTCATTTTCCTCTCTAACCCAAAAAGAGGTCACAGCAGCCCTTCTGGGTAATAGAAGAGCATCCTTCTCTGGATGTACTTGTCCTGTGGTTTAGGTTATCGAGCACACTTCTCAGGCCTGAGAGTGATTGTACATCCTAATTGGACATTCTAATTGTACATCTGCTGGATTCAGCTGCCTCTGGGCTCAGCACTGGGCTCAGGTCTTCTGCAGCTTTGCTGTTTGGGGACAGAGCCAGCAGCTGTGGAAAGGTGACATTACCAGATGTTGGCCAGGTGTCCCCCGGTGTGACTTGCCCAAAGGACCTGAAGGTGAGGCAGGGGATCGATCCCAATATCCCAATTTAGATGAGGTGCCTCTCTTCTTTTTCTCGAGCTTCAGGGCACCACTGATCCCATCCATCTAGCGGGTTGGAATTTTGGCTACCCTGAAATTAGCTGCCAGAACCGTAAACCGGGGAGCTGACAGGGTGTTTGTCACAGCTGGGACTGTCCTCACCAGGCTGAAGGTAGCTGGATGATAGGATACACAGGAGAGGACACATTGTTCCCAGTCTTGGCTGTTATGGCTTTACAAATGACTATTCCAAGCTTAGTTCCAAAATGGTGTCGTGGCTTTCTCTGCTGTCATCAATTGCCATCAACACTGCATTTAGCTGACATAATTACTTATTGTTACAATCAGTGCCCATTAGGTTAAAGCTAAATTACAGTCTCAGTCCTTGGGAACTGCCTATTACATCCATATGAATACGCAAAGTTCATCACTCATGATTAACGTTGCTACAGTGAATACAAAAGGAATTAGTGAGGACCTGTCACTTATTGTAAAGTGCTGCCAGATTATGGTATCAGAAATGATGTGTCAACTGTTAAAACTTAATAATCCATGCTGGAGTGCTGTATCTGATTATAACAGTGATCAAAGGAGAGGCCTGATTGACACTGGGAAACATTACGGGACCGATAACCTGCGAGGGTCAGGAGTCATGGGCTGAATGCCAGGCACACAGCCCCGTGGGCTCACCCCCAGCTCTGGGCACTCTGAGGGGCTGGGGACACTCCTGGGGGCACCTGCCCGGGTGCTGGCATGGTCAGGCAAAGATCAATGGGTTTGTGGTCCTTGGACAGCTCTCTGAGCTGCAGTTCCTTCCTGGCATTTCCCTTTCTGGCAGGAGAGAGCCTGTGGGTTCCAGGCTGGGATTCAGTCTCCCTCCTCCCTGGCTGATGGTGTAAATCACCCTGCTGGCATCTCCAGGCCCTTCTCTTGCACTGATGAGACCCAAGAGAAGTGTGGGAGCACATTTCCCTCAGTGTCAGCTGGGAGGATCCAGGAGCTCTCCTCATTTGGGTGGGGTTTTGCTGGGTCTCTTCCTGTGGAGGGAAAACAGCATCCATAAGTAGGGATATGTGTACAGGGATTTTAAAAAAGTTCTAAGATTTTATTTCAACATTGCTTAAGGGGACTGCCTGATTTTTCTAATTTGAAGAGACTTTTTGTTTAGAAATTGGTTGTTTTGCATTTTTCTTTCTAACTCCCAAGACTCAAGAAAATGTTTTACTTCTCTTCCCTGAGGGGTTATGTTTTTCTCTTTTCCTCTTTTCTTTTCTTTTTTCCGTTTTTGTTTTTGTGTTTCTAACAACCATCCTACAAACAAACACCAAGATCTGTTGTTGAACTCTGCTAACCAAGTCCTCTTGGGAAGAAGAGCTGAACCACACAGGCTGAAGCACATGGGCTTGACAGAAGTGGGGGCTGTAAATCTATGTCTGGCCCCTGCTAATCCCCCAAGACAGGCTCTGGCTTAGGCGAGGGATGGTGTGGCCCCTCCAAATTCATGCCATTGTGCTCCTCATCCAGCAGAATGCCCAGAGCCAGGATGTGGGGAGGTCCTCATCCACAGCAGAGGTTTGTGTCAGGCCATTGATGGATAGTGAGCCCTGCCTGGGCTCTTCCCCACAGCCCCATGGTTTTGTTTGTGGATGTGGGTTGCACATCACAGAATCACAGACTCAATCACAGAATCACAGAATCACAGACTCACAGAATCACAGAATCACACAACAGCTTGGGTTGGAAGGAACCCTTAAAGGCCTTCTCATTCCAACCCCACTGCAATGAGCAGGGACATCTTCAATTCGTAGGAAATCTCTGAACTCTGTCTAACCTGGCCTTGAATCTTCCCAGGGATGGGGCATCCACCACCTCTCTGGGTAACCTGTATTAACTGCAATTTACTACTGGTTACAGCTTGATTTAGAGCTCAGAGCTCTCTTCTCCACATCAGAACATTTACCCAAACCCTTACTCAGCTGAGGTTTGCTGACAGCGTCCTGCATCTCCACCAAAGAGCATTTAAAATCCCACAGGTTTCTGCTCAAAGGCTTCTGAACCCTTCTGTGACTCGTGGCAAGAGTTGTGCTTTCTGCTGCTGCTGTCAGGATCCCAGTGCTCCAGCAGATGCCAGAGGCATGATTTGTCCTTTGGATAATTGTTGCTCCTACACAGCCCTTGCTTCCTGAGCAGCCTGCAGTCTGAGCTGTGTCTCCTCTGCCTGTAGCAATTCCAAAGCCAGGGAAGGAAAGCTGTTCTCTAGAGCTCAACAGCTATGGAGAGAACAGGGGAAGATCCACTTGCCAGTGGTCTCAACGTCCTTGCTTAAGATCTCAGTGCCAGGGTAGTGGGAGAAGGTAAGGCAGGCTGCTGGGGAGCTGTGCCAGTGCTCCCCCCAGCTGTCCACACCACGGGCTGTGAAACCAGAGCTGGGCTGCTCCACTTGAATTTCTCTGCCTGGACTTGTGTGTCTGCTGTAAAGCCACATGGATTCACAAACAGGCCATGCTGGAAGGTGGTGGCAAGCGTGCTGGTGCTGCTCCCAGGTGTCTGCCATGCTGTGGGTGCTCCAGGCTGCTGCATGCCCACCACCAGCAGCTTTTCCTGAGGGCTCATCTCCAGTTCCCTGGAGCTGTTTTGGGCTATGAATTCTTGTGCATCTCCCACTGAAGACACAAAGGAAAACCACTGGTATATTCAAAGGTGTGTTTGTATCGTGTCTCCCCTCCAAGTTTGTTGTGCTTCCCATACCAGGCACCCTCACCTCCCTTTTCCAGGCTTGCTCCAGTTGTGCTCCATCTTCTTTGATGGTGGCATTTTTGGTACCAGTTTGAATCTCCTTTTCCTGTGGTCCAGTGTGACCTTGGGTTGCTTATCTCTTACCAGCTGGCACTTGTGCTGTGGAGCTGTTGGACAGCTTAAGGAGGAAACTTCATCCCACCCTTCTTGAGCAGCATCCTAGCTTTTTGTTGATCGTGCCTTCTCCTTTTCCCTGTTTTTCCCTGTGCTAGACACACCTATGTACGTACGTATGGCATCATACAGGGATTGTCCCCTCCCATATATCAGAAGATCTGATAACAATACCAACGATCTAAAGAACAGGAAGATTCTTTCTTTCTTTAGCACTCCCACACTAAGGCCTTTCTTTTGCACTGACTCTTAGGTGCTTTTTTTTCTTTGGTTGCCTGACTGTGATGGCAAGAGTTGGATTTTTTTCTTTTCTGCTGCAGCAACAAAGCAACATAACTAAAACCACTTGTTTGGGCTAAGCTGAAAACTTGAAACATCTTTGGTGTGAACCTGCAAACAAGACTTCCCAAGTCCTGCTCTGTTCTGGTTCAACTGATATATTTGATCTCTGGAAAAAATAATGAAACATTTACTTACCCTTGGCAAACAAAGCTCCCTTTGGAGGACCTGAAATGCGATCTTGTCATTTCCATTTCAAATAATTTTAAAAGTCTGTATAATTTTTAACCATAAAATGGAAAGTGTAACTGGCCAGTCACTGTGAATAGAAACGTTCCCTTTCAAAGCATTCAAATAAAATCTTTCATCTATTTTCTTTAAGCTTTCCTGCCTGTTGGCTGGTTTGAAGTTGAGAGATGAAGTTGTGCGAAGTTGGCTGCTGCTGAATTTGCTTTTTATTATTTTTTTTTTCCCTGAGACAAGAGAGACTGAGAGTGACAAATATCACTGTGCTGCACCACCAGGAGCTCTGTCCCCCTCCGTGCACACCTGTGGAACCGCAGGTCTGCCCTTCCTCACCTCTTCCCCCCCTGCCCCAGTCCTTGCGCGGCGATTCCCCTCGCCCCTGCTCTGGACACGGGATTACAGCTCCGGCTCCTCTTCCCGGCGCATCATCAACATGTTGTTTCCAGGGTCATAAATTTGCACTGTGATGAGACACAACCAGATGTTCGGGTACGTGAAGCGACTGGCGAAGCAGCCTGCCTGGCGCAGCCCCCGCCTCCGGAGCCAGCCGCCCGCTAATGAGAAGCAGGGCTCTCGCCTCGAGCTGGGCCAGGACAGACGGAGAGCGGCCCCAGGAGCCACCACCGAGCTGCCATCTCGACCCCCTTCCTGCTCTCGGTGCCCAGGGAGCATCTCCAGGGCTGGATTCAGGCGCTCTGGTGGCTATGGGCTTCTGGCGGCCATCTGGAAAGAGAGTTTGGGCCGGTGCAGGGGGGGAATGCACACGGCCGTGGTCCTCCTTGCTAGCAAGGATGCAATGCTGCGGGATGCTTTGTCGTGTAAAAAGTACTTCTGAGATGCACGTTTTGCATTGTTTGTGGGGCTGAGCAGGCTGTTTTGTAATGCAGAGACTCATGGGGAAGCGAGGTCTTAGCTCGGGATGCTGAGCTGGTTCCCTCTGCCAGGAGTCGCTGCTGGCTGGGGATGCCCCTTCCAGGTGGCTCCATCCAAGTCCCCTGGATGGGCAGGGAGCTGGGGCAGGGAAGGTGCACTGGGAAGCAGGTGAAGAGCTGTTTGCAGGCCATGTGTCCCTCGTGGGCTGTGAGGATCCTCAGCATGGCTGCAGCTCTCCCAAGTCTCCTGCACAGACACCCCCCACACCCCTAACGCCCCCAACACACACACACTGCCCTTGCAACCCCAGTCCTTGTGTCCCCTGGTGCACATTCACTGCTGATGTGTTGAGGTGCACACTGGAACCCACACCCTGATTGCAGCCCCAGCGTGGAGATTTGGCCTTACAGCTGCTACTTACAGCTCTGGGACACTGGCCATAAATTAAACCACAAGAAATTCCACCCCAACATGAGGAAAAACTTCTTTACATGGAGGGTGGCAGAGCACTGGAACAGCTGCCCGGGCAGGCTGTGGAGTCTCCCTCTCTGGGGACATCCCAAACCCACCTGGAGGTGTTCCCATGTCACCTACTCTGGGTGACTGTGCCTTGGCAGTGGGGTTGGACTGGATGATCCCCAGAGGTCCCTTCCTACCCAAACAGTTCTGTGATTCTCCTTCCCTTTGCGCTTCCCATGATCCTGGTGGCGTTTCCTCATGTGCGCGCTCCCACAGCACAGGGCTGGGCAGGTCTGCTCTTTCCTTGAGCATCCAGGTAAGGGTAAAGGGGAGAGAAGCAGAAGAGGGGAAGCAGAAAAAATGTGTTGGTACCACACGCAAGGGCTGCATGTGGGCCAGGACATCCTCAGGAGAAGTTCCTCAGCTGGAGGCTCAGCAACAGCCCCTAAAGTGGAGAGATGGATCTTGGTGAGTCCTTTGGGGGGAGAAAACACCGTGGTACCTGTGGCCACCAGCACCCCCTGCAGCCCCAGCTCCAGCAGAGGGGTAGCCCAACCATCCCCAGCTGTCTTTGCCTTCAGGATTTTCCCAAGGCCATGCTGGAGGGATGGGATCAGGCAGCCCTTGGGGATGTTCCCAGCAGCCCTTTTCAGGGACATAACAGGGGGGTGAGCACTTTTGGCTCTGCTCAGCTCCTCGGGAGGAGCAGCCCACAGCCCTGGGTGACTGTGAAGGGTTCCACACCCTCCCAATGGGAAGGCCAGGTGAAAAAGGGCTGTCTGCCAGCAGCTCCTGGGGCTGCCCCAGCGTGTCCAGGGGAAGAGGGGATGTGCCCTGACAGGCATGTGGGGACCTCTGCATCCCCCCCGTGCCGCAGAGCACCCACCCCATTGTGCAGCAGCACTGGAGGGAGTTCGGGTTAAAAGGGGTTAACAGCTCTCTGCTGTAACACATGATTGGTCTTTATGAGGTTGAAACTCTTGTCTGTTTGAGGCCTACAGATGATGCTAAAGAGCACAATAATGACAGCAATTCAAAGCAATCTAATTATGCAAACGGGAGGCTAAACAATTTCATCATCCTTAAATTAGATTGTCCTAATGAGATAAAGACACCAATTAATCCTGAATTAATTTCAATAGCCTATTTCAGGCAAACACTTTAATATGCAAATGTAAATGAGAAACAAAGCCTACTGTAGAATGCCAGAGTTCAAAACCTCTCTCTGCACAGCTGCAGCGGGTGTAAATAGTGTCTAATGAGTTTGCATGGAAAGACACAACCAGTTGAAAATTTTAGACTTCATAAAGCACAGCCGGTGCCTCAGGTAGGTCGCGGTGCTGAGGCGGGCAGGAGGAGAGGGAGGAAGAGGGAGGACTCGCTGGGGAAGGCCATCAGCCACTGTCCACAGGCACACCAGGACGGGTCCAGCCGCTGCCACCACGGGATGAAGGCTTTTAACAAGACACTGCTCCGAAAAGCCGAACGCTTCACGCCGAGTACCTGGCCAGGCTCCTTCCTAGGACGCAGAGATGATTTTAATTAGCTGCTGCATAATTGTTTTAAATTAGCCAGTTTGCCATGCACTCACACACCCACACACAAAATCCACTCCTGTTTTTTTTTCTCCTAAGCCCTCGGCAGTGCAAAGGGCAGGGTCTGGGGTTTAGGTTACAGGTGAATCAAACATCATCCAGAGTTTCTCTTGCCTTGGTTCCCTGCTGTAACAAAGTTCCAGCAGAGAGCCAGGAAGTAAGTCCCTGTCCCAGGGCTTGTCTGAGGTCTGTCTTCCAATTTATGCTTTGTTTTAATTCCAGCCCTGGGCAGGGGAGCAGCGTGGGGCTCTGCAAAGGCAGCCATGGGAAATGATGGCATCGAAGGTGAGGCTCAGCTCCCAGTTATTCCTCTCCAGCAAGTCCCAGGAATGTGCCCTGGAGGAAGCTGTTAAAACAAGCAAACAAAGGAATAACAAAACCAAACTGCCCCAGAATGAGCACCTCTTGGATAATTTATCCCTCCACCCCTCCTTCTGCCAAATTCATCCTGGGCTGCTGTTATGGGATAATATTAGAATCACAGAGTGGTTTGGTTTGGAAGGGATTTCAAAGATCATCTCATTCCAACCTCTCTGCCATGGGCAGGGACACTTTCCACTATCCCAGGCTGCTCCAAGCCCTGTCCAGCCTGGCCTTGGACACTGCCAGGGACCCAGGGGCAGCCACAGCTGTCCTGGTCACCCTGTGCCAGGGCCTGCCCACCCTCACAGGGAAGAATTTCTCCCTGATATCTAATCTAAACCCACCCTCTTTCAGGTCAAAGCCATTCCCCTTGTCCTGTCACTCCAGGCCCTTGTCACAAATCCCTCTCCAGCTCTCTTACAGCCCCTTTAGGTGTCAGAAGGGGCCCTAAGTTCTTCCTGGAGCTTTCTCCAGGCTAACAGCCCCAACTCTCAGCCTGTCTCCATAGCAGAAGTGCTCCAGCCCTGTGGTGTAACCCTGAGAGGGCTTGTGTCCTTCCAAAAGTATTTCTTCACGTGTGACAACCCTGGATGTTTTTCCCCCTTAAAATGCCTGTTCTTCATTTGAATTTCTCTGAGGTTTATCCTCAGCCTCACCCAGTGGCAGATTGTGCTGCAGGTGAGCAGGCAGCCTGGGAGGAGACAAAGCCCAGGGACTGTCCTGCAAGAAGTTGAAGCTTCTCTGTCCCTCCCACATTCCCCTGTAGCCTTCCCAAGTCCCAAAGAGCTGCCAGCTGAGCTGGAAAGCAGATCCTTTTCTTCTGGACTTGTTCTCGAGGGGACAAAGCTGAACACCGGTGCTTGACCTTTACCAAGGGTGTCTTCCCCACTTGTTGGAGGAAATTCCCTCTTTGTTTTGGCACCTCACGATTTTCCAGGTATTTTCTGCAGCAGTGAGATCCTGTCCTGTTCACGTCACCTCTGGCAAGGGCTTTCTGGTACTGAAAATATTGTTGTTTCTCCTGCTTCTCTTGGGAGGGCAGCGTGTGTTGCAGACAGGAATTCCAGCGTTTCTACAGGGAAATCTTGGGTAACCATCATTTGTGCAACAGGGTGTTTAATCCTTGCTGAGTGGACCACGAACATCCCTTTCCATTTCTCCAGCCTTAATGGGCATGGTGGTTTACTGACAGATGAATTGAGACAGTGAAAGGGCTGATGGCCCAGAGCTCACAGCGTGCCAGCAGATCTGGAGATCTTCTATCACACATGTTTGTCCTTGGAAAAAAGACAATTGACTCAGTAAATTGCTTAATCTCTGGCACGCTGGGTACCAGTGCTGCCTTTTCTGCTGGAGCCTGGGAGATTTGTTTTTCCAAAGCACTCTGCACTGCCTGGGCTCGGTTGTCTGAGCCATCAGCAGGACGGTGTGAGCTCCAGCTCACCTGGAGATGCCACACCACGGATGGGGACCTGGGCAAGAGCTCAGAGGTGCTGATGCTCCCAGCCAGAGGAGCAAATCCCACAGGGTGCAGGCATTCCTGGGAGCAGAGCGCAGCTTTAGTGGCTCTCAGGGACAAGGCTCTGGGGTATCTGGTGTGACATGGGAGAGCAGGGGCATCCCCAGAGCTGGGGTGGTGCTGTCAGGAGAGAGGGCGGTGGGCTGGGGGAGCCCGGGTTAGGGAAGCCATTAGCAGGCACGAGCTGCCTCCAAGAGAGGATGACAGATCACAGCCTGGGGCTGTGGTTTCCCGCTAATTAATACCAGATCTGCACATTACCCCGTCACCCCATGGGAGGAATTGGGACTGAATCAGGGGTGAGCACATGATCGCGTTTTTGCCAAATTAGCCGGGTCCTACAATATGGTGTGCACCTGGCTCCCTGCCAGCGGCGGGAGCACAAAACAATACCTGATTCAGCAGAAAGTCTTCTGGCCCCTTTGGAGATCTTGTGAAGCAGCAGAAAGAGTTTATATCTGTTCAGCGCTTTGCATTGTTTTCAGCCTTGGACTTGGGTGCCATAAAATTGGATTTACGGGCGTGAGGAAGCGTGGCCAAAGGAGCACAGCCTCTCATGCCAGTGCAGTTTAAAAGCAGAGGTGGGGATGGGTCCAAAAGCAAGTCCTGCTGAGTTTCCATCTAGATGGGGGCTTTGTTGCCTGGATCCATCTGTCGTCGAAGCCTGGTGATCCCCGGAGGAGCCGAATGTGCTGCTGAGATCCTGAAACCGGGACGCTCAGTCATGTTTTAGTTAAAGGGCTCGACAGTCAGCCAAGGGACTTGTAAAAATGTTACCACAGGGTCTCCTGTTTATTCTGCCACTCTCTGTACTCAGCTTGCACATTAAAAGATGGTATTTTTTTAGCTGCCAGTGCTGCTGTCTGATGAATCCAGCTGTTTTCTTTCCCCCTCTGAAATCATGACATTTATAATCAGCATTTAGTGGGAACCTTCCCGAGTGTCACGCTCTGCCCTGGTGCTCAGAGAGGTGGAGTGGCCTGTGGGGATGTTGGTGGGTGCATGTCCTCCACCTCCTCCAGCCTGGGCTGGTGCTCAAACTGCTGTGCTGAGGTGAACCCCCACCCAAAAAAACCCCACAGCCAGCTGGGATGACAACAGGCTGTCATTTGGCTTGCCAGGGGCACGGGTGTGAAAATCATCCTCAGACTTCCAGCTGCCCAGGCAAGCTGGATTCTCCTTGTTTTCTTCACACACCCCTCTGCCAGTGGAAGGAGGTCCAGAGACCAGCTTGGGTGCCCAGCACTGCCTGCAGCTCTCTTCGTGCCTGCCTGCAAGGTCCCAAAGGGAAGGCAGAGAGAGCTCTGTCCTGACATGGATTTTGGGAGGAGAGTGCTGGGACTAAAACTCTGAAGCAGAGTAACAGGAATCTCCCCATCTTCCTGTTTTGCAGAAGAAAAAAACCATCTTTTTCCAAAGCAGCTCGCCTCAATCCGCCCCCCTCACAAGCCCCTTGCACACAGCAACTCTTCCTTGCATCAACCCAAGGGAATGTCTTTACATTCCTTGCATGTGGATACTCACAGTTTTACACCTGTAAAAGTCAGGCTGGGCTGGGGAGAAGCAAAAGGTGTGCTCAGAGGAAATAAAGCCACAGCAGCAGGGTGGTTACTGATGAGCCATCTGAGGTGCAGTGGAGAATCTGCATAAAATATTCCTCATGGAGCTCGGGCAGGCGGTTCCAGCCCAGATAACAGTCTGACAGTCGCTGAGGAAGGATGCCTTTAACCTTCACAAAAACTGAGAGGACGGCAGAGAAATGAGCCAGGCAGTGGTGTCATGAAAATCACAGCCTCAGCGCCTTCAGATGAGTCTTGCTCTGCAGAGGAGTTTTGGGTGGCGGAGGGGAAATAAGGGAAATGCTGGAGGAAGATGAGTGGTGGGTAGGGGTGGGCTGCTGCCAGAGCTGGACCAGTCCCTTGCAGAAGGAGCTCTGTGCAGAACTTGGCTCCTGGTGGTCCTGGGGAGAAGGAGATGCTGTTGCTGCTGGAATTTCTGTGCCACTCAAAGGTTGTGGTTTAGTGAGGACCACCCAGCAGAGGTCCAGTGAGGCCATAATGTGGTGCTGTAGCCCCCATGGGATGACACCAACCAGCTCTCCCAGGTCTTCAGGTCCTGCTTGCACTCTCATGAGATTTAAACCTTTTGGGACAACCATTTTTATCATGGAAGGGGTCTCTGCAGACACATAAAGGTTTGTGCTTTGAGCTGTATGTTTATGGTTCAGCTTCTGCCTGGTTTCAGCCTGCCCAGCTGGTCTGCAGGGAGGGTGTGCAGGCACCTGCTTGCAGCTCAGGGTGGCTGTGGTGCCTCCTCCTTTCTTCTGAACAGCCCTGCAGTTTCCTTCACCCTGTTTTCTACCTTCCTCCAACCACTTCACTAGTGGAAGGCAAACCTTTAAATCCAGTTTGGCTTTCTAAGAGTTTTTTTCCCCCCATTTTGTTGTGAAGAGTGGAAAAAAGAAAAGGGAAAGCAGAGTATTTCTACAGCTAAATGGCCCATGTTTGGACAGCTGGGGCTAAGGACTTGGGGATCTTTCCTAGTTGGGGTTTTATGGAATGGGAAAGTCATGTCAGTATTTGGGAAACACTGTTTTGTCTTGAGTTTCAATGCGAACAACAATCCTTGTAGCAAAAGATTGTACCAGGCTCGGAGATAATTTGACACCCAGTGTGGGACACCCAAATGCTGCTCAAAAGCAAAATCCCTCTTCTGTCCTCACAGCTTCCTCGGTTTGCCAAACCACGTATTCGGTCCATGCCTCAAAACAAAACTGGCCAGGGCTGGCAGGCTGGGCAGCTCTTGCTCCACAGCCCTTGTGCTGAACAATCCAGGGTGTACAGCCAGCTTCCAGCCGGGTTTTTCCTGCAGATCCCTGGTGAGGTGGCATCTGGCTGTCCCCAGGCAAGCTGCTTCCCACCAGCACCGGTGAAAGGCAGTGCTTCAGAGAGACGGAGACAAAAAAAAGAAAAAAACAAAAAAAGAGGAGGATCAGCTCTTCATCTGGGATGGAAATAAAGCTGGTGAAAGGATGGATGTTTTCTCTTTTGCCTTGAGGTTAGAAAACAGCAGGAAGCCCTTGCTTGAAGAAAAGGCACATGGCCACCAATACGACTTGTGCAGGCTCTGCTGCCTTGAAGTCGGTCTGCAAACAGGGTTTTGTGGTGGATAAAATTTCACAGACTTTCCATGGTTTCTGACTGCAGTTTCTCTTGTGCCTGGCTTGCAGCTAAAGTGGAATTTCTGCCATATTTGCACTGGCCTGGAAGGTGGTGTTTATGCCATCGGGATCTTGGAGCTGAGTGACGCAAATTCTGGTTTATCTCTACAGTTTTACATGCGGCATTACAAAATACCCTCACAGGAAAGAGTTTGTAGGAGCAGCCAGAGCACCTGGTTTAGTCCAGATACTCAACTCTACAAAGTCTTTGGGAAGTAAGTGATCCTTTAACCAGTGACCCCACAGCCTGCAGGACTAACTTTGCCTTTCTAGCTTATTACTAAGCATCTTTTGTGAGTAACCAAGATGTATTGAGTTGGGACTCCCTGAGTGCGAGCAGCCAGAGATAGCTTTGACTTGTCCTTTTTTTAATTTACCTTGTGGGGCTGTGGGAAATGAGAAATCCTTCTGGCTGTCAATATTGCCAGCAGTGCTACCACTGCCATGAGAGGGAAAGGGGGGTCAGTGGGGGCTGCAGGAACCAGGCACCCCTGAACCAGTGTCTCAGCCTTGCACCCAACCAAAGCTGACACGCCCAGTGTAACAAGACGGGCTTGATGAGCTCCTGAAACTCCCAGAAAATGTCTTTTCCTTCAGCTCTTGCCCCTTTTCCCACTTTCCCAGACAGATTATTCCTGTTATTTATCCTTCCTCAGCCCTTCTCCCTGCCTGAAGGCTCCCTCTTTCACAGAGGAGCTCCTTTTTGTGTCTTTACTGGGGAAACCTCCACGTTCCAGGGAATGGAGAATTCCAGTCCAGGGAAAACCTCCAAAACACTGATGGCAATGGGGAGCAGGGTGGCCTGAGTGGGATCTACTCTGCCCAGTCATGGAGGATCTGCTGACTTGCTCTGCATCCCTGCCTCTCCCACCTGCTCTCTTTCCCTTGAAACAGCAGCCAGGATTCTCACTGGGAATGGTGCTTTGGGGTGGCCTGGACTTGGAGGTGTCTTCTCCCATGCTTCCAGGACATGGAGAAGGCAACTTAGGCTGCCAGGTGGGCAGAGAGAGAAGGGGAAACACCTGTACCTCAATTAATTGGTACTGAAGTGATATAAAGCAACTCAGCTGGTGGAGCTGGGAGGCCATGAGAAGGTGATATAAGCAGCTGTTGGAATGCTCCTGGGTTTTTTTCTGCCTCCCCTTCTTTGTGGTAGTGAGGAGTGCCCTGAGGGTGCTCTGTGTCCTGGGAGCTTCTCTGTGCGGCACTGGAGACCTGGGAGAGCAGAGCCATTGGCCCCAAGGGGATCGTTTTCCTGTTTGTGCATCACAAACTGTGAGTGGGGTGTTGTGGGGATGGGATAGGATGGGGGGCTGTTGTGGGATGCTACTTTGGGAATGCTGCCTGGGTTCCTACTGCTCTGGTGCATGATCCTTGACTAGTGTTTTTCAAGCATGTGATATTTTCCTTGCCTGTTTGAAGCTGTTGAATTCCCTGCTCAGACATGGAAGAGCCTTCAGTGTGATTTGTGTTTCTCTGGTTGGGAGCAGTGTGTGAGCCCATTTTGCTGGATGAGCTGGGCTGGGCAATAGGGGCTGCTTTAGCTGGGGCTTTGAGACCCCCCAGAGTTGAGGGGCAGCTCAGGCTGGGAATGGAGAAAGACAGAGCCAACGTGGTTTGCCAGGTCAGCACTTGGATACCATCGCTGCTGCTCCCCACAGGCAGGCTGCAATGGGAGAGGCTGATTTCCCACTCCTTTCCCATCCTGGTTCTGCTCACCCAGCTGCCAGCAGACACCTGGGAGAACCTTGTCACCACAGGTGGCTTTGGTCACCTCCTCTGGCGGCTCCTGGAGGAAAAGGCAACGCGTCTTTTGGTTTAATCATTTTGTGTGGCCACCACAGAGGGGTCGCTGCTGTCTCGTGTCCCTCTCGTGGCAGGAGGCTCTGTCCTGGTGCCATTTGTCTTCCATACATTCCATTTATCTCCGGTGAGAAGCTTCAGACCCAAACCATCTTAAGTGATCTCCCAAAGACAGTGATAAGTACCTTCCCCCATCATTACGGCTCCATTTTATCACGGTGGTGATAGCAATAATGGCGGTTGTAACCCCCATCAAGTCCACTTAACATGGCTCATTTTCAAAAGTCACTCAATGCCTCCTGACAGTCCGGCTGGGCGGTATGAAAAGATCATTTAACCCTGATGATCCGAGGGAGCCGGCGAGTGGGAAAAGGAGCCCCGGCAGCCAGGGAGGAGCCGGCGTGGGGCGGGCAAGGGAAGACCATTGATTTTGTGACAAGGGGCAAAACCACTGTCAGTGCGGAGCGGCGCGGAGCAGGGGGACGTTTCAATTAGCGCTGCCGGGAGGAATCCCAGGGAAGGCAGCAAAAAAAGCCTGGGCTGCCTCACCTATTATTTAAATTTTAAATTTTTTTTTTTTTTAACCGTGAAAAATGAACCCAGAATTAGAACCCCTATTAACAATTAGCGTAATTAAAGGCGACACGCTGTAATTTCAGCAGAAAGGCGCTCTCTGACGATACGGTGGCCTGAGATAATTGCAGCCGGCGCTGGGCGCGGTAAATGCACGGCGCGCTGGCCCACCTGCCACTCAGGCAGCCCTGCTATTATCCTGCCTGATGCTGCCTCGCCATCACAAGTAAAGCCATCCTCTGGTGACCTCAGAGCCACCGGGAAATTGCCCCTGCAGCATGCTGGGTCCCAGAGGATGGGGAGGAGAAGGAGCACTCGGCTTGGCGGAGGAGATGCCCAGCGGTGGTTGCTGCTGTTTGGGCTGTGCCCATGGCCGGGTTTGCAGGCCTGGAGGGAAGCCCAAGGCAGAGATGAGCCTCCCCTCTGCCTCACCCACACGGCTCTGAGTCACCACCACGCTCAGTGCACGATTCTCTATCCAGTCCACTCACCAAATCTCAGCCTGTGTTCCTCCCCAAACTGAGAGGGGGTAAAGCCAAGCCCTAGGTTATGAGCTGTCCCCCCTTCGTCCCCCACTGCCCACCAGGGACAGCTTGGGGACACGGCAGCTGTCACCTGTGACGGGGAAGCGCCTCCCAACGCTTTGAAAGCAAAGTCGCTCCCATTTGGCAAAGGACTCACTCATGCTCTTGCTTTCAGGTTAGCTTATCTGAATAATTGCATGAGCAGAGCTATCCCAGAGTGTCTTGGAATATGCAGAAATACATTCCATCTGTGTATGCCACAGCATCAAAGTCAAAGAGCTCTCCAAAAGGAGGTCAGTCTCGCTGACATCCTCATTTGGGGTGGAGAATGGGGGGAGACACACTAAAAATCAGAATAATATGCTACCAAAATGACCCATTTGGGTTTAGGCCCAAAAGCTTGCATTTATTTTGGATTTGAGATCGTTTTGGATTATAGTTTACACAAGACAATGTGAAGCTTGAAAGTGTTCAGCTGGAAGCAGAGCTGTCAATTGTGTGGCAAAGAAATGCTTTGATCACCGGGAGAGGAATCGTTTGGAGATTTTTTGCTCTACTGCAGATCTAGAACTTGCTGGGGAGGTTTCATCCCTGTTGGGAGGAAAGCCAGGAGGGTGGATTTTTTTTGGAGCCCCTGAGTGTCTGGTTGCCTTCCCTGGGCTGCAGGAGGATAAACACAGGAGAATCACTGCCAGCAGCAGCACCTCTGCATCCCGGGGCTGGGATTGGGGCTGCACTGGAGCAGTTTGCTCCTGATGGAAGGCAGTTACTGGCAATTTACACCATGTTCGAGGAAGTCCCTCGGAAGAGGGTTTGAGAGTTGTTGAGTCAACACGAAACAATATATCAGTTAATGAAGTTTAATAGCACTGAGTAAGAACTGCACTGCGGCTCTGGGATCCTCTTGCAGATGCAGTTACGGTCTGGAAAAGCGAGGCTGGGAGAGCAGTCCCTTGCTCCTGTCCATATGTTGTTCCCTCCGTGCCTTGCAGCTCAGATGCCTTTAATGGCAAGCCAGTCCCACAGAGGTGATAACAGGAGCTGGCTGGCATCTCTCCTGCTGCTGCAGCATCAGCAAGTTGAGGAGCCCTGGGCATTGCAGCCAGGCCTTCTCCAAATTAGCTCCAAACCCCAGCTTTTCCAGCTGTAAGGCCCAGGGTGGAGCTCTGCTGGCCTCTCTTTCATCCCTGTGGAGGCCTTTGAGTTTTGCAGGAAAGGGATTTTTATGGGATTGAGGTTTCCCCCAACACGTGCACTGGGGAATTAAGGTTTTGGCACCATAGACAGAGATTTGCTGGTGGTAATTTATTTTTCTTTTTTTTTTGGTGAAAATCCAAAGATGTCTTGGGACACCTGCAAAACTAGGGAGTGGGAGGGGAAGAAAAAGAGCATTTCCAGGATGACAGATCCTTTCTCTGTATCCCATAGCCTTGCCCTGTGCTGTCATACACAGCTGCTGACTGCCTCGATTCCAAAGGGAGGGGTGGGTGGCACCACCTGGGATAGGAGGGCAGGGATGAGCCCTAAGCACAGCCTTGAAGTTTTCCAGTCTAATGATTTATTTTGATTTTTTAAAAAAATATAAACAGGGAAAGAGTTTTGGGGTGTTGGACTGTGGAGCTGGGCAGGAAGGGAGCATGCCTGTGTTTCTGGGAATTGCTGGGTAGGTAGTGGCTGTCCTGGAAGCACCAGCCAGCCTTGGAGCACCTCTGGCTGCAGAGAGGAATAGTTCATCACATCGCCTCTCCCACTGCTCCATCACGTCTGGCTTTCCTGATGGCAGAGCCCCACCACCCCTGCTCACCTCCCACCCTGCTGGGATGCTGCTCCAGCAGCACTGAGCTCCTGTCTTTAGGCAATCCTGACCCAGTTTTCTCTGGAGCACTGGGAGGCAGCGCATTTAAGGAGTGCTGTGTCCCTGCCAAGCTCCTCTACCTGCCTGAGCAGCGCCCAGAAATCCCTGCAGGAATTTGTCTGTCTTGAGGAGGGCATTGCCTCTCCCAGCCTTGCCTCGGCTATGACAGGGCTGGGTTACTCCTGCAAGTAATGCAACCAAAAATGCAACCTGTCAGGCAGGGCAGGTGGGGGTGGGAAAGCCTCAAGGAATGTTTTGGATTGCTCTGGTTTTGGAAGTACCTGGGACCCCTGTGCACATAGGTGCTTTTCCACAGTCTCTAGCTTGTCCTAAAGTTCTTTTTTCCTTCTCATTGCTCCTGTGATGTCCCTCAGAAGGAAAACTGGGCCTGGTTCATCAGATGTGTGTTGAAGAGCTGGGGAGGGTGGCTGTGATGGTGACAAAGCCAGTCCCCCGAGCAATGTCCCTGCTTGGGAAATGCTGACTGAGCCCGGGCCTGTGGGGCAGGGGCCTCACAGGAGGTGCCCAGAGCCCTGGGCAGGGCAGAACAGGGGCTGACTCTGCTGCTGCCCTCGGGGTGTGGATGAGAGCAGCACCTGCTCCAGCACCTCCTTATGCCAGGGCTCCCAAAGTCACCTGTCCATCACCAGGAAAAGGAGCCACCTCCAAACTCACCTGGCTGTGACCTTGACCCCCTTCTGTCCTGTGCAATTCCTTCAGTTTCCCTGTGGGGTGTCCCTGCTGCAAACTGGCACCAGTCTGGAAGGCAGGGTGGGAAACCCAAGGGAGCTGAAAGGCCCTGGATGTGTTTTGCTGGTCCTGCACGGGTTTGAGAGTGTGGCAGAGCCGAGGGAGGCTGTGGCAGCCCAGCAGTTTCAGGCAAATCCACGGATCAGAGGGGGAAAACACCCTCTGGCGCTCTCCAAGTTCCAATATTTTAGAATAAATGATGCCTGACCCTTTCTCCCTCTCTTCCCTTCCCTCTCTCGCCTTCCCCAGTGCCAGTTCCCAGTAACCCAGGTCCAATAATTCGGTTGTAATAAAATGTGACTGCTGGGGCTATTTTTACGGAGCTGGCACTCATTTGCATGCCGGCTCTGTGTGGGGCCCCAGGCAATCTTTTTTTTCCCTCTCTCTTCCCCCTCCCCTTCCCCCCCACTTCCCTCACCCCGCTGGCATCCCTCTGATCAGAAGTGACAACAGAAACACAGCCGTATTTCCCGGAGATTTACAGAGTTAGACGATGAAAGCTCAGAGGAGCAGTTACAATAGGAAGGGGGACGCGAAGGAAAGCGGCGGGGAAAGTTCCTAAACTGATCGTTTTCAAATGTCAACTCTGCTCTCAGGGGCTCTGGCGTCTCCAGGAGCCAGCCCATGGCTTTGGGAAATGCCAGGAGGAAGCTGTGGAATGCCATGAGGATGGAGCATGGAGGCTGATGTGGATGGAGGAGCCCAGTCCTGCTCATTCCCCAGGGCTGGAGAGCCATTGCTCACTCTGGGTGGCTCCATAGGGTTTTATCCTTGACCAATCCCATCATTTGGGGGGTCACTGGGTGCTTCTGGGGCTGCTGCCCCTCTTGCTTTGCATCAAAGGAAGATCATGTTTGCATCCTGTCCAACAGCCCAGGAGCTGGGAGCTCTGACCTCAGCTCTGGGGCTGTGCCCTGGGTGCTGGAGGAGGGAGAGTGGTGGGAACCAGGCTGGGATATGGCAGGAGCAGAAGCTACAGGAAGGACAAAGCTGAATTTTTTGAGAAATCCACAGTTTGAGATTTCTCCCCTCCCATCCTGGACAAACCTCTTGGGCTGGGAGCCCAACAAGCCTTCCCAGGTAGGCTTGGGAAATAAGTGCTGCTCTCCTGATGCCCAAGGCATCTTGGAGCAGGGCTTCAAATCCCCCTTTAAAGATGCCAAGAGGCTCCCTGAGGTCACCAGGCTGTAAGAGATGAGAGGTGGGCAGCATTTTTGGGTTCCTTGATGGGGACTGTGGCCAGGAACCAGCTGTGGTGGCCAAACCCTGCTGGTAAACGGGCTCACAGTGCTGGGGATCCCGGAGGAATGGGAGCAGGGTGGGAGTGCCATGCCCTCTCCTTCCACCCCAGTAGCTGCACGTGGGCACCCAGCACCCTCACACCAGCTGTTCTAGCAGGCAGCTCCACTGGAATGGGGACAAGTGGCACCTTCCCAGCTGGGGGCTGCAGTACAGGTGCTTGGTCCCCCCCATCCTCACCCCCTCTCTGCCCCCCTCCCTCTCTCTGTTTCTCTCCTCAGCGCCACTGTCAAGCAACTTGATCACCTGCCAGCCCGTATTGATTTTTGCTTCCCAATCTCCAAGCTGGATGGAAGGAAAAGATTAAAAACAGTTTGTCAGTTTGAAGTTGAATAAGAATTCAGCACAAGGGATATCGCAGCGGTTTTGGGGGGGCCCAAGGGGTCAAGGCCAGGGATGGTTTTGGGGAGGTTGTAACCCTTTGGCACCCTCTGCTCCTGAGGAGACCTGATCCAGCATTCCTAATGCCTGGATGTGCTGCTGGGGGGCTGCCTGCAGCCCTTGCCCTCTGGGTGTTTTTTCTGGGGGTCCCAGCAGCCCCCAGAGCAGCACGTGGGATGCTTCTCCTCCCTGGTCTTCCAGTCTTGCCCAGCCCCAGCACGCCCGTCCCCTCATGCCCCCTCCACCACTGCCATTAGTATTCATGTGCTGGGTCCCCTGCTGTCCTTGTCAAGACTGAGTGGGCAGAGGAAGGAAATTTGCCCTTCAAAAAATGAGAATCGTTTGAGCCAGGGAAGCTCTTCCCTCGCGCGTGTGGTTTCTGTGCCAGCCCGGGGATGACGAATGGCTCGCAGACATCCCTGCGTGGTGAAAAAAGGGCTCTTTGGTGGGGACTGGGGAGGGCTGGGGATAGCTGGGCTGTGTGAAAGGGACAGTGTGTGCTTGCCCAGGGTGTGACACTCCAGCAGGTGCTGGAGAATGCTCCGAGGCAGGAGAACCTCTTGGCTGCTTGGTTTCCACAGGCTCAGGGCTGCACTTGTTGCCAGAAATCTCCTGAAAGTTCCCCCGGGGGTGGGACAGGGAGGCTGGAGGTGCAGTCCTTGCTGATGTGCAGGCAGCCACAAACCTGTGCTGCTGCCGTGGGTGAGGGCAGCTTGTCCCATCCTTGCTTTTCCTCCCTGCTTCTTTAAGGGAAGGTGGGAGCCTCCAGCTCAGGAGTCTGCTGCTATTTCTGGTCAGTGTCCAGTCAGGAACTGCTGAGATATATTTGCCTACTTAAAAAGTAGGGTGGATTTACTTCCATTTATGCCTGCAGGTGTATTTCCCTACCTAAATAATAGATGGTTATGTCCTCATCCAGGCTGGGCTGGCAGAGTTCCTCCAGGGTCAGCAGAGCTGTGCTGGCTGACATCCAGAGGAGAGGGCCTGGTCCTTCCAAGGAGGATGTGCAGCAGCTGCGTAGGAATAGGATGGAAAGGAAGGTGGCCCTGTTCACAGAGGTCTGGATTGAGCTCCTGCCTCTGCCCCAGGAGACATGGGACGAGTTATCTGAGCCAAAGCTGTGCTCTGCACCTGATGACGGATGACCTGGATTTGGCAGTCAATGGGCAGAAACTGGCACCTCCTGGAGGCCCTTCTGCCTGTTCTGGGTGGTGTGGGAGCTGGGGCAGCTGCTGGCAGTCACCACTGGGTCTTTTTACACAGTTTTACTCTCTGGTTAAATTGAGGTGATCTTTGGGGAGCTTGGGACAGTGGTCCTGAGGAGAGTGATCCCATCTCTTTCCTGAGCCCCTGGACCTGCCACCCTCAGATGTGAGTCCCAAGGATACTGTGGCATCTCCCGGGCAGGGAGAGAGCAAAAGAGAAGCCCTGCACTGGCCAGTGTCCCAGGTGAGCCAGCTGATGTGCAGTGACAGGCTGAGGGATCCCTTGGCAGGGGAGCTGCAGGGCATCCTTAGCACTCAGTGCAGCTGGACCTGCTGCTGGCCTTGGCCACTCTCTGCCTGCAAACCAGGGAGCTGGGGGGCTGGCTGATGGCCAGGAATGGCCAGGGCACTCCAGCTGGGCACTGTGCTGGGGAAGGCAGGCAGGGAGGTGGTGGCTGCACGGCCCTGGAGCTGGTTAGGGTTGCACCACTGGATCAGGGAGGCTGGCTCATCCTCCCTGCGCTGCTGGCAATGCACAGGTGAAACTGGACCCCAAAAAGGCAGGACTGGCCTTGGTGGATGGAGCCTGTGCTTCCCCTTCTCCCCAGGATGAGGGCAAGGTGCTCTAGGGGGGTGGCAGGCAGGAGATGCCAGAACAAGTGAAGCACGAGAGGCTCACAGGGAAAGGTCAGGGAGAGTTTTAAGTAGAAATGTCACTGTGGCTCTGTCACAGGGATCACAGAGCCAGGGTGCATGGGGCTGAGGGCAGGCTCACCCAGCTGTGCTGCCCTGGGTGAAGGGCTGGGTGGGATCCCCTCCACCCATCACCTCCCTGACTTTGAGCTCCCTTTCCCCCCCTCTCCTCTCTTTTCCCAGTGCTCATCTGCTCATTGCTTTCCACTCTGATGCCACTGAATGTGAGACTGTGGCACCTTACAGGCAGGTGGAAGGGCAAAGGGAAATCCTGCACTTGCTGATCCCAGCCAGGCTGTGCCTCGACTTTTTCCCCACACAAAACATGGCCAAGTGAGCCACTGCTCTTTGCTGTGTCTGTGGCTGCAGGCGCCAGCCTTTGCCTGCCCCTCTGCCTGTGCTGGAGTCCTCAGTGTGAGGAGAAGATGCCATAATCCCAGCACCCAAAGGCAAGGAGAGCATGGGGCTGTGGAGCTGCCACATGGCCAGCACCAGCTCTGGAGCCTGCTTCTGATTTTTTTTTTTTTTTCCCTAGCCTTAATTACTGAATTTCCATATCATCAATTCCCTGCGAGTCAGCACTTGACAGGGAAGGCTGTGGCTACTGTCCTTGCTGCTGCCATCAGAGAGCACCCGCTCCGTCCAGGGGACAGCTCTCAAAACGTTATTTTTATCTCTGTCTCATAAAGCCTGTTCTGTATAAATATATTTTAATTAATTAATAAATGGGATGTAATGAATTCTGGCAGGGTGACATTTGAGCATAAAGCAAGGCTTAAACAGATCCTGACATGTGTTAGCTGGGAAAACACAACACACCCGCGTGTGCACCCCACACACACACACAATATATGCATTTATTTATTTATTTTTACTCATTTGGATGGTTATGCAATGGAGAAGTTTGTGAGGGTCACTTTTGGGTGAGAAGTAAGAGTCACAAAGAGACAAAGAGCCACGTAGGCAGTCCCCTGGGTTACCTCTGTCCTGAGCTGGAGAGCAGGAGGGAATAGATTGCTTCCCCTCCCAGAGACTGATGAGATGTCTCCCAAGAATGGAGGAAAAGCTGGGAAAACCCTGTCCCATCCAGCCTGTGCCATTGGCTCTGGAGGGCCCTGTGGCTCTGCTGCACATTGGAGGAGGGGGGACCTAAATTTGTGGCGATGTCTTGGATAGAACCTTGTGTTCCTGCTGGCTTGTGGTCACTCTCCAACCCAAGCCAGAAATAAAACCAAGGGTGCCACATTTACCTGGGGAGGTGATGATGATGATGATGCTGTGGTGCACTGTAGAGTTTGATTTTTTTTTTCCTCTAAAATAATGTTTTGAAAAAGACGACTGTATAAGATAGGACAAGGAGTAATGGATTAAAATAGAGGGAAAATTCAGGTTGGATGTATGGCAGACATTCTAGGTTGTGAGGGTGAGGAGGCCCTGGCACAGGTTGCCCAGAGAAGCTGTGGCTGCCCCTGGATCCCTGGGAATGTTCAGAACTGGGCTGGATGAGGCTCTGAGCAGCCTGGTGTAGTGCAAGGTGTGCTGGCCATGGCAGGAAGATGGGACCAAGATAATCCAAACCATTCCATGATTCTATGAATACAAGAAAAAGCACAGAGCTGTGCTGGGGCTCCCTGCCAGCTCTGGCACTGATGGGAAGTTCCTATGGGTCTGAGGAGTGGGGGGCACTCCGAGGGTGACTCTGTTTCAGACCAGGGATGGGAAACCTGGAAGAATAAGGAAGATCCCATGACTGGTTTGGTATTGTGGGCCTAACTTGGCTCTAACATCCATCACAAGAAGTCCTGTACTTGCAGGAAGGGTACAGGGTGTGTGACACGGTGGAGCAATGAAAACTTCACCCCTTTCCTTCCAGTACTGTGCACTCCTGCACAGAACCAGGAAGAGATCTGTCATTCCATGACTGGGATGCAGGTCTGGATCCAAAAGTGGAGGATCTTCTCAAAGCCAGTCCTTGCTGTTCGAGTACAGCCCACCTGGTGGAAGAGTAGGGTCCAATGGTAAATATTTCCCTGTCTTGGATCTTTATGACAGAAATCTTCTCCCTTCCTAAATTTGGGACTTTGGATTTATGGCCCTGCTCTGCTGCAGCTCAGGTCAGAAAATGATGTTAGTCCCAACCACATGTGCTCTAAAGCAAAAGGTTACACCCACATCCATCAGTGTGTGAGAAGGTAAAAGAGTGCAGAGGAGTCCTCCAGCAGCACAGAAGGGGTGCCCAAAGACCCATAATCCTGATAAAGCTCTCAATCCCTTGGGACCTGCCCCTCTCCATGCAGCTGCCCTTGGTTATGGCCATCCCCACTGGCTTCTCCACCAGGACACCCAGTGGGCTTTCCTCAACTCTGCCTGGGGCTTTGCAGTGACTTCCCTCCACCCTGGGTTATCCCAGCACCTTATCTGCATCCTGATCTGCCCTGGGGGAATTTTGGGAGATGAAAGGGCGTGTGCAGGACACTTCAACCTACTCCAGTTGCATATGTACATGTATTTGATCAAATAGGAAGGGCTTGCTGTTTGCTCTTCAGCTTTAGTTACGAGTTTTGCCTGCGGGAAAGATCACAGGCAAGCAGATTTGAGGCTGGTCTCCATGTGGGAGGGGGTGGGTGGGTAAACAGGGGGATTTTAGTGTTTTTCCTCCGTGGAATGGGTCAATATTCCTCCCCTCTCCCTCGAGTAGCTAATAATATAGTGGCTGGCTCTTCTTCGCCCAGCAGGGTTATTGTCATCCTTGCTAAAGTTTGACATTTTACACTTTAGCTAAGCACAGCCTTAGGCAAGAAGCTGCTAAGAGACAGATTTCCTTATTAAAAGAAGATGTCACCAAAAGAGCAAGTCAACAAATATGCCACTGCCCAGAAACAGCCCTGTGACTGGGAGAACCAGGGTGGGTGAGGGGCTGTGGAGGGACAGCCCGAGCCATCTGGGGACACAAGGGACCTGCACCCACTGCTGGAGGCTCCCCGTGCAGTGGCACCTATCTGCAACGAGGCTCTGGGGAGCTCACGCAGAGTGAACCATTCCCACCAGGGAATGTTCTCCATTTAGCTCCAGGGCGTTCATCCGGGTGTCTTTCTGCGTCTGAAAACATTTACAGGGATTTTTTTTTTTCCCTCAATATTGCAGTCACAAAAATGCCAGGCACACATAGAAAGCTGCAGGCAGCTCCTTTTTGTATTTTTTTAAAAAAATGTATAATCTGAGCATGCCCGGTCATGTGCCTCTTTTCCTACGCTGCTGACAATGGGGTTTTTTTCTCCCCTTTATGGAGTTTAAGGATAATACACTTAATAGCAGTTAGTGATGTCAGTGCTCTTTGGTATAGCAAATCTCTGGTGTGAGATAATCTTAGTTAATGATCAGCATAAAACAGATAGAGGTCAGTATTTTAGCGTTGCTATAAATCCCACATTTGCCGTGGTCGAGTCGGAAGGAGACGATCCCATTAACCTTTCCCATTGTATGGACAGGATGTGTGTCCCACCCTGGCTACTCAGGTGGAGGAGCTGTGTGCTTCAGCCCTGTACACCTGCTGCCATCCTCCTCCTCCTCCTGCAAGGCTCAGGATGGTGTCCAGGGGGGTGGGAGCCCCATCTGCTTTAGGGTGACACCGTGGGATGGGAGAGCAGCCACACCAGGAGAGGGCAGAGAGCTGCTGGCAGCTTTTACCCTCTGCAGATCCCACCTTGGAAAGCACAGCCATGGGAGTGGGGGGAGCCCCTCTGGTGCCACCAGAGATCCCAAAACTCTGGGATGACCACCCAATTTGACAGCCCTGTGGGTTTTGGTGGATCTGACAGCTGCGAGCCCACCCTGGTGCAGTGCTCTCATAACCGGGAGATCCAGGCAGTGTGGAGGGGAAAAATAAGATAAAAAAAAGTCAATGAAGCATCGTGGTTAAGAATCAAATCGCATAAAAGTCAGGGAATAAAATATTTAAAGCCTCCTCCAGGACCATTAAATTGGTGAAGGCTGTGCTTATGTGCTTATGGGCACAGCTTTCCCTTGATGTGGGCAGTGCCTGGGGTGAGCCTCAAGCACCACCGGCAGCCTTGGGCTCCGTGCAGAGGGGCTTGGGGGAGGATGGAAAAGACCTGTGTAAGGATGGAGGGGTGGCCACGAGGCTCCACCACAGGTTCCCTGCAGCACCAGCCCCTTGCAAACCCCATCCTGCCTCTCCAGCCCTCTCTGCTCCCAGTTTTTGCCTTGTGACACTATTCAGAGACCCTGCACTTGAGAGCACACCTCTCCTTGATTAGTTACCTTGGTTGTAGGGTGCCTCTAATTTGATCAGCGTTGGAAATCAGTGCAGGGCTGGAACCTTTTTCCCTGTCTTTCAACTGAATGGATAGAGAGGGCAGAAATAAAGGCTCCCTCGGGTTCTGGTTCATATGTCACCATGAACTGCATTAATGAATCACTGGTCCCAGAGCACATTTGCAGCTTGTTACCAGCAGATAATCCTGCACTGTGACCCAATTGCTACTTGGCTGCCCAAGAGGAGATCTTTCTCCAAGGCCCTGAGGAGCAAAGATGGGCTGGGCTGGAAGTCGCCTTCAGCTTTGGAGCTGGAGCTGATGCATTCATTAGGGAGGATTTTCCTGGGTAATGTTTTTTTGTTTTGTTTTGGTTTCTTTCTTTGTTTTTTTTTAAATGTATTTTATTTTAATGGAAAAAACTTGGAAAAATAGCCCCAGAAAACTTGCTGCCGTATCATCCTGCCCCAGGAGGACGTTCCCTGTGTTACTGCACAGCCTTGCTGGATGTCTCATGCCTTTGATCAGCTACTGAGAGGCTCCCCAGCGTTCCCAGCTCCTTCAGGACACCGTGGCATGGGAAGGTGGGGCTGGCACCTTCCCATGAAGGAGATGGGGGTGGTGGGGATGCTGAGGTGAGGAGACCACGGACATTTGAACTGCAGAGGAGCAGAGGGGACACCAGCAATGGTACACAGCTCACCCAGGCTGTCCCCAGACTGTTTTGCTTGGGAGGGAGCTGCCATGCCTGGTGGCACGTGCCCAAACAAATGTGCTCTGGTCCCTGAGAGCTGGCAGATAATCCCAGGCAAGTCTGAGTGCTGCTCCTCCTCCCTGCCCTCCAAAAACCAGCCACACACATTCTCACAGAAAAGAGACAGCGTTTTCAGCTAAAGCATTTCTAATCCTCTAATTAGATGGGTTTTATCTGTCTCCTTATTTTGCTGGGAAGGATGATGTTATCTCCAGCCCTCTGGGGAGATCTGGGTGCATCTCCCAGGCCTCAGGCTTCTTCTCTGACCTTGAGCAAGGTCACTTCAGCTCCTCTCGCCCCAGTGCCCAGCCTGAGAAAAGAAAAGAAATGAAAAAGGGGTTGTGCATGCTTTATTTCACCTCTCCTTATCCCACCTGGCTGACCCATGTGCTCCCCAGGGCTACTATAAAATGATGGCCCGTGGTGGCCATGGCTCAGAGCAAGCTCCTCCAGCCCTGGGGCCACACTCAGCAGCAGGGGCTGGGTGAGAAAGTCCTTCCCAGCCTCCATCCTTCCCAGCCTCCAGGGAGGCAGCATGTCCAAGGAGATTCCTAGTCCACTAAAACCAGAGGACCTGCAAGGACATAAAGTGAATGCACTTCTTCAATAAGAAACATCTCTGTGAGTGTTTTCTCCATGCAGAGTGGAAGTGACTGTGCAGGTCAGGAAAGTCACCAGGAGCCAGCAAATACAAACAGCCCTCATTTACTGGAAAGTTTATCTCTGCATTAAATTTTCACCAAAGAGGGTTTCATTAGGCCCACCAGACTGGTATAAATGGGGTGCTGGAGCAGTGATTTTCCCAACCCCAGAGCTAATTTCTCACTCTGTTTTTTTGTTCCTGTTGTTCACACGCCGGTGCTGCCAAGTGCACTGAGAGCGAAGCCTGTATTCAAGTCAGATTTTTTTTTTATTTCCTGCATTTGAGCAGGCCAGAATTTATACTGCTCGGGTCTCCTTAAATTAGTCCAAGAGGATTTCATTTTACAGGCCTGCTTGACTGGGATCCTTTTGGCACGATGGGCTCAGCTTTGTATACAACTGAGATTCATATTTTATGTGTATATAAAAATCCCAGCCATGAATCTAGCAGCTTAAAACTTCACCTTCATTTTTTACAGCTCAATTCAGAGCACTCTGCACATTTCCAGCCACTTGGTCTTGCAGTTGGCTGAGCTGCAGGAAAGTGGCAGGAGATGCAGAGAAGGCTCCAAAGGGATGCTTTGCTCTCCTCGGTCACCAAATGTGGCCTGAGAGCCCCAAAAACCTCCAGCTACAGCAGGTCTGCATTCATGATGATGCCTTCTCTCTTTTGGGAATCCAATTCCAAATCTGAAGTGAGACCTAGGAGATATTCTGGGCAATTAGGACTATGACAGCAATTTAAGACTCCAGGGAGCTGGGTTTCATCTGTGTTTTTGCTCCTCTGGGGAATGTCTGGAGATCATCTGGAATTATTGTTCTTTGTTGGTGCTTGTAGCAAGTGTGATCTTTGTGATTGCCTGTGACCCACCAGAGCTGGACATGGGTAGTGCAGCAATGCAGGTGTTGGTCTGCAGAGTCCAAGCATTAAATTCCAGCCAGGCTGAATGTCCTGTGTGGGAACAGTGAGGTTCTCTGCTGCCCACGGCCATGGATGGCTGGAAAAACGAAGGTGCAGAGGATATGGATGGTGGGAAGTGCCAGGCTGAGATATTTGTGTAGTTCTGCGTGGAGCCAGCCTAAATGCTGCTGGGCTGGCTCTTTTGGGCTGAAGGCAGCCAGGCTGTGCCCAGCCAACAAACACGCCCCTGCAATGCTGAGCTCTGGGGAAGCTGCACCAGAGCAAACAGCAGCTTGGGATGTTGCCAGCTGCATCTGATACTGCATGGGTGGCCCTGGTGCCCGTTTCCCTGCTCTCCTGGTGCTTAGATCCACACACAGGGTGTCTCTAGCTTCCCCCTGCATGAGCCCAGTGGTGCAGCTGGACCAGGCTGGTGGTGGGGGCTCACCTCTGGAATGATGTGGCATGGCTAACTGGGTTGGGGAACAGCAATGAGCTTGGTGTGGGGATAGCAAAATTCCTTCTGTGTGCAGACAGCAAGGATCTGCAGGGTCTGTTGGGATGCAGGGATGCTCCAAGTCAGCCTCTGTAAGGGATAATAGGGTGCTGTGGGATGCTGCTCCACAGCTCTTGCTGCTGAGATGGGAAGAGATGAGTCCTCATCAGTCATTCTCTTAGAGGTTTTCCTCTTGGCTGTGGCTTCCAGCAGGGTTCAGCAGAATTAAATTTTAAAGAAGATAGGATTTAAGAATATGGATGTCCAAATGTTGGGTTTTACTTCAGGCTTTTTGGCAGTACCTGGCCTGCATTTGGTTGGCAAGCTCCTCGGTGACGCCACGCCGCCTTCCCGAGTCAGCGTGGTTTGGCTTGGGAGGTGTGAATCCCCTCAGGCTCTCCTCAGCAGATTCCTCCTGGTCCTGAGAGACTGCAAAGAAAACTGGAACAAGAGAGGGAAAGGGGTAGGCAGCAGGTCCCTGGCTTTGCCTTGCTCGGTGTAGGATGGCTGCAGCAGGAATGTTGCTCTGGGACCAAGCCGCCGATGGCCTGGGAGCATTTTCCCACCACCAGTGAAACATGCAGCCTCTTTGGCTGTGAATCCAAAGCACAACCACTCCCTCCCCAGCCCATGTTTGGTTTTCCAGTGGTTGGGTTTTATCGAGCAGTTCTTTATTGGATTTATCATGCCAGTTGTTAAAGCTTCCAGCTGCTTAAATTTACTTTCTTGTTTTCTCATTTTCTCATCTGTCTTTTCTGTGTTCTTTACAACAAAATCCACACGGCCCCCTATATCATTAACTCCACGGGCAAGTTAATCAAATTTACTGTCAGGCACTGCTATAGCTGCTGGAATGTTTCTAATTTCTTCAGAGGGGGATACTGGGCTTGCAAAGAATCAGACAGCGCCTCCTTTTCTTTCTCCATGAGGCACCCCGGGGTCACTGCAATTCCCAAGCCACTCAGACACTCTGTTTCCCACTGTAGCCTCTCCTGTTTCTGCTCTCTCCGTGCCACCACCAGCTCAGTCCAAATTTGGAGTTTGTGTGATTTTCCATGGATGCCACATCTTGGTTGGGGTGATCCAGGAGAGCATCCAAACTAAAGACCAACTTTTGAGAGGTAGGGCTGGGAGGTTTATCCAAACCAGAGCAACCTCCATGGGTGGAAGGAGCCTCTTCAGCCCTCACCCTGGGCTGGCACTCGCTGTGCAGTGGGTGCATGAGGAACATCATTGCATAATCCCCATGGCATCCTTGGGACAGCCAGATTTGTGGGTCTCAGTGGGACCCAGAGGTGGAATGGAGACTGTCTGGAGTGCTTGGCTGTTCGCTGCTCGCCTGCCCTCGCCATCCCAAGGCATGTTCTGGGGCAAGGACTAATTTAGGTGCTGTGGCAGTCACAGAAAAGGTGGGGACACTGCTGAGGGGCCTCACCCTGCTGCTGCAGACTGCACATCCCTGGGGCTCCTGGGGATTTCCCTCCTGGGGAGGGAAATGTGCTCCTGCACTAAAGCTCGGTATTAATTTGGGCTGTGATGTTTTACTGAGTGTTCACCATGGCTGACATGCTGGTGCCTCACAGAAAAATGCTTGGGACATTTTGTGGACCTGAGGCAGCTGCCCAGGAAAAGGTTATAATGAACTTACATCTCAGGAGCCAGGTCTGCCCAGATGATGGGGCAGGAGCTGTGTGGCTTAGCTGGAGCTGACCAGGCTGCTGGGCGCTCGCAGATTTTGATGATCAGCCCCTGTGCAGGAAACAATCCCCAACTGAGCTCCATCCCTGAGAGAACCAAGGCCAGGGAAAATCTCTTTAGGTGCACAGATTTGAGCTGGATCAAGGCACCTCATGCACGTGTGGAAATGACACAGCTCTCACACAGCTTGGAGCATCTCCTGCGTGCTCGAGGTGTGAGACAGCTGCTGTAGGAGTGACATCCAGGGCTCACCTCCCAAATCAGCGCGGGACAGTGGGCAAGGGAGGAGCGCAGGAGGAAAGGGAGAGAGGGGCTGGAGTGGGGGAAGGAAGAGGAGGAGGGAGGGAGGGAAGGGGGAGCAGGAGAGAGAGGGCAAGGGGAGGAGGGATGGGGAGAGAGAAGTAAACAGGGATGAAATTGCAGGTAAAAATAAAGCCGAAGAAGCCCAGGTGGAATTCATGCAAAGTCTCCTCATCAACACTGCGACTCCCTCCTGTCACGGGAACTGTCATCCGGGCTCGGCTCGTAATGAAAGGGAAAATATTTTATTCAGATTTATTAATTTGAAAATGAAGCCCGCCTGTCGAGAGGGGGACAGTTCTTCTCAATCTGTCATCGTTGAACCACACGCTCCTGACACCGGGATTCATTTGTCTTGTCGGCTCTGACAGTCGGATTCTCCCAGAGCTGTTCCTGGTGGATCGCCCTGGGATTTTAAACCGGATGAAACACATTCCGACAAGGAACAGCCTCTTTATTAATGCAAATTACACGAGGAGGAAAGAGCGTGAGGGAGGGAGAGAGGGAGGGAGGGTGACGCCAGCAGACGCTCTGGTTCCTCTCCCTGTATCAGTCATTTGTTATTTACATTTATACACATTTTTCAGGTTTAATAAAAGGAGATCGGGATTTTCAGTGACATTTATGGATGGATTGTTTGGGGAAAAAAAATAAAAAACGGCTATCGTCACTAGAAATGTGTGCAAAAAAAAATTTAAAAAAAATCTCTGTACGTATATATACTCAGAGAGGCGTGTGTGCAAGCTCTGTCTCCCATGGGTAGAGCTGGGTTCGGACAGGGAGAGCACGAGGGCTTTCCCAAGGTGCAGAAGAGGTGGCTCTGAGCTGGGAAGGAGGTGGGTGGCAGTGCCAGCGGTCTGGTGGCACCGCCGAGGTGGCCGTGGCAGGGCTGTGACATCTCCTGGTGTATCCATAGGATCCGTCCTCCATTCCTGGTGGGAGTGACCGGCTGGAAAGAGCTTTTTTGGGTTTGTGGGGTAGGGAGTGGTGGCTGTGCATGGAGGCAAGGCTACCTCTCATCCCTGGGTGGGACATCCTGGTGGCTTCTGGGGATCACAGAAACTTCTGAAGGCACGGCCGTCCCTCCAACCCCTGCTGCTGCTCTTCCAACACTCACTGAACATCAGCATCTCCCCAAACCCTCTTGCCTCCCTCCTATGGCAGCATCAGGGCTTCCAGGACAGGTTTTGCTTGCCCCCGAGGATCCCAGCTGTGCTGAGGGGAGCTGGCTCCAGCCCCACCCCCAGGTCCCCCTCAGCTCATTGGAGCCGCACAAAACAAATGTTGGAGCCGGGAATGTGGAGAGCCTGAACGTATGTGTGTAATGATGTCTCCACAGTCTATAGAATGAATATTTAATAGCACTTGTCAGCAAGATCTTACAGAGGGATTTCTGTCCTAAAATGCTCGTTAGCTCTCGCCACTTCCACGGCTGCCTCAGTGTTTGTGGTGGCTTCTGGCTGCTTTGTCACCTTCTCCCTGGATTCACCATCCCTCCTCAGCCAGGGCTCAGCAGAGACCCCTCTGGCACCATTGTCACCCTCAGCATCCCATCCCAGAGGTGTGAGCCAGCAGATGAGAAACCAGAGCTGATGGATGCCCCTCTCCCCAGGGGCAGGATTTAGTGTCCCAAAGCCTCCAAGGTGACCTTGTGTGTCCTGCAGCCCCCCGTGGGTCCCAGACCCTTGGCCCCAAATTCCCCCATCCTGCTAAAGCTCTGTCAGAGAAACGTTCAGGCTTGACTTGAAGGCTGCAAGTGATGGAGAATCTACCACGTCGTTAGGCAAATTGTTCTGCTGGTTAATTAGCTTCACTTTTAATGTGCTTGGAGCAATGAGAACAGTAATTCATGGTAGGAGCAGGGATGTGCAGTGAGGGCCTGGAGAGGTGTGGGAGAGGAGAATGGAAAGCTGGAGAAAAAGAGTTCAAAATTAGAGCAGAGACATTTTTCAATGAGTCTTTAGTCTGTGAGAGGGACAATGAAAAAAGAGAGGAGGAAAAAGAAAAATGAAGAGAAAAGAAGGAAACATTTCAGAGAGACCAATGTTATTTTTGAATTTGGGTTGAGTTTTATGAACGCTATTTTTATGACAGAAAACTAAAGAGTAGGAATAACAAAATGCCATTTGGCATCCTAGAAATGCACTCATGCACTTAAATGGAAAGTTCTGAAACCTAAATCTTGGTCTAAAAACGTTTTCTTTTAAGGGAATGGGGGGAGGTTTGAACTTGATGCTTGAACCTCAGTGCTTCCAACATTCCTCAAAGGTTTTCCCAGAGTCAGTGGACTCCTTTTGGCTTGCCTGCCCCTTGCTTGAAATGAGGCATGTGCCTGCCCAAAGAGGAGCCCATAACAAAGAGGTCTTGGCTTCTGCAAGTTTCTTTCTCCAGGTAGACCCACAAGTTGCTCTGAGAACAAACTCGGAGTTAATCCTCATTGTAAAGGAGTGTTAACCCAGCACAGTGGGCACAAAAAAAAGAGATAATGTTGCCTAGGGAGCACAGGGACACACTGGAGCTGTGCCCCATCCTCACTTCCCAAGATCTAGGCCCAGCAAACAGCAGAGATGTGTTTGGTGAGACGTGCCCAGAGCTGCTCACCTGCAGGAAAGAGCAGAGCTGGGGGCAGGGAAATGTTTCTGCAGCTGCCACGAGCCTGGGCTCGCCTGCACTCAGCTGCCAGAGGTGACAGGGACATGGCACCAAGGACAACCTTGGGAGCACCTTGAGGAACCACCTGGCCACGCCTCAGCCCAGCCAGAGCCCCTCCAGGTGCTGCTTCCAAGGACCTCCCCTGGTCTGCGGGGACTGTCTGAAAAATCACTTCTGTCCTTGAATTCCTATTTCCTTGCAAACCCCGTGGCTAGGGCTCAGCCCTGGTGTAATAGGCATCTGCTTGTAGTAATCTCAGCACCCCTCCCCAAACCTACTTATAAAATACTGTACCTTGCACCAATTTTATCTGTGACATCGCATTAAAAAAAAAAAATCCATTAAAAGAAATAAAAGCAGGTGCAGCCTGGTGCTGCAAACACTCCTTCACTCTCATTCTCTCCCCTTCGTTCTCCCTCTCCTTCACTCCCGGTGTTTGCTAGTTTGTATGATTAATTTTATCAATTTTCCTGACCTGCTTTGCCACTGAAATAAATATGACAGCTGCAGTGCTGCCTCAATTCGTTCTCTTGCCAAGTGAGCTGCTGAGATGTGTTTTCTTGTTGATCGCAGACTTTGGTAAATATCAAGTAAATAGACTGAAGAGGATTCATTTCAGCAGCTTGGATTGTCAGGACTTCAGCCCGAGAGCACATCCTTCACCGGGGAGACAAAGGGAGAAGGAAAGCTCCCGTCCCTCCCCAAAAAAGCAATCAAGAAATCCTTGTGGTGCACCAGGCCCGCAATTAGCAATGTCAGCAGATGTCTTGGAGGAGACTGCTGGAGTCTGGGTCCTGAGCAGGAGCCCCATGGCCAGTGAGCTGCTGTGGGGTGTGTGGGTCAGGGGGGCAGCACAGATGGATGTGCTGGGCACTGCCCTCCCAGCCCTTTTCTGCGTCTCAGAACTGCCATGGAGACAGTCTCTCACCAGATTTTTCACCGTGGAATTGTCTCCTGTCCCTGTGTGGAACATCCTGCCTCTCCCCAGCAGAAGGTGGCCCAATGGGTTTAGGGAGCACCAAAATCCTGGCTGGTGTGGGAGATGTGAGCAGGGGGTTTTGGTGGCAGGGTGATAACCTGGCCTTGCAACCTGCCTCCAAATGAATAGGCAGTGTCCAGAGCCCTGGCTTGTCTCTCCTTGTGAAATTCAGCCAGGAGTGAGCTGAAGGCTTCCTGCCTTCCAGGGAGCCTGTCCTGGAGATCTTTTTCCATGGTGAGGCTGGGAGTGTGGTCAGAGCACATCTTCCACCCTGAGCAGGTGTTACCTGTGTGTACACAGCCAGCACTGGATCCTGAACAGGGCACTCATATCCAACTCTTGCTGCCCCTGCACGTGGCTTTTCACCCTCTGATTGCTACAGGGCTGTGCTGGCACGACAGGAAGTCTAGGGGACCCCCATTGTTGGTTATCCGTATGGTGCATTGTTGTGCACATGGAGAATTTAAAGCATTAGGAGGGAAATGGTTGTGTTAGCACATCCACCATATGGCCTGTTTAGCTGTTGTGGCAGGAGAGAGAAAGGGAAGGGCTGAAATATCACTGCTCAGTGCTGGTCTTTCAGCCAGCAGTGCCTCTGATGCCACCATCTCAGTGATGGTGGTCTTTGCCCTCAGGATTTTTAGGTGAGAGATTTGGGATCAATCCCAAAGCCAGCCTGAAAGCAGCTGGGTCATCCCTAAATGGTGGTTGTGCATTTTTTTGGGCAGGACTCCCCTGTGTGAGTGCCTGGAGCACCAGAAGTCAGGGCCAGAGCATCCAACCAGAGTAGAGCAATGAGGATGTGACGTGGGTGTGATTTCTGCAGCAATTCCTAGTGGTGATGTGGACAGGAGTGATGCTGCTGGGGCAGCACTGTGTGCTCTGCCCTGTTTGCCCTTTGGCTCTTTAAAGTATTTAAAGCTATGCCTGTGGAAGAAGCAGGCACACTTCCTCAGGCATAGCCTTAAACACTTCCAAAGTAGCGCTGGAGAAGAGTGCTGAGCAGAACTTACTAGCATGGAAATCCTTACCAACATTGTCTAAGCATTCAACTGCCCCAAAAGTCCCTCAGTGGGAGGATGCTGCCAGTGGTACCTGTACAGAAGCCTTGAGTGTGTCTACTCTTCCCCAAGAAATCATGACAGTGGAATAATGTTATGATTCATGGGCTTTGGAATAAAATCCAGGTGTTGTTTTGTGCCTATGCAGACTTCGGGTGCAGTTTATATACAAGCTTTATTCCTATAAACAAAAGCCTTTTGCTGATTTCCAGCAATTCTGTATCTTTGGAGAGCTCTACAAGCAAGGAATGCTACATAGAAGGTTTTGCAGCCTGGTGGAAGATAAAGATGATCCAGTGAACCAGCAAACAGTAATTAACCAGCACAACCCACAGCCCAGCCCTCTGCCCGCTGCACATCTCAGCAAAGCTGCCTTTGGTTGTCGCATCCAAACACAGGGAGAGAGGGGAAAAATAGAAACTCCCAGCCTCCAAAACCAAAAAGGGAGCTTGTAAATGTGACCCAGATTAACACGATGCAGGATGGCATCCCTGAGTCAGCAGAGAGCCTCAAACGCCTGCTCATGGCACCTCCTCCACCCTGGCATGCTGGAGGAGGCCACAAAGGCTGCGTGGCTGCTGCAACATCCCAAAATCGTCCCCCCAAAACTGCCACAGCCTCCAGCCTGGCTGTGAGTCACTGAGCTTTGGCTCAAGAGCTTGAAACCAGGGGGCAGGATGAAGGGGGCACTGTAAAATATCCGTAACTGAACATAAACCCAGAGACAGAGGGCTCCCCTGCTGCCTCTGCTCCAATTTCCTGCAGATTGACTGTGCTCCCATAGCTTTACCTTTCGAAATTATCACATTATTACCATTACTAAGGTGATAATTTTCATTAATGACTTGCTGCTGGAAGCTGCACAGCCCAGGACTTTCCATCAGAACAAAGGTCTGGCTGGCTGCAGGGACTCCCCTCTCGTGTCTTTGCACCAGCTGGGGCACTCAGGAACCAGGAGCTGGTGAAAAACATCATTTGCTGCCCTTGGATAGGGCTCCAGGTGTGGTGGTGGTGGGTAAAGTGGTGCCACACTGCTGGCACTCCTTGCAGGGATGGAGTGACTCCCTTTCTTGGACAGAAAGCCCAAGCTGCAGGTCCAGGGTTTTGTGCTGCTGCCAGACCTGGGCTGTCCCTGGTAAAGCCACTCTCTTAAGGAATGCTTTTTTGGGATGCTACAGCCCACTGCCAGGAGTGGTTGGACCTGGGTGGGCTGAGCTGCTTTGGGAGTTGTGCTGCTGTTCTCCTCAACTGAGTTATTTCATAGAATTTTTTAGGTTGGGAAACACCTCTAAAATCATCGAGTCCAGCCAATAACCCAACACTGCCAGGCCCACCACTAAACCGTGTCCCTAAACACCACACCTATGCATTTTTGGATCACTTCCAGGGATGGTGAACCCACCACTTGCCTGGGTAGCCTGTTCCACTGCTTGATCAGCCTTTCAATGAAGAACTTTATCCTAATACCCAGTCTAAACCTACCGTGGCACTGCCCAGGGAGCGTCCAGCATGGAGCTCACACTCTGTGCCTGTGCCAAAGGTCTCCAAGCCAGCTCCAGCTTTGCCCAGGCACTGTGAGCTCCAGGGGTCCCTTTTGGCTGTCGATGGAGCAGCACAAGTGATGGTAGCACCTCGGTGTGGTGCCTGCCAAGATGGTTCAGCTGTGATGACCAGACAGAGCTGGCATCATGAATGCCTGGGAACATCACCAGTCAGTCCACCAGGGAGCAAAGAGCAGCAGCACTCCCCTCCTTCCCACCAAGATGTTCTGGTGGCTGCTGTGTTGACTGGGCAAATTTTTTACTGATGCAGATCACCTTGGTCCAGCAAGGAGCTCCTGCAGCAGCCACTGCTCATCAATTCAGATACCCCCCTCCCCTCCTCTCAAGGACTTCTGAGAGCAAAAGGCTTGTGGCTACAGAGATTTACACCCCCTCAGCAAGGGTTAACCTCATCTGGCAGCCACTATTGTCTCAGGACAACTTGTCAGTCTGTGAGAACGTGCCGTAATGGATTTGAAGTGGATTGCTTAGCCCACGGAGAGGGTGATGCTGTATTTATTGAATAGACATTAAAAAGAACATTTCTCAATTTCTCAGCACTGAACTCGAGGTCAATGGATCTTTTTGGCACTGACATGCTGAGTCAACTCCTAGCTTAAAGCTTTTAGAAGGACCAGGGTTAGATGAAAGGATTAGACTCCATCTTTAGCGTTTCCCTGGCAAAATCGTTGGGTGCTAAATCATTTATGTTGCTTTGCAGTGCTTTGCTTGGCCTCTCACTGTTACCTTGGAAAAGAAAAAAAGAACAACATTCCTCCCTTTTTTTCGGATTGAAATGACACAAGTTGATTATTTCCCCTGCGCTGCACTGAGGTGAGGTGGGTACAAAGTGAGTTGGGCTCCTGCTGCTGTTGGAGGGGCTGCAGAGTTTTTTTCCCTGGAGAAGGAGGTGGCTCTGTGGAGAGATGAGGTGCCAGCCCACCCACCCGATGCTGAGAGGGCCCGTGGCTCTCTGAGTGATAACAAATTCCCTGTGCACCAGCAAGGCAGAGTTTTAATAATGAACCAGGGATTGATCGCAGCAGCCCTGACAGCAGGGCTGGCCTGGCAGCCAGTCCAGAGCTGATCCCTGTGGGAGCAGCAGCTTCCCTCTGCTCCTGCCTGTGGGGCAGGATCCAGCCAGGGCTCCCTCGGTGGCAGGGAGTTTTTGCCTGAGTGCCGGGCAGCAAATAGGATTAACCCCTAGGAGTTGGAAGAGGAGGGGGTGAGGTTGTGTCTGCTCACAGTGACAGTGGGGCAGGTCTGGAGCTGCGCTGGCTGCAGGAGGTGTTTCCATAGATTCCAACCTCTCCGGTGTCATGCACGTCTCTGCTGCTCCCTGTGGCTTCAGGCAATTTTGTTTAGGCCCATTAGTGTCACACTAAGGGCAGTGCTGGACAGGTGGGTTTGGATAAGGCTGTCTAGCCTGAGAAAGCCTTGGGAAAGGCGTTTTTGGAAAGGGTGCCAGCCACAGAAAGGGTGGTGAGTGATAAGAAGCTGCTGCTGTGCTCCTGCTGCGCATCCCTTGTCAATCACGCTGGCTGCTGGGGAGAGACACGCTCCTGCATCGATTCCAGCTCCTCTCAGCAGGAGCTGCAGGAGCACGGGCTGGATGGAGCAGCATTTCCTGCAGCACAGGATCCAGGCAGCCCTCTGCCAAAGCCCTGCCAGGTCTAGCTGAAGGTGTCCCTGCCCATGGCAGGGGGGTCGGACTGGATGACCTTTAAAGGTTCCCTGCAAACCAAACAATCCTGTAATTCTGTGGTGCTGCCTTGTCCTGCAGCCTTTCTGCTTCCCATGCTGGCAGCTCATTCATGCTCCACAGAGCCCATCCCACATCCTTTCTCCCAGGCCAAATCCCTGTTGCAACCAGCACTTCCCAACTGTTCCAGGCCTTCTGGTAGCGGTGCAGCAAATAAAATGCAATCCGCCTGTATCATAAAGTCCAATAAAAATGAAACTGAACATCCACTTTGCAGACAGCAAGTACACTGTAAATTTATGAGATCATATCTCGTGGAGGACAGGGTACTTAAGGGGGGAAGGAAGGGGCTGGCAAAAATGGGAGAGAGCGGCCGAGGGGTAGTAAATATGTTTTCAATAATGAAGAGGCCCGATTACCCTCTTTGCAATAAAAACGTGCACAAGGCAGAGCTGCCGTAAAAATTACTCCCGAGCAGCCTGGCGTATTTGCACCTTGTCATCTTGTCAGCTCCGTGCAAATTTCCAAGGCGCCGGCAGCGGGTCGGCTCTGCGGGGCTGCCGGGAAGGAGCGGCTTGAGGGGACGCTCCTCCCTCCCAAAAAAAAAGAAAAAAAAAGAAATTTTCTTTGACAGCCCCGGCACCACAGGTCCTGTCGGCCGCCCCCTCCCACCCTGCCACACGCACTGGTCCGCCCGTAACCGTGGCAACCGGCGGGATGCAGGGATGCAGGGATGCAGGGATGCATCCCCGGGGTGCCACATGTCCTGGGTTTCTCTCCAACCAGACGAGGGCGGTGGGAAGCACAGTGGGATTGGGGATGTGGCTCCTTGTGGGCAGCAGGTGACATTTCACTTTTTTGGGATCACTGTGCAGCTCCCTGGGGTGGATGGTACCATGTGCTCTCCAGGGCACACTAACAGCACTGGGTGTCACTGAGCTTCATGTATTTAAAGCAAAAAATAAGCATTTTGTCCTGTCCCAGAGCAAAGGCTGAGGCCTGACCTCTTCCAAGGTGCTTTCTCCAGAGGTGAGTGTTTAAACTGATTGAAGTGAGGGGATATAAGCAGCACAGGAACACTTCAAGTAGTCTGAAAACCAGCCTGAGCTGTCCTCAAATAAACCACTGCTGGGCCCAGAAGAAAGCAATTACACAGGGGCTTAGCTGAGCTGATTTAACAAAGCTGCAGTAATTAAACCTCATACACTTCAGGCAGGGGATTCAGCTCCGAGTGCTATCAGGATCTTGTCTCGGAAGGTAAATCTTTTTGGTGTGAGCAGCTGAGAGGATTTAAACCAAGGTAATTCTCCTTTCCCTCTTTCCTGCCTCTTGGCTGAGACACTGCCCTGGTGGCTGCCAGCGGGGTTAGCAAGGATTTCTTCTTTTGTGGGGCAAAGACAGAGCAGAGTACGACACCCAGCCTGGAGCTGCTTTAGAGGAGCCAGCAGGCACCTGACTGCTGAGGACAATTTACTGACTCCATCCACCAGCCTCAGTGCAGAAAATCCCATCCTTTGGGGTTCACGACCCCGGCTGGGAGCCTGCTGCAGCTAATGGGAGCCTTTCTCTGCCTTCAATGGGCTTTGAATCGCGCTGCTGAGGCGGAGAGAAAGCGCCGGGTGTGGGGGCCCCACGAGGGACAGGGGTGGCAGGGCTGGGTGCTCCCCCCGAGGCAGCCCCGCTGGGGAGCACAGCCCTGCCCCACCGCTGGAAGCACCGTCCGGCGTGCCGGGCATCCCCAGCGCTGCCACGGGCTGTGGGGATGGAGAAAAGGAACCCTGGGTGTGCAGCTTGACCTCTCCTATTCACAGTGAGATCAAAGGAGGGCCAAGAAAGAGCAGAGGAGGCTGTTGTGCCCAGGGGATGAATGGAAGATGAATGGGAAAGGGGTGGGGGGGAGCTGGGGGCTTGGGGTTGCAACAAAGCCGCGGGATTCAATTAGTGGGAGGAGATTTTTCTGGAAAGGATGCGGGTGGGGCAGGGAAGGCAGGCAAGGAGCATCAGGGAGAAGGGGTGTTTTCCATGTCAGGGGTGCAAGTGTTTGCATGGAGGGACAGGAACTGGGGGGATTGGGGCTCCTGAAGGTCTCCAGCTGGAGGTTCAAAGGGAAACACCGGTGAGTCCCAAGAACACCAGGTAAAGCAGGCTTCAGTGAGCAGTTGGTGGCATCTTTGGGCTAATGTGGGATATCTGTTCCTGACCCATCTCCACCACCAAGGGTGGGAAGAGCCTGTTTCTGATGGTCACTCCTGCAGCAGAAGCTGGCTAGGGATGGGGAAGGTGCCGTGCTGGAGCTGCTGGGAAGTGACTGAACTGGTGCAGAGGGTCAGGAGGAAGGAATGACAGCACTGGATCTATGTAGAGATTCCTGGACTCCAGCACTGCTGGCCATGCCCGGGTGAGGCCCCCAGGGAAGCTGATCTGGAGGGGAAGAAAAGCTGTTAATGAGAGGAGAACCTGTCACAACTCCTTGCAGGCACAGTTCAGACCACGGTGTTGCAGGGGAAAGGGAGCACAGGAAAAGAGCTCAGGTCTGAGAAAGAAACCTGGGGGAGATGAAAAGTAGGTCAGGCCATGAAGATCAAGTACAGAAGTGCAGCGTGCACATGCAGAGACGAGATCAGAGAAGCCAAGGCACATGGTGAGATACAATTAGCAGGGGACATCAAGTGTAACGAGAGGCTGCTCTGGCAGTACCTCAGCAGTTGCTGGAGGACCACAGAGGTGCTGGTTTGGTATCTGGGGACAGGGAGAGCACTCAGCAGATGATGCCAAACAAGCAGCATCACATTTGTTTTCCCCTAAGAAGGTCGGCTGTGATCCTAATTAAGTACTAAGGGAAAATACAGTTATCTTTAAAAAGGGACAGAAGTAAGAAAGGGATAGTTATGAAGATTTCAGTCTAACTGCAGTTCTGGGAAAAGTACTGGGGCCTGTAGTCAAACTTGTAAAATAGGAGAAAACAAGGCTATGAGTACAGGTAACACATGTGGCTTCAAAAGAAAATGTGTCCACTCAGCAGGCTCTCCTTGCCTTTGTCCAGAGAAACTGTGGATGCCCCATCCCTGGAAGTGTTCAAGGCCAGGCTGGATGGGGCTCTGAGCAACCTGGGATAGTGGAAGGTGGGGCAAACCTTGAAGGGGTTTGGAATGAGGTGATCTTTCACGTCCCTTCTGACCCAAAGCAATCTGTGATTCTGAGTAGCAGGTCTCAGGAGAGAAGGCAAACAGCAGAAGGTGAGCATCCTGGGCTTGGCAGGGTGGTCTCATTACCTTCTCATCTTCATGAAATTCTAGAGGCTGAAAAAGCAACCATAAATTCAAACTCAGACTTGCACTGAAAGGATTTGTTGAACAAGTGTGTACAGAACAACTCTGGTACTGCTGATGCTCTGTGTTTTCCTTTGTGACCCAGGATGGTGGAATGGGGCTCCAGTTGTTTCCAGCTGGCACAAGCCTAGCTGAGCTGGAGAACCAGACTAACAGGCAAAATAAATTAATGGGAGAAAGGGTCTGGGGGAAAAATAAAGGTGTGGCTGCAGCAGTGAAAGTTTGGGGCTTTTAGACGTAAGTTTAGTGGGAAGTCTGGTCTGGCAGGTGAGTAGGTCCTGCTTCCACACAGGTGAGCAGAATGAGATGATGGACTAAAATATATAGAGGGGAAGGTTGGCTGACAGAGAAAGAGGATTCTGTAGGGAGACAAGAGCAGTGAGAATGGACATGGTCAGCTAGCAAACAGGACAAGGAAAGTGGCTCAGGTATCCCACTTCAGGAAGGGCTGGGGGAAAAAAGGTGAAAAACATGCAGAGCATTAAGAAACCTTCAGCAGGTAGTGCCTCATACTAGAGCTGCAAAAGCCTGGGCCAGGGGTGCTCTGGCATTTCCTCAAACCAATGTGGTACAAGGTGAAGGGCTGGAATTCTCCCCTTTCCCATCCTATCCTTGTCAAGTGCAGAACTCATGGAGACACTGCAGTATAAATCCAGATCTGGTACTGAATGTCCCCTTTGGGAAAATCTGATAGCCAGGAGCATTTTGGAGGGAGAGAACAGAGGAGAGAGAGGAGGAAGAGGAGGAAGTGGGAGAAGAAGGAGAAGAGAAGGAAGAGGGAGAAGAAGAAAAAGAAGAAGAATAAGAAGAGGAAGAAGGAGAAAAAGAAGAGGGAGAAGAGGGCAACAGGTTACTGAGGTGGAAGGACAGCTTTGTGATGGGCCGTGCTGGCATCTGATCTGTGTCCCTGTTGTGTCCCTGACCTCCTGCACAGCCTTGCCCTGGTCCCTGGTGTTTTCCAGCCCCCTTGGCCAAGCAAACGAGAGTCTCTCCTTGCAGGGAGGAAAGGACCTGCTGTGGGACCATCCCCTGCTCACGGTGCACCAGGAGCCAGAGGGGTCTCAGCCACTTCCCAGACTTTTCACCCTTAGTGTGCTGAGCTCCCACGTTGTGGGAGAGCCTGGAGGAGCAGTTTCCACCAGGACACAGCTACTGTGCCTGTTGCAGGGACAATATTTAATTTCAAAGCCCAACAGATCAAATGCAGCTGGGGGGTGGAGCCGTGCTTATCTCTCGCCTTGTCCAGAGGTTTGCGCAGCAGAACAAACGATCTGATCGTGGTTTTTTTATTGTGCTTCTCCCCCTCCCCTCTAGCAGGGAGCTATAAACCAGGGATAATCTGTAATTCTCCCTGCCTAATTGTGCTGCCCGGCCACCTGAGCGAGGGAATGCCTTCCCTTCCCTCCTCCCGGCTCTGCGGTGCCGGCAGGAACAGCTGGCTGCCAAAAATCCCAAAAATCCGGGATCCGAGCGCTCCCCGAGGTAACCATTTACTGGGATGCTAACCGGGCCGTCCACTGAGAGAATTAAAAGGACATTCCTCCACTGGCTCGGGAGCTGTGGGAATCCTGAGCCTGTGCCCAAAGGGTAGGGGGGAAAATCACAGAGAAGTAACTGGAGCCTGGGAGCCTGTTTGAAAGGAAATTAAACTAAAAATGTGTAGAAAAACAGCCGTGAGGCTTCACATTTCAAACTCGGAGTGGTATCCAGTAGGTCTGAAAAGCTGTTCAGCACGCGAGCACTGGCTCACAGACTGCAGAATCTTGTTTTTGCTGAAATATTAGTGCTCTTCCCTCTCTTCATGGTAACAAAATGAGATGGAAAAGTGACCATTCGCTTCATTCAGTCCAACTAAAAGCCAATTACAAACACCCAGTGCTAGGCAAAGCATTTATTTCCCCGTTTCTTATCCCCCTCACACAAAACATCCATTTTCCATAGGTTTAACCGTGAGATGCCTGTTTTGCTATGAGTGGCAGGGAAACAAAAAAAACGAACCAAAAACCAAACCAACCCCCAAACTTTAAAATCAATACTTTGTGTGGTCTGGGATTTTTTTATCTTTCTTTTTTTTTTTTTCTTTCTTTCTTTTTTTTTTTTTTTTTTTTTAAAGCTCAACACTTTGGATGAAAAGGTGTGAGCCCTGCCCGGCTCCCCGAGGAAGCTCCCTCTACGGGCGATGCTGTGGCAGCGTTGCTCCAGCTCCAGGCCACATCCTGCTCCAGAATCCCATGGGTCAGCCCTGGTGAAACTTTTAGATTAAATCCTCTTTTTTTTTTTTTTTTTTTTTTTTTTCTTTCTTTCTATATAACATGGTTAGGAAAAAAAAAAGAAAAAAAAAATCACAAAACCATTGCCTTCTTGCATTTTCATCTGGAGCAGCAGGATGCTCTGCTGCCACCAGAAATGGTACCAGTGTGAGTGCCAGGGGCTGTGCAAAGGGTTGGATGTGCTGAATCTGAATCTGAATGAAAATTTGCATTTTGTGATGAAAATCCACTTTATTGCGTTGGGAAAGTGCGTCTGTATTTCTGCTTGTGAAGGAAACGGGGGTTTGGTGCCTTGGTGGGGAAAGCAAAGCCATTTGCACATTTTGGTGTCCCTGTTCAGTCAGAATTTAACAGACTCCTGTGGAATACACTGAATTTTTCAGTGTATTCTCCTGTGATTGCTGTTAGTGCAGCTGTTTGCTAGGCTGTGATGGAAAATGTTGGATTTTTAACCCCGTATAAATGTTTGGAAAATGCTTCTACTCAGCAAAGCCAAAGTTTCAGAGCTACCATCAGAATGGGCATGAAATGCTATAAAGACATTTTGATTCTGAAATCCTGGCACGTCCTCAGAGTAAGTTCCGGGTCAGAGGGAGAAACGCTGGAGCTGTGAAATCAAAAAATTCCCTGCCTTTGTGGCAGACTTGGAGTTTGCCAGGGGCAGGAGATGTGCCAGAGAGCACTTTGTAGTGCAGAGCTGGAGCAAAGCAGTTGGTGTTGGGGCAGAGGTTTGGTCCTTTGAGGGGAAAAAAATATCAGTTTATAAGTTAGGTTCTGAAGAGAAAATTGGTGTGTTGTCCTGTTATCCTTCTCCAGGAGATGATGTGACAGCGTGGGCTGCAGCAGAGCTTCTCTGAAGGGTGAAAGCTTTGGGCCACTGCAGGATGGGAAACAAATCCGTGACTGCTGGTCCAAATCTCCCCAAAGCTTTTGGGGTGTTAATTGAAGCCCAGAACTCTCAGAAAAATGCTTGTGCCCCACTGTGGTGGGTGCTCTGTGGTCCTGAAGGTGTCTGGGCTCAGGGATGTCCCTGACAACTCTGCAAAGCTGAGTTATGTGGAGTCATCACGTTAACGTACAGCCAGGGAGAAAGATGGGAGGAATACTGCCGTGCACAAATCCATATTTTTCTCCACGGAGTAAAATATTGTGTAATTTTATCTAGTTACTATAAAACCGTTTATACTCCTTGTTTATAAAAAAAAAAGGGGGGGGGGGAACCCCCATATTTCATTTCCTCTACTGACAGGCTATGGAGGAAAAAAATAGATGGTTTCCTCTGCATTTAATATTTCAAACCAAGCAGACCCAAAAGAAAAGGCAGCAATTAACCTCAAGTACCAGCAATGTGTTCCTTGTATTTCTTCTCTCCGGATTTGGCTACAAAGAATCAGTTTAGTGCAAACTTATTTCCAGTCGTGTTAAACCTTTTAGCAATAATTTTCCAAGCTAGGCAGGAAAGTAGTGCTCGTCTTCCAGGCTTCTGAGGTGGGACCCTCACCTCTCATTAGCTCAGGATTTAAAATCCTTTACAGGATGGTTAGGAAATGGTCAGCTCATATGGGCTGGAGTAAGCTTATGCACATACACAGGGAAGGAAATTTATAAGCCTGGCAGAAGCAAAAAAAAAAGGGGCCAAATGGTGAAATGGGCATTGGTTGTGATGCAGATTCTCTACTTGTGGACATCCATACTTGTGCTTGTACATGCTGGGTGATGTGTTTTCCCTCTTCCCACTGTAAATTCCACATGAGCCCTGCCCTGAGGCTCTGTGACAGGAGCAGGGACACCTGAGCATCACCTCTCCTGCATCTGAACGGCTTTGCCATCCCTGTTTGGTTCCTTGCCACCTAACCAGCAGCGTTAGCTGAGCCCTCATCAGGAATGCAGCAAGGACACAGAGCTCCTTGCCTTCCTTCTCCACACAGCCTGCACCCAGGCTGGCAGCATCCTGTGACTAACTCTTCTAGACTGGATTTCTCCAAGGGACGACCGGCGCTTAATTTGGCTGACTCGGCGCTCTGCGGGAGCTCTCATCCATGCCAGCTTGAGTCCTCGCAAAAACCCATCATCATTAGCCCTCCAAAGGCACAGCTCGGGTATTCTCCACCCCCGTTCCTGCAGGCTGGGCTGCTCTGTGCGTTCCCACAGACCGAAATTCCCCTGGTGGGCTCAATTACAGCAATCAGCCTTCATGCTCCTTTCCACGAGCTGCCTCCCGCCCCGCATGGACACCCTGCTGGAGCAGCAGCTTTGCCACAGGTGGCAGGGGATGTGACACTGCTCAGGCCTATGGGCAGGCTCTGGGCTGCTTGGGGGCTTGTCCCTATGGAGATTGTCCTAATTGGAGCCATTTGGGATGTACCCTGGCTCTGTACTCCAAGGAGTTGGATGGAGCACAGCGCTGAGCACGGGGCTCTCCTTGAGCAGGGTCTCCAGCCTGCAGCAGATTTTTTTCCTGGTGCAAGGCAGGGCTGGGCTGGGGAGGATCTGGCCAGTGTGCATTTCTCTTTGCTAACACTTTGGCAGCCTCTCAATGAACAAACCACTAGACAACAAATCTGGAGCAGCCCTCGGCTGCGGTGGCCAGACCTCGGCTGTTAACTGGGCTGAAGAGTACCAGCTGCTCTGCTCCTGCCCCAGGGAGGAGAGGCCCTTCTGCTGTGGTCTGGGGATGAGAAACATGCCTGAACCAGCTCCTGCAAACTGGGATGGCTTTTAGACTCCAGCTCTGGATCCAAATCTAAATTTCATGGCTTTACATGCTGCCTGAACCAATGTCTTGGCTCCAAATAGCTCTCTGCTCTAAAAAGGCAAATAATACAGTGGTGACAAACTCTTTTTCTACCCTTGGCTCTGTGTAATGCTCACTTTGGGCTGCTCTGGCTTGGGCTTCCCCAGCTGCATTGCTGCAGCCAGGACAGTGCTTGAATGTACATAATTCCCTTTTCCCACCCCTCTAGCAGTAGGTGCTGACTGGGCAGACTGACCTGCCTGGATTTGTGCCTCAAGATGGGAACGTGTGGGTCCTGTAGCTTGAGCCATGGGTGCTCCCCATGGCAGGAGCAGCTGTGCTCAGCGGGGACAAACCCTCTCTGGCTGGGGATGGAGAGTCAGGGTGGCTTTCTCAGCTCTGCCTACATTTTCCAGCTTATCCCTTCCCATACCTTGCTGATGCTCTGTTCCTAAGCTTGGCCCCCTCCCAATCCCCATAACTTGTGCCTGTCAAGGCTGAGGATGCTGTGGAGCTGACCCACGTGGAGATGGGCTCTGGTTTGGAAGAGCTGTGTGTAATGCTGGGGGCTCCAGTCCCAGGAGGGGCTTGGCAAGGGGGAACGAGGACAGAGGAAGGAACACGTTGTTTTGGCTCTTGCAAGGCACTGACTCTTCTTTCTCAGAAAAGGACTGAGCCTGGAAAACCGCTCACTCTGCCTGTGTTTTCTAGTGGTGCCTGTGCAGCAGCAGGGTAATGCTGGTGCTCAGACACCAGCTGTGGTCATGCAGGGCTCTGCATCTGCTGGGTGAAAAAAGAGATATCCCTGTTATAAACGGGAAAGATTTGGTAGAATAAGCATGTTTTCCTATTTGCATAAATTTTACTGGTGTTCCATAGCTCAAAAGGCATCGCCCAGCTTTGCCATGAGTTGAAGAGTGAGGGAGGAAACTACACTTGAGTCACACAGAACCTTCCCCATCCTCTTCAAATGAGAGGCACTGGGTGAGCTGCTCAGCAGCTTTACCCCAAGTTTGCCCTTCGTGCCTGTGGCTGGAGTGGTCCCCAGCTCTTGCTGGGCTGTGATAAGCTGCAAGAAGCGCTCAGGGTGTCACAACACCCCTGGCTGTCCCCTACAGCTGGGGACACGGCCACCCCTGGACAAAAAGGTCGGGCAGCACTGAGCCATGGCGGGGTACATGTTACAGATGTGCTGTGGGGAAGGAGATGGGTCAGCTGAAATCCTGGCCAGTCCTCAGCAGCATCTTCGAGGCTGCTCTGGGAGATGGGCTCATCCCTTGAGCTGTGTTCCTGATGTGGTGCTCAGCTCCCACCCTGCTGCTGTCTCCCACCTCTTCTCTCCTCCTAGGATTCCCCTCCTGAAGCCGCCTCAACCTGCTGTGGCACCTTCTGTCAAACGCTTCACACGTTTGTCACCAAAATGTTTTGGCAGCAGCAGCATCTCTAGGTTTTGACATAATCCCGACAGGAGACTTTCTCAATTATTACTAATGGAACATTATGCTCCTCTTTGGGAACTCCTGCATGAATAAAAAGGGTCATTAATGACATCTGCGCAGAGCCCGGAAATTATTAGTCAATGCTGATACAGTTTTATTTTATTTTTTTAATTTTTACATATATATTTTCTTAAGCTCCTGCTAATTTCCCACCTTGCCTCCCACCCCCTTCTCCAAAGTCTCCCCTGCAAAGTGGAGCCGAGTGGGTTATTGTCAATGTTCTGCTTTTGTGCAGGTAAATGCTCTTCCCCTCCCACCCTTCCTTCCTTTTTATTCCCTCTTGGCTTCTTTAAAGATTGTAGCTCTTGTTTCAGTCCCAAGAGATCCCATCACACCTTTCTCTGGGCTAGATTTTATTGCCAGTCAAGCTCAAATATTTCTTGGACTTGGAGAAATCAATATTGCCCCAGTCCTACCAAGGCAGTGCTGGAGAAGGAGCAGTGGCCTGCATCCTGCTGCCTATGGACCTCAGGGTGGCCTGTCCCCATCCCTGCAGGATGCTGCTGGCACACAGAAGATGCTGGGAGAGGGACTGGAGCACCAGGCAACAGCTTGGATTGTTTTAGAGAACTTTCTAGAGAGCAAATCACTGGGGTTTTTTCTGTCCTTCTGCCAGGTATCCAATTTCCTCTGCTCAGTGCCCCTAAAAGCTATGCAGAGAAGGCTTTTTCTTTACTTTTTTTCCCCACTTTTCTGCATCAATTTGAGGAGCTGTGGCAGAGTCCTGTAGAGATGTGACAAACAAAAGGTGTCTCTGCCCTGAGCCATTTCAAATGGCTCTGTAAGTTGTGACTGCTGAGGGGGCAGGGAGCATCTGTCCCTTGTCCTGTGTTGATCACATGTGGGTCTGAGCTCTGGGCCCGTGGCAGGACTAAACCTGAGGTCATTCCTCCTGCTGCATCACTGTGCCAGCACATGGGGTTTGGAGGCACGTGTAGGGTTGGGTTTTATTCCCAAAGAGAGGAAAGGGGAGGTTTGGGAGGATGATTAGGCTTTTGGTGGGATCTCTTATGGCCCGTGCAAGAGGAGAAAACTGATGTCTTCACTGACCCAAAGCTTCTTTTTCTTTTCTGGGTTGGTATCAGTCAAATTCACAGCACAGAGGCTGGAGATGGTGTTGGTTTGTGCCCAGCAGGGAGAATCTCAGTGTCCTGAAGCCACTACAAGATGCCCAACTCCACAGTGAATGCTGCTTTCCAACCTTTTCCCAGTTTCCAGTGCTGCTTGCTGGGAGACTCTTCCCAAGCCATTGGCTGTGACCTCGAGACGTGGCTGCTGTGGGGCTTTGCTTGCCCACCAAGGCACACAAGGAGCCCCAGCTGGGCCATGGGATTGGGTGGGAGATGTGCCAGGTGTCCCATGGGGCCTGGACTCACTGCAGAGCTGCTGCACGTCCCTGGGTAAAGCCAAGTGGGACCACCAGCATCCATTCACACCTGACACCTGGGTTAAAAGGTCGGCGCAGTAACTCTAAAAACAAAACAACTAAACAAGAAAATAGACTCCTCCAAAAGGAAAAAAAAAAAAAGTCCCTCAGAGAAAAGGTATTTCAACTGCTTTTTGATTTATGAGCTACTATAGGATATTGAGACGTTATTTACAATCGATATTCGCTCCTGCAAGGCTCCCGCCGGAGCCATAGACCCCGCCTGGCGGAGTCAGGAGTGGTCAGCCTGCTCCACTGGAAGTGCCAGCCATGTCCTGCTGGAGCAGCCCATAAAGCTGGACTTCAGCAGCTGTATATCTTTCAGGAAATGGGCTGGTTACACGTGTCTTTGGGCAGCTGACACAGGGGTATGGTTTAGGGCTAAGACAGCAGTTCTGTAGCAGGAACCAGCATCGCTCAGCCTCGCCAACAGTGAAATCTCCTGCGCCCTGTGGCCTTTAAGGTGCAAAATGGAGTTGTTCACTTGACTCCTAATGGAACCTGGCCAATTCCGAAGCGAGCACGGGGTTTTATTCTGGGATTTTATCTCTAAAGGGGGATTTGCAAACACTTTAAGGAGGTGGGGGGAAGAAAAAAAATATTCATTCAGCATAAAATTGCATCCTGGCCAAATTCCAGTTTGGGTAATTACGTTCTCTTTCTGTAGTGGCTGCAGGACAAAGGGCCATTCATCACGCTCCAAAGTGCTGCAAAAGGCTCCCGTGTTCCACCGGAGAAGTGCCCATGTTTGAATCCAAGGAAAGTTTTCTTCCCGTGCTCTGGGCCACTTTGGAGGGCAATGGAGCTTGGCACTGCTTTTTAGGATCCTTTTGGGCGAGATAGAGGGGCAAGGACCTTGTCAGGAGGCGCTCAGGCTCCAGCAAATCTGGGTAAGTAGGGCGCTGAGCAAAATAGATTCCTCGCAGCCTCCCGTGGCTCGCCTTTCACCCCAAGGACGTGTCTGTCTTTGCAGAGTGCCACCAGAGCTCCAGGGGATCCCGCTGGAGCAGAGGAGCTGGATGTCCTCCATGCCAGCCTCCCGTTTTGGAAATGCCTATAAGCAAGAAACTGGGTCGCATCCAGCTGAGCAGGGCTCAAGGACTTGGGGTGTGTTCAGAAGTGGTGCAGGGGAGCCTGGAAGGATGTGGGTGCTCTGTCTTCTTCTTCCCAGCTCCCCATACAGCCAGAGAAGAAATATTTGTAACCCTTCCTGTCGCTTTCCAGCTAGAGATGGCTTTGCCTAAGTAGTGAATCACAGTTTTCAGTGGAGCATTGGATATTAGCATGGGATTCCTGGCTGTGAGGATGGGGAGGCTCTGGCACAGCTTTCCCAGAGAAGCTGGGGCTGCCCCATCCCTGGAAGCGCTCAAGGCTGGACAGGGCTTGGAAGAACCTGGTCTAGTGGAAGGTGTCCGTGCCCACAGCAGGGATGATCTTTAGGACACCTTCCAGCACAGACCCATGGCTCCAGGGCTCCTTAGCTCCCTGGCAGCTCTCTCTGCAGCCTCTCCCTGTCCAGGCAGAGTGAGCCCCCACGGTGGCAGCCCCAGTGCTCAGGTGGGGAGGCAGCAGCAGGAGCAGCAGCACGTCCACAGGGTGAGAAGGAGCTGTGTCTGCAGGCCTCCCACCAGCTGACCTGCCAGGGAGCATCCTTGGCCTGTGTGCCTTGAGAGTGTCCCTTTAAAGCAATTTGTAGACTGTTATCCTGTATCATTAACCTAATTAGTGTAATTGCCGCCATTTATGTAATGAGTATAAATACTGGAGGAATCCCATAATTAGGAGATGTAATTAGGTAATTAATAGATGACATGGTAACAAAAATCCAGGGGAAACTTTGCAAGGTGGACAGTGCGTGTGTGTGTGTTTTGTGCACGTGTGTGTGGCTGCTCCTGCCAGGGTCTGCCACAGATGTGCTCTGGGGCTGGCCTCAGCCTGGAGCCCCTCCATATCCCATGGGAAACCTAAAGGGACCTCCAGGTGAGACAGAAGGCTCTCTTGGAGCTCTGCAGACCTTGCAGAGGGCACCTGGAGGGTCAGGATTCGCTTAAGGGGAAGAGCAGAGCTGTGGCCATTGCCGTGCCACGCGGATACAACTTTCTTTTAGATCCTGGGAGAAGCAAGGTGAGCTTAGCAAGGTCTGAGATGTTCCTCAGCCCTGCTGGAAGGTGGTTGGAAGTCCCATCTGTCCTACATTGCCTGTCTGCTGGAAATAGCACGACAGTCAGCTCCTGCACCAATGGCCCGAGCAGAGGGACGATAAGGAGCCCCAGGGTGAGCTTGGCTGCCTGATAAAGTCTCATTTTCGTTCTCCTGTGGGTTTGGATTAGAAAAGTGATTTGAGCTGGAAATTGTGCTTGTGCTGCGAAGAGCTGATAAAGTTCCTGCTCTGCCTGAGGAGAGGTTTTTTAGACTGTCACGAGTTGTGAGTGCTTGAGCTGGGCCCTTTCCAGTTGTTGAAATGTTGACTTTTTCCTGCTGCTCTGTTTCTTGCTCCTCCCAGCCTGTTCACACTTCTAGAGAACTTATATGTCCAGATGTATTCAAAGCAAATAAGTTGCAGATAGGGAAAGTTTTCTCTTTGTTGTTTTTTGGTGTGTTGCTGTGGATCATCTGGTTGGCACCTGCCAGGAGGAGCCACTACCACCAGATTTCAGTACTCAAAGGGGGCCTGGAAAAAAAACTGGAGGGACTTTTGGCAAGGGGCTGTAGTTGAGAGGACAAGTGGTGTTGGCACTGAAGAGAACAGGGTAGATTGGACATTTGGAGTAAATTCTTTAGTCTGAGGATGGTGCAGCACTGGAACAGGTTGCTCAGAGAGGCTGCGGATGACCCATCCCTGGAAGTGCTGAAGGCCAGGTTAGATGGGGTAGTGGAAGGTGTCTCTCCCCGCAGCTGAGGCTTGGAACAAGATGCTATTTAAGATCTCTTCCAATCCAAACCATTCTGTGATAAGCCTTAAGTATCTTGGTGTAGGATGTCTCCCCTGCAGAGGGTCCTGGGCTCTGCACGCCACCGTGACCAGCATACTTATTCTGAAGAAACCACCAGCTTTGTGGCTTTTACCCTTGGCCTCTCCACCTCCCTCTCTGCAGTATGTTCTCTCCAAAGGATGAGCAATTCTGCCCTCCTTGGAGGAGCACTGCAGCCAGCAGGAGGTGACCCAGGACGTGCATCACTGGAAGGACAGGCTCGGCTCGCAGGAGAGGTCTGGGTTTGTGCAAGCTTGGGGTGGTCAAAGGCTGCAGAGTCCCTGGGACCAGCAGCTAGAGGGAGATATGACCTCACACTGAGGGCCAGCCTTGCCTGTGCCGTGGATTCCTGTCGTGATGCCAAAGAAAATCCTCTCTGCTTTGGAGTGCTCAGGGCCCATGGAATGAACAGCCATAATGCAGACTTCATTACACAGCACAAGTAATTCTTGGGATTAAAGGCTTTTGAAATGGCTCCTGCTGCAGTCTCTGCCAAAGTATTTCTTATTCCCTGTCTACCTGGGAAGTTTTATCAGGTGTATCATGATCAGTGGATGTAGGTCCAGTTACACCAGAAAGGGTCTGTCTAGACATTTTAATTCCAGTATAAAAAGGGCCTTTCTTTCCTTTAGCTTGAATTTGTTTGCACATGCCCTTCACAAAATCAGGGCCTGTTTCATCAGAGGAAGAGCCTCCATGTGATGTTTAAACACCCACCCTGGACTGCATAAAAGCCCCCTTTGCCCTGAGGCCAGCAGTTCCTGCTCCTGCAGTTTCCTGGGCTCAGGGATGGGGAAGTGGATTGGTGATGCTGGGCTGGAGGTGGCTCTTTGTGTCCAAAGCAAGCACGTGGTCTTGCAGGACACTTTTGCAGCTTGACCTTCCTCTACCCCTCTCTGCTTCCCAGTCCCTTGTTCTGTGCTCACCAACCTCCCACTCCTTTGGGATGTGTCCCATGGGGCACCATTAGCTGACGTCTGACCCTTCTCCTTTATCCCGTTTGGGGATTTGCCTGCTGAGATACAAGTTTGCAAGAACAATGTCGTGTTTTGGCTCATTTTCCATGTAGTGAGCTCTGAGACCCGTGTGATGCCAGCTTTTAACCTGCTTTGAGGCCCTGCAGCCCCTTGCCCTCTGCAGAGCTGAGTGAAGGTGCTGCAACTCCCACCCTGTGATCACAGAGGGACACTTGACTGCTGGCTCTTAAAGTGATGGACTGTGAGGAGTATCTGCCTCCCTCTGCCCTGGACCATCACATGGGTGAGGATTGTTGCTATTTCTACACTTTGCCCCATTTTGCCCTTGTCTTTGCCCTCACCAGGTACCAAGTATTGATTTATTCTTGTCGTGTCCAAACTACTTTAACACAGACCTCCACTGTGGGTGTGGAGCAGCTGTACTTTCTCTTGTTCTCCTTTCATGACAAAACCCCTTTTTGCTGTGTTTCTGCCCCCACCTCAAGGCTTAACTCTGCCTGAGTCCTGCCAGCCTTCATTTTGCTCCTGCATTTCTTGATTTCAGATGTGTTTCCCCTTGCTGGTCTCTCCCCCACCTCATCTTTTTTCTTTGTAGTCCTGATGATGTGTGAACATGCTTTTCCTACCAAGCATTGTTCCAGGCTCAAAGCCTTGTTTGAGTGGTGTCCCACCAGGGTTTCACACTCAAACGAAAAAAAATAAAATAAATAAATTACATTTCCTCCATGTTCAAGCCCTTAAGCTCTTCAGTTGTGCTGAGTGCATTAATAGTACTGCAGTTCTGCCCTAACGTTGTGCATCTTCTCCAGTGAGCTTCATTTATCTCTCCAGGATCAAGCTGAAGCTGTCTTCTAGGAATGGCCAGCTGTTCTCCAAAGCTGTGGCCAAACAGGCATCCATGGAAAGCCACAGGTATGAGTAGAGACCTGGGTGTAATCTGGGAGCAGTTGTCTGGAAGAGGAAGACAGAGCAAAGCTTTAACTGGGAGCAGCGAATTATGTCTCTCTTAAGATTTGTTCTGGTTCAAAGCAAAATGGACCCAAGGAAGTCATGAGGTTCATGTTAGGCAAGAAGATTCTAACGCTCTAAATTTTTTTTCCCCTCCTAACCATCTCTGTCTATGGATTTGTTGGAAGACAAGTTGCCAGGACAGTGTTACCAAATAATTATCCCATGCCCCCCTAGAGTAACCTCTGCAAGAAAGTTGTTTAGACAGAGAAGCCACGTGAACTAGTCATTAATATCTTATAGGTCAGAGTCACGGATGTTGCATTGTGATGAAATATGTATTTCTTCCTATTTCTTAGGAAAATGGGCTTGTGAGACAGAGCAAGATTTATGATGATCTTAATTAGTTATTTCCTAGCTTTCAAAATGTTTGGGTTTGAGAGATGATATAATAGATAATTAACTTGTTGTCAGACAGCGACTTCTAAAATGAAATGTTTGTCCTCCAAATATTATTTGTCTCGATGTGCATTGTATGCATGCCATGGTGCACACACACATGTACATACAGATAAATACGTGGATATGCATCCCTGCAGCCAGAGGAGTTGGGAACATGGGTTAATGCTTCTGTGGAGGGCATCGTTCCTGGCTCCCTGTCAGGCAGAGGGAATCGGGAATCCCAGCCCTCCCTCGGGGGTTGCTGCTCTTCTTGCCGTGCTTGTCCTCACCCTCCTGCTGGAAAGGTGATCCACAGAGAGTAAAGGGACTGTTCTCCTGCCCTGCCCCTTCCTGTGCGGGGTTATGGGCTAAGGTGAATGCCAGAGGGGTTTTCACAGCCTGAGAGACCAGTGATTGTTCATCCTGTGGAAGAGAAGGCTCCACTGAGACTTTAGAACTCCTTCCAGTACCTAAAGAGGCTAATAAAGAGCTGGAGAGAGAAACTGGGAGTGGTAGGACAAGGCAGAATGGCTTTAAGCTGGCAGAGCTAAATTAGATATTAGGAAGAAATCCTTTCCTGTGAGAGTGCTGAGGCCCTGGCACAGGGTGCCCAGAGAAGCTGTGGCTGCCCCTGGGTCCCTGGCAGTGTCCAAGGCCAGGCTGGACAGGGCTTTGAGCAACCTGGGATAGTGAAAGATGTCCCTGCCCATGGCAAGAGGGACTGGAATGAGATGATCTCTAAAGTCCTAAATAATAAATAACCTAAATAATCCTATGTTTCTATGATAAGTCCTCCAAACCAGCGAGTTCCCGGGACAACTGCCAATAACACAGTACTTGTTTAGAGGTGGGGACTTGTGATTTTTTTTGCTAAACTAGTAAAGCTTAAATGAAGGGAATTACATCCTTGGCTGCTATATCCCTGAAGGACAGAGAGGAGGCTGGAGAGAACCTTCAGGGAAGGCAGAGGGCAGGATTGCACTGACCCCAAAGGATGCTGGATGTGCTCCCTGAAGCCCTGGCTGCTGCGATGCCTCATTGCTGCGGGGGAGCAGAGCTGCTGCAGAAGAAAAGAGGTCACCTGGAAGTTGATTTATACTTCTTTTTCTTTCTCTTTCTTTTGCATTTTTTCACCAGAGCTTTATAAATAACAGACAAAACCCCTGGGGAAAAACCTCCCAACCAGCTGCCTGTTGCAAATACTCCAGGAAATGGGAGGTGGCGGGGGAAGAGGGAAGGAAGGCTAAATTTGGTGGCTTTTATTTTTAACAAGGGTTATTTCAATTGGCTTTAAACCCATGTCAAAAAAAAAAAAAAATTAAAAAATAGATCCACGACGAACTTTTGCCAGCACCAGAGGGGCCTGTGGAGCCGAGCGCTCACTCCGGCCAGCGCGGCACGGACACAGGGTCTGTGCCAGCCCTTGCTCCAGGACTTGACAGCTCAGACACTGCCAAGGCCATCACAGGGACAGGGAGCTCAGCAGCAGAGATGAGGCGATATATTTCAAGGCAAGATTCCTCCAGCAAAGCCAAGAGAGGCTCAAAACTTTCCAAAGCAACCAAAGGAGGTGTCTGCCAGCCCTCACTTTTCTGCAGGACTGCTGTACTTGGGTCCCTGGTGCAGCACAGTAAAGCTGAAGTTAATGAACCCAAACAGCTAAGCAGAAAGCAAATCCTTCCTCTTATTTTGCTTTTTAAAAAAAAATTCTCTGACAACCCTTTCCCTCCTGACAGGCCCTTGCTAAATCTCGCTGTTTGCAACACCCGAAGTCGAGGCGTATAAAATGAGTTGGCAGCATCCCTGTGACGTTCCCCTGGCACTCTCAGGAGAGCAAAGGTGTTAACCTCGGTGTCCTGGCTGTGTGCCAGGGTAAGTAATTACATTCGGCCTCTATAAATTAGCCCGTGCTCACAGCTGGGGAGCTGCGGCGTCATTTCCCCCCGGCCGTGCCATGCCCCACACGCTCCAGCCGGGCACTGGCTGTGTCTCAGTGGAGGACAGGCATGGGAGCAACGTGGGCTTGCTCGTGCTGCTGCTCCCTGAAATTGCTCTGAGGTCACAGGTCTGGCTGGGAAAGGAGAGAACAGAGCTGAGCGGGATCGGGCTCCCCAGCCCAACAGGGTGACCTGATAAATTGCCACCAGTCAGCTGAACCTTAGTGAGGGCCTGGCAGCTCGCAGCTAAAATTAGCTGAAATGGCACGAAGAGAATTGCTGAAACCTCCACCAAAGTGATTTAAGGCGAAGCACGTGCCCTTGCATTTGTCACGGGCCGGAGCGCGCGGGCTGCCGGCACAGCGCAGGTGATGTGCTCAGCCCTGCGAGTCCTGAGCTGGAGCCCTGGTCAGAGCTGCTCCCCAGCACTGCCTCAGCTTACCCCCTTCTGCTGGGACCCACCTTCAGGGGTCTGCAGCTCCTGTCTGGTTATAGCTCTGGACTGGACTTTGGAGCACAGTTCATTTTTTTTTTTCCCCCAGAACGAGCTAGGTTGGAAAAGACCTTTTGAGATCATCAAATCCAACCTATGACCTAACACCTCCACATCAACTAAACCATGGCACTGTGCCAGTCTTTTCTTAAACATGCCCAAGGATGGTGACTCCACCTAATTTACTTAATTTAAGGTTAGGAACAATGTGTTGGTCAGCTGTGCGTATTTCCCATTGCAGACACCAAGATAACCCTGTCCAGTCTGGGTTGAGGTGCAGTGTGCCTACGTGGCAAAAAAAGCAAACAGGGCTGGAAGCTCTAAGCAGGAGGACATGTGGTGCCACATTCCAGACTTATCATCCCTTTCAAAGGTTGTCTGCTTGGTCTTTCATTTCTGAGGAGCTGCTGGATTCTGCACCTGGGATGGGGCAGCCCTGGATATAGGGACAGACCGGGGAGTGCTGCAAAGAGGCACCTGGAAGCCCTGGTCAGTGGGAAGCTGGATGTGAGTCAGCAGTGCCCTGGCAGGCAGCAGGACCAACCCTGCCCATCAGACAGAGCACTGCAAGCTGGGCCAGGGAGGGGATTGTGCTGCTCTGCACCTTGAACATTCAGTGCCACAATATATGAAAGGCATCTCTCTGCTAGAGAACATCCAGAGGAGGGCAATGGAGATGGAGGAGAGCTTTGAGGAGAAGCTGTATGAGGAGTGGCTGAGGGCACTTGGTCTGTTCAGCTGGGGAACAGGAGACTAAAGGTGGGGGGGCTTATCACAGTCTGCAATTTCCTTGTGAGGGGAAGAGGAGGGGCAGGCACTGATCTCTTCTGTGGGGTGACTGGCGACAGGACCTGAGGTTATGCCAGGGGAGGTTTAAGTTCAGTATTAGAAAAAGGTTTTTCACCCAGAGTGTGGTTTGGCACTGAGACAGGCTCCCCAGGGAAGTGGTCACAGCACCAAGCCTGACAGAGATAAGAAATATTTGGACACTCTTGGGGCTGTGCTGTGCAGGGCCAGGAGCTGGACTTGATGATCCTTGTGGATGCCTTCCAAACCAGGATATTCTGTGATTCTGTGTGCCCTATGCCTCCTCTCCCTGGGATGCAGCTGCCCCAGCGTGGGTGCCCTTTCCAGGCTGGCAGCACGGGCTGTGGCTCCTGTGGATGCCCAGTTCCACCTTTGCATGGCTGTTCTGTGTGTGGGAAAGGATTTCAAGAAACAATTGACCAAATGAAACCTCGTAATGCTTCTAAATACTCAAACACATTAGACATGCCTGCCCAGCTCAGAGATAAATTAGAGCTATTATCACTAGAGCCCAGACAAACAAACTGAGGGCTCTCTCCAAACAAGCCATTCACTCAAGAGACTGGATTTACAAGGGTCATGGAAGCAGCACGAGCTGCAGGCACCTGCTTTCTGGAAACCTGTTTAAATTGGCCATCTTGACTGGTGCAGGGGGGGAGGGAGCACACCCCTGCCCTGTGGGATGGGGGGAGTAACCTCAAGCAGGGACTGTGGTGCTGGGATGTACTAACAGGCACTTTGCTGTCTTCAGTCAAAGCTGGAAGTTGGAGACTGATCCATTTTGCTTTTCTCCCACGTGATGGTTGGGAGATGAGGGTGTGCAGGAGCACTCAGGGGTGCCAAGGCCGCTTTGCTGCGCCCTTGGATTTTTGTGTCTGCTTCCAAGGAGGGATGGGCAGCCAAACTGGTGGTAAGGTGGCATTGAGAGAGAGGTCAGCTCAAATCAGCACCTTGGGAGACACTGCCTGGAAGTGTAAATGCAAGCCAGAGCGTGTATTTTGGGCTTGGGGTTTGCATGGCAGCTATAGGAAAGAAGGAGCAGAAGTGGGGACACAAAGGAGTGAAGAGAGAGATAATGACTGCCTGCTGGCTGTGATGGGCAGGCAGTGCCCTGGAGCAGGGTGGCCAGCACAGCTTGCCATGGTGGCCAGGAGCACCACGCTGGGGCTGAGCATGACCGAGGCTGTGACTGAGCCTGGCCCAGGCAGGGTGCCTGCAGAAGGGCCATGCCCAGGCAGTGCAGGGTATCTGCAGAAGGGCCATGCCCAGTGCAGGTGCCTGCAGAAGGGCCATGCCCAGGCAGTGCAGGGTATCTGCAGAAGGGCCATGCCCAGTGCAGGTGCCTGCAGAAGGGCCATGCCCAGTGCAGGTGCCTGCAGAAGGGCCATGCCCAGGCAGTGCAGGGTATCTGCAGAAGGGCCATGCCCAGTGCAGGTGCCTGCAGAAGTGCCATGCCCAGTGCAGGTGCCTGCAGAAGGGCCATGCCCAGGCAGTGCAGGGTGCCTGCAGAAGGGCCATGCCCAGGCAGTGCAGGGTGCCTGCAGAAGGGCCATGCCCAGTGCAGGTGCCTGCAGAAGGGCCATGCCCAGGCAGTGCAGGGTGCCTGCAGAAGGGCCATGCCCAATGCAGGCTTGCAGGACTTGGCTGGGCCCCCAAACCAGCCCTGGGGAGGCTGGAGGGCCTGGGCTGGGGGCAGAGGCCAGGCTGTGGCCACAGCACCTCTCCCACTTGCCTAGCAGCTCTGGCCAGCCATCCATGGAGGTAGCAGTGGAGGGTGCTGCTCTCTTCTCACGGATGCTCTTAACACAAAAACTTGTTCCTCCACCAGAGTGTTGCTTTTTGGAAGACATCCAGTCCCCATGCATGACCTCTGACTGATGATGAATTTGCCATTTCCCTTGGTAACTGGACCTCCTGATTAGCTATCCTCCCTGCTTAAAATTGTCTTTTATTTCCCATGCAAGGTTGCCTTGCTCAGTGTTGTCAAGTCTCACTATTTATTTTGGGTTTTGCTGCTTACTGTGCCTTTTACCTGTGAGCCTAATGAACATGCCAATCTCAGCTATTTTCACTCTGTGGGTATCTGGGATCAAGTCACGACGAAGATTTTCTTTGACTGCTGAGCAGACAGAGCCCTTTCAGTCTTTTGTAGGGTTGAGCACAGGCAGAGCAGAAGCTGTGCTTGCCACTGCCTTGAGCATCTCCTAGTGCGTGGGATTTTATTTAAAGTCCCAGCCTCTGGACTTGCACCAATACCATATTTTTTTTTCATTTTTTTGAAACATGAAAACGCAACCTAAAAGACAAAAATAATAATAATAATTCGGGTTTTTTTTTTAAAGGCACCAGGAGTTGTGTGTTGTTTTTGTTTATTGTGAGCAGAAGAGGTGGTAGATGCTGGCTTAGTGACTAATTTGCAAAGATGCAAACTTGCTGAGGAGACACCACAGGACTCAGGGGTGTCTCCTTCCATCCTGTGTGGCTCCTGCAGGCAAGGAAACATTGACCTGAAATCCCCACAGCTCTTCTGTCTGCACAGTGCCAGGAGAGGTTTAGTTCATGTGGGTGGCCTCTATGGCTTTGACAGCTCTGAATTTCAAGCCTTCATCATCTGCAGGTTCTTCTGTGTGGCTGGCAGGCTGAAAGGCACAAGTGGCCTCACCACGAGTGTCGTGCACATGGAGAGAGATGGAGTTTATTTTCTGGCTTCCTTAGAGGGTCAGAGGTCCACTGCACTGTGTCAGCCTCTCTCAGCTGAGCTATTGTGCCTCTGCAATCCCATAGATTCGGCTTTCTTTGTCTTCCACTGTGTTTGTCACCCTTTCCATGTCTCCTGGCACTCCTGGTATAAACCAGGAACGTTTCACACTCAAACAGCAAGATATCTTGTCTACAAAATACTGAAATTACATGTTCCTCCTAAATTCATTCTTCTCTTTATACTACTTCTCAAAAAAGAAATTTGTGAAGCTGGATCCAGAGCAACATTTTATCACATGATAAGCAACATCTTATCACTTGAGACCTAAATGAGGGTGTCAATAAAATATTCCATGGTAGGCATGTAAGAGAGCAGTGACTTGTGTTTTACTAAATTATCCAAGGAGCAGAGAGGTTGTGTCCGCCTGGCATTCTTTGATGAACCATGGAGGGGCTGCTTTGCCCTCATTTTCAGAGGAATGCTTGAAGATGCCCAGCTCTGCTCCTGTCCTGATACCCAGGTGCTAAGGACAGGAGAGACATTGGTAGGGACTCAGCTCCTTATAAAATTATCATGCTTATTCTTGTGATGGCAAGGGAGAAGTTTGTGTTTAGAGGCCAGTGAATTAATGAATTGGAATACAAAGAATCAAACTTGCATTCATTATTTTCTGTAAAACAAACACAGTCTTGACTTTCATTTACTGCAGAAGCGCTGGAGAGGTTATCCCGGCAGAGATCAGAGCCGCAGCCAGTGAAACCCTGTAAGAAAGAGGCAGGAGACAGACAGAGCAAGGCAAACAGAAGCAGTGACTGGCATTTGAGCACATTTAAAAGAGCCGAGGAACAGAGCTGGGACCGCGGGGAACCCCAGGCCATAGAACCGCCCTCCTTCCTCCCACAGCAATGCTCTTAACATTGACCAAGACACGATCGTTCATGTGTTGCCCCTGGAGTCAGCGGCTGAAAAGCCCTTTATGAGGCAGCAGGAACACAATGGGCTATTATTTTTAGGCTAGAGCCATTCACACATTTTCTCTGCAAAAATGGGTACCCTCCCTCTTTGTTGTGTTTAGTTGTTTGTGCTCGCCTAATATTCCCTGCCCACCCAGCATCTAACAAAATGAGATGCTGGTCTTGTCTGGGGAGGTAAAACAGCGCAAATTAGCATCATCTGGAAAGCCTTTGGGTCTGACCTGAGCGCTGCGCTTCTGCTGTAGCTCCGTGTCCAAAGCAGTGGAGATAATGACCGCAGGCTGCAGGGAAGTTTGGACACAGACTGCAGCTCCTTCTCCCAGAAATGCTCTCCTCAATGGATTAGAAGAAGCTTCCCTGGCAAACTGGGAAGGAGTCCAAGCTGGGGAGCTGGTGTGATAGGAACTGACAGGGCTGGAAATTTGATTTCTGACTCTTTGTGCGTGTATTTCTTGTGAAAGACGAGGGAGAGGGAGCCAGGGGTACTTTGAATCCTGCAATCATTAAAACCAATTCCACTTTTCCTGCCCCTGCCCACCTCCTGATATGTGTGTGAAACAATCTTTACAGCTACACAGCCATCAGATGGTATCGACCCTGCGGTGGAAATTGCTATTGACTGCTGCTGGTGCTGCTCTCTGCACTTCCGTGGCTTTTAAAGCGACACTCTTCAGGTGATTTCACTTTGCACTTGATACAGCCCGAGAAGCACTGCCTGAAACGGGATGGGAAGAGCCTGTGCGGGATTGGTGTGTGCAGCAAACACCGTCAGCACCCCCTGGCCACAGGAAGGGTGTTTGAGCAAGTGGGAAGAGATGCTTCTGCAGGAGTACTTGTCTAATGGGAAGATTCAGAAATTTGATTTCTTTTTTTCCTTTAGTCCATCGTGAAAGGATTCCTGTGTTCCACTACAGTTTTTTTTCTGCTGCAATGCTAACACAAAGCCACAACCATTCTTCTCCCCCTGTGGGTCGGATCCATCAGCTGAGGACTAGATAAATTGATTTCTAGTTTTAAGGGGCACCTCTGATTCCATATTACAAATTCTTTCTCATCTGCTCTGGGTTCCAACGAGAAAAAAAGTTGGGAATAATAGTATTTGCCTTTGATGCAAGTGTTTTGTGCAGCTTAAAGAGCTCCTCTCTCACAGAGCTCTGCCTTTGCTCCCTGGCTGTAAGCACACGGCACTGCCCAGGAGCAGCAGCTGGCCAGATGTGTCAAGTGTGTGTGTGCAAGGAGTTCCCTTTTTTGTTGTCTGGAACAGTGACTGCCTAAAGCTTCCCAGCCAGACCCTTAGCTTGAATGCAAATAACCACTGCTATTAGCTCTGAGCACTCCCTGACAGCCTTGATTTCAGGTCACAAGACTGGCAGGCTGCTGAGGTGTCAGGAGACGTGCCTGGCATTTCCCCACTCTCCAGCCCAAGCCCTAGGAGCTGCTCTCACTGCTTTACACTGAGCCTTGATGTTCATGTGGGCTGTGTGACTCTTCTCAGCCTGGCTCTGTCTCAGCTGACTGGGAGGAAGAGGTGGGAATAGGAAGGGCTGGATGTTGAGAGCATTTATGGGTGGGATAGTTTGCACTCCCAGCCCCAAGCAGTGAGCAGGCTGGGAAGGGAGATGGGGTTAACTGGAATCCAGCAGACCTGGGCAGAGCTCAGGGATTTGCCGCAGAGGCAGTAAAAGTACTGGCCTAGGAGGGGTTTAACATGCCAAACACTGCTCCGCATGCCTGGGGAGAAAGTACAGGACACCTGGGGTGAGCACATGGCCCTTTGGTGCTTTTGGATCTGCTGCTCACCCCTGGCATGGCCACAGGTCAGACATGTCAGATGTGAGGGACTGATAGCCTTTGCCTCTCTTGTGGAAGGTTGCATCTCCCAGCACACTGCTCCCATTCCTCTCACCCCATTCCCATCCAGCTCCTGGAAGCCTGGTACTGCCTGCTCCATGGAAACAGTGGGGACCTGGGATGACTCTTCTCCTCCCTGTTCCTCCTTGGACTCTGTCACTGTCTTTCTCTCTGTCCTTATTCTTGTTTTGCTCCAGACCCAGACCATCCAACCATGGAAATAATACTTAGTTGGGAGAAGGGGCTGGACAGCCTGGAACACAGGAGTTGTTTCAACTCTTTTATTTGAGGCCAGGGCAATGTAAGACAAGTGGGATCTTCCCAGCCTGGACCTTGAAATCCAGGTCTTCTGTGAGTTAAGCTAGGACTTCTAAAAATTAGAAAGCCAGGTCTTTACTGTGAGTGAAATTGGTACTGCTTCAAATGAGATTTATTAATTTGCATCCTTTGAGGACTTTCCCCAGTATGAGACTGGGGCAAAAGCAGCATGTTAGAGTTTCTAGTAGCTTTTTGATTGTTATGTGTCCTTTTGCCTTTCTCGTTGCCAGAACCACAATGCCACCATTGTTTTTCCAGCCCTCTGTCCCCATCCCTTGGACACCTTGACTTTTGTGCTTGCTAAATGAAGGCTGGGAAGGATGAAGCTGCTCCTAAATAGGCCAGAGTGGGAGGATGAAGGCTGTTCCAGAGCAGTGTCCAACAGCTCCACCTCCTTTGGTCCAACAGGACCTCCTTCCAAAGCCACAATCCCAGTGAACTTGCCTTTCCACTCTCAGGGCTTTGGCTTTCCCTGCCCAGCAGGTGCTGAGCTGATGGGGCTGCTGTGCCAGTCCTGGAATCTGAGTGTAGGTGGCTTTGGGCTGACTGCAAGATGTGAACAGTGTTTGCTCTGCAGGCTCTGCTCTGCTTCAGAGGCGGTGACAACCTGTCCCTATCTGGCTTCCCCTCTGGAGAACAGTGCCAGGAAGGGCAAGCTGCTCCCCCAGCCCAGCTTCCAGCTCCACATGTCCCACAGTAACCAGGTGCTGCTGGAGTGTACGTGTGTCCTTATCAAACAAGCAGCCTTTGCTAGTTTCTCTTTCTTCCGGGCTTAACCTGCCTATGTCTTTTTGGGGTGAGATACGATATCCGACTTGACAGCAATTCGAGGTGAGATTTTTTCCTCCTGGGAAAGCATGGCAAGAAATTAAGCTTTGCAGGTTTTCTGCCCAGTCAACCAAACAAAGAAAAGTCCTTGGTGAACTTGGGTTGGGTCTGGGGACAGGAGAGCTACTGCTGTGATTTGTGGTTACTCTCTCTGCAGCAGTGCCTCTGTAGTCACCAGTGAGAGCCAAGTGGTTTTGACACCTCTTTATGACCCGGGAGCCACAGGAAAGTAGTGGTGACTTGTGTTCTGGAAAGACAAGGTCATTGACAAGGGTGCTGCAAGCAGCTTTGGTTCGTCTGGCCATGCTAATATCCAAATATTTTCAATTCATGGCAATTAAAGTGAACATCCTAGTTTTAGGCTGCTGGGTATTTGAAAGAGGGTGCTTCCCAAGGTGGTGTGCAACACAGGGATGTTATAGGGAAAGCTGTTGATAAAAGCAATAGTGAAAATGGATGTGCAGTTTGAAGCCTATCTGTCCTACAACCTTCAGGGCCTGCCAGGGGACGTGTTTCCTGGGCTGTGAAAAACCAATATGGGACACAATCATATATCAGTGATTGTATCGATCACTGTCTCAGACCCTTCCAGTCCAAGGACACCAGCACCTTTTGGAGAGGAGGTGTTGCCTCTGCTCTGGGAGTCTGGGGAGGTGTGTGGCAGTGCTGGTGTGTGAGGGGAGTGACTCTCCTTTAGGGAATGCTGGGTCCATACTCAAACCAATTAGTAGAATGGAGCTGAGCAAAGTACAGAAGGGACCTGACTGATAATAAGCAAAACACTCAAATATGGGAAGTTGGGGAAGAAGCCAAATGAAAATGAAATGAAAGGCTAAGGTCCAACTACAGCAGTTGTGCAGAAATGATGGGACAGCTGATAATAGGAAAGCCTGCAGGAACAATGGGTCAAACCCCCCAGGAGAGAGACTGAAGGAATCTTTGAACAAGCCAGGCAGGGGCAGGGGGGTTGATGGAAAAACATTTCAGCGAATTGGAGCTGTTGGCTTGCTTTCCACCATGGAGACCTGTGTCTCTCACTGTGACCTCTTGGCTCAGTGCTTTGGGGTGATGGCCAGACTGAGAGGAGCACAGGATAGTGGTGCCCTGACCCAGGGAGCAGCAAGGGGCTCCTTGGCAGACCTTTGCCTGGGAGGATACTTCTCACCAGCTGTAGTGCTGCAGAGGGGCCGATGGTGTTGGTTCTATCCCTCAGCTCAGGGCTGGTGAAAACTGTCTTTGGGGACACTCTTGGACCCCCGTTTTATGAAGGTGGTACCACAAACCTGTGGCTGAGCCTTTTCAATGGCAGCCTTTCTTAATCTGGGAAATCCATGGAAAACTCAGGAGAGGAAAGCCAACTTCTGAGTGAAGATGAACTCCGTAAAGACCATTTGAAGGGAGATGGTGTGGTGGAAAATATTCCAAAAACCACGAGTCTACATCTGAGATGCAAAGAAAGACATTCTGGTTAGCTCTAGTTCATGTGAGGCAGCAGGAAATTCTTTCACAAACATGGTGACCAAGGCAGATATTCCATGAGATCTTGGAGTGAGGAGCTTGGCCCTTGCTGGTGGCTCCCAGAGGTAAGGCCCTTTCTTTCTCTTGGCTCTCCATGTCCCAGTCTGTACAGGGAAGCTGAGGATAAACCTTCTCAGTAAATCACCTGAAAACAGTCTTCCCACAGAAGAGAGCCCATCCTGATGGTGGTGAAGAGGTCTCAAGGTCTCCTTAGGAGGCTTGACTTGTGAGAGCTCACGGAGAAGCTGTGGAATACAGTCATGCGTTCGAACCTCTAATGCGGCTCTTTCTCTTTTTTTAAGCGCTGCACAAATGTGAGATTCTCAAGATAAAAGTGAATTTAACGGCTATTTTTATCCTTTGAGGAACATCAGTACTGGTTGAAAGAGGGTAAAAGACCTTTTTTGTTGAGTCTGGAATGGACCTGCTTTTATTGGAGGACTCTATGACTGCTTTTGTTGCTATTTCCACTGATAGCTTTTACCTGACTTGTTTTCAAAATCCTTGTTGGATTTTTTTTTTTCTGTCTTGAAAGACTGCTTTTCTTGCTGAAATTCAAGTTTGGGGTCTGGAAAAATGTCCAAAATGATTTTGCAGATGGCTTGCTGTGATATAGAAGTCCCAGAAATAGGACATTCTGTAGGGGAAGTCACCTGTTTATTTCCAGGAGGGTAGACAATTTATTTTAAACAATGCCATTTTCTTTTCAATTATAGACATTTTCGTGGAAAAAAATTGCAGCAGTCTCTAAGAAAGAGCACGTGACCACAATTAAAGGATGTGCTGTGCTGTATCAGAAGGTAGCATTTAAACAAGGGAAAGTCTGAATATTGGCTATAACTCATTGTAATTATACCATCTATTTCAAACATGTAAATATGTTTGGTAGCACTTACATGTTTATGTCAGCTATTGGGAAAAGATGTTTTTCTTTTTGGTAAACTTCTAGTGGTAGGAATTTTGTTACTTGTATTTGAATATGTAAGAAACAATTTATACACTGCAAATTTTTCTCACTACTGGTTGTAGGATTTTGCCTGCAGTCAGGTTATTTACAATAATATAATGAAGAGGGAATATTAATTAGCAATATATTAATTAAGACATGTATTTCTTAATAGAACAGACCATGACCATGGCAGAGTTGGTGTGACACAGCAGTTGAAGGTGAGGCTGGGAATGGAATGAGTGGGAATATATTTCTGGCTCTTCCCATCTCTACTGGGATCAGTGGTATTTAGCTCATTTTGAAAGGGCTTTGAGATCCCCAGGTTGAGATCCCTGCAGCAGACCTAAAGTCTAACACACAAACCCTGCAAAAACCTGAAGGCTGATTTAACCTGGCACCTGCAGTGAAGCCATGTCTCTGCTCAGATTGATGAGAAAACTCCCTTTGCTTCTGGGGACTGGGATCCTTCGCCAGGGGAAATCATTCTGAGCCTATTTCCCGTCCCTTTGACATTTTCTGTCTTATCAAAAGCCAAAGGAGTGAGGAAGAAGGTTAATGACTAAATTGACAAATAAACAATCAGTTCAAAGCAACAAGACATTTCCAGGAAAATTTTAGAATTTCCTCTGGAAACCAGTTAGGAATGTAAACACTGCCACACTTCAATATAAAGGAGACCATCTATATACACTCATTGTGTTACAGGGACTGTGGCTGCCTGGGAAATAGAAATTGGGTTTTCCATGGAAAATTTTCTGTTAGAGGAAAACTGCAGAAGAGGGAGGAAAATTATTTTGGTCATGGTGAATGAAGAAGGGCGTGGCCAAAGTGGTGTCTTAGGTAGAGTCCCTCTGACGGAGTGAGGTATGATCTGCGCACTGTCTGGCTCTGGGAGGTCAGGTTTGGGGCAGCAAACCAAAAAGGAAATGTTTAAGGAGTCCCAGGCCAGGAAACGGCTTCTCATGCCGGTGGCTTTGTGAGTGTTGAGCGACGGTGACAGTGGGACGCTTCCCTCGCGCTCAGAGAACAAGAGAGTGTGTTTGGCCTTCACTTCCAAGGGCTCCACTTTGCCACAGTAATGGTGCATTAACAACAGCTTGATTTTCATTTAATAAATAATAGGAATTACGCTGTGGCGCGGCCAAGATTTTAAACAAGAGGCTCCCATAAACATTTTCTGCAGGAATCTGTGATAAACCAAAGATAGCGTTCGACGTACTCGGGGGGAGTGGGGACGCCAGACTTGGACGCTGTCCATCTGCTACGCCATTGAAACAAAACCACTTTATAATAACCACAGAGGAGAGGAAGCGAGGCAGCTTGGCACATACACTTACACTATGTGTGGTGGAAATGTTTATTCTTTATTTCAGAAAGATTTAGTGGGTGTAGAGATAATAGAGCATAGTGCTCACTAGTGTCTTGGGGAAGGAGGGGTGATGGTGTTTGGGTTTTAAGGGAGTCCAGTGTCGGCTCCCATGGGGAGTATTTTCCGTAATACCTATTGCAATCTCATGCACTTGGAAGGCAGGAGGAGACAGAGGAATGAAATGTGCTTTTCAGGAGAGGTCTTGTAAAGGCCCCAGGATTAGTTATCTCTGACAGGAAGGATTTTACAGACTCCAGCAGACGGCAGAGGCAGAATCCTGGCCACTTCTGCACTGGCATGTAGATCCTCAAAGGTCCTGTGCTGGGTTGCTTCCCTTGGAGCAGCTTGGAAGGTCTCCTGGCTCCTGCTTCCTCCAGCCTGATGTGCTGAGGCATCACACTGTGACTTGGAAAATAGGGGAGGATCTTCAAAACAAGAGCCAGGAGGGTCAGCAGGCCACTGTACCCCATAGTCCCCAATGTCCCCGTCAGTGTGCTCTCTTTCCAGCTGTGCTCAGCTCTGCTGCACTGCCTGTCCTTGGAGCCACTCAAAATCAAACCCAAAACACCCCGGGCTGACCTGTGGGGGTGGGAGAGTCCCTGCCAGGGTTCGAGACAGCAAATGTCTAGACTTGGTATGTGAGCAAGCAAGTGAAGGGATGACTAAGTGTCTGAAAGTTTGGACCTTTGGAGAGGAGTCCCTTGGCTCTTTGTTTCTTGGATACAGTTCTGCTTCCTGTGGAGCCATGGAGATGGTAATATTTTTTTCTCCCTTTTTTTCCCCTTTTCAGAAAAGTAGAAAGTATACAGATATGTCTTGGGTGAGAAAGGAGAAACCTTTGAAAAATTTTGGCAAATCAAGACACGTGAAGAACGTGTTGAGTGAAACATTTCAGAGCTACAAAAATCAAAACATCTCACTGCACCTTCAACTGCTTAAAAACATTTTAATGGTTCAAAAGGAAATTTCAAAATGAAAAGTCGTGTTTTGCTTAAAACACTGGAAAGTGTTTCATTAAAAACGAAGAGTGGAAGCAAAACAATTGCCTTATATAATTTTTTTCTCTCCAATGAACCTGATGGGTCTTTCTCCAACTGGTGCAGAAGTCAGGAGCTGGACTAGACACATCTTCCAATGTGGTACAAGGTGCCCGGAGTTGGCATCCTTGGATCTGAGGAAGGGGCAACCCAATGAAGCTGTTTGCCATGCAAGAAACTCTTGAATCAACTGTTTTACTTATTAATTTTCAAATGCAAATCTGCAGGCCGCCCAGTTCCAGGGCCATGCCTGCTGACCAGCTGATGTCTACAGAGATCTTTCCAGACACAGGACAGACTCTGATGCCAGGGGATGAAGAAAGGGGCTGGGGAAGTCCTTCCTCGCCAGACTGCTGTGACATGTAGGTTGGAATGGTGGTCTTGGGATCTCTGCTGGCTCTTGCTGTGCTGTTTGGACAATGGAGAGGCCATCAAGTGCGGGATGTGGCACTGCTGGTCTGTGTAATGTGCATGGACAGGCTCTGCACTGGTAAAGAGAAGAGGATCACAGAAGCAGTCCTAAATTGGAAAGGACCACAGTGGGTCATCTGGTCCAAGGTTTAGAGAGAGAAACAGCACCATGAAGACACGCTGAGATTAAAGGATCTCCCTGGGGCCTACAGCGGCCAGGGAACCCTGCTCGTTCCTGGGACATCTGGGGACAGCGTGGGGACTGAGAGTCAGAGGGATGGCAGAGGGACAGCAGGGAGGCACAGAGGCTGCCTGGGGGCTCCAGGGGCCGAGGCGATGGGGAAGGCCGGCAGGAGGGCAGGAGGGATGGCCGGCTGAGGGGAGGTAAGGAAGGAGAGGCTGAGAGGAGATGGAGGAGGCTGGCGAGAGATGGAGAAGGCTGAGGGGAGGCAGAATGGCTGAGGGGAGGTGGGGGGCAGCCAGGAGCCCGAGCAGCAGCGGGCGGGCCGCGGCGCTCCCGAGGGGCGGCGGAAAGGCTGAGGCACGGCTCGGAGGGGCGGGGAGCGCGGCCGGGGCCCGGGCAGGGGCTGAGGGCCGCAGGGGGCCCCGCATGCCCAGGCCGAGCCGCCCCTTCCCCCAGCTCGGCCGCGCTCGGCCGGGCTCGGTCGCTTTAAGGCGCGGGCGGGGCGCGGCCCCGTCCCACCTCTGAACCCGGAGATTGACGGGCGGGCGCGCAGGGGGCGGCGCGGCCCGCGGGCCGTCCCTCCCGCCGCCGCCGCCGCCAATGGGGCCGGGGGGGCGGGCGGCGCCGCTGCCCCTTCCTCCCCCCGCCCCCGGGCTCCTCCGTGCCAGTTTGAGGAGTCCGGAGCCGAACAAAAGCAGGCGGCGAGGGCTGGAGCGGTGCGCGCAGGCCCGGCGCAGGGGGGCCCAGCCAGCCCCGAGCGCGGCCCCAGGGTGGGGGAAAGTTTGGAGCCCTCCCCCGGTGCGCTGGGGCTCCGCCGCGCTCCGGCCGCGGTAGCTCCGGCGCTGCCATCGCGGGCGGCCGCCCCGCCGCGGCCACCGCTGCCGCCTCCTCCTCCTGCTCCCCGGGCGCAGCCCCTGCCCCCGGCCCGCCCGCTGCCTCCCCTGCGCGGGGCTGAGCTGCCCTGCTTTTGGAGTCGCCGCCGTTTCCCCTCCCTTCCCCGGAACCCCCCCCTTTCCCTCCCTCCTCCTTCCCTCCCTCCCTCCTCCCTCCTCCCTCCTCCTCCTCCTCCAGCAGCCAAAGGGATTTTTTCCCCTTTCTTTTTTCTCTCTCCTTTTTTTTTTTTTTTTCTCTCTCCCCCCCCCCTTTCATTTTTCTCCTCCTCCTCTTCCTCCCCGCCGCGGAGCCGGGCGCCAGCGTGAAGGATAAATAAAAAGCGAAGAGGAAGAGGCTGGGGAGGAGGAGGAGGAGGAGGAGGAAGGGGGGGGAGGAAAGAAGAAGAAGAAAGCGAGCAAGAAAAGAAAGCGAGGAGCCAGGCGGCCAGCCCAGCCGCGCCGCTCCCGGCAGCCAGGGCAGGAGGCGGCGGCGGAGCGGGGCCGGCGGCCGGCGATGGATGACCAGCCGCGGCTGATGCACACGCACAGCGGGGTGGGGATGCCGGGGCACCCGGGCCTGTCCCAGCACATGCAGGATGGACCAGGCGGGGCGGAGGGGGAGGCAGGCAGGAAGCAGGACATCGGAGACATCTTACAGCAGATCATGACCATCACGGACCAGAGTTTGGACGAGGCGCAGGCCAGGTGAGAGCGGCGGGGAGCGGTGTGGGGGGGCAGGTGCCGGGAAGTTTCCCCCGCGCCCCGGCCCGGCCTTTGTTGTCCGGCCGCGGGCGCATCGGGGGACGGGGGTCCTGCCGCTCCTGCTGCGGAGAAATGTGCCGAGGGAGGGAGGGGAAAAGAAAGGGGACCCCCCCCCTTTATTTTGATACCCCCCCCCTTTTATTACTTCCCATCTTTCTCCCACCTCCCAACTTCGTGGCGGTTTCGAGGGGTCGCCGCACCCGCAGCCTCCCCCTCCCTCCATCCACAAACTGGGCCTGGCTTTTCCCAGCCTTTTTTGGGGTAGGGGATTTAACTGCGGAAGGCGGTGGTGGTCTCCGAAAGAGCCACGGAGTGCTGCCCCGCTTTTAAGGCTGCTGTTAATGTTCTTTCTTAGGCCCCTGTAGTGGTGTTATTTTTTCCAGCGCGTTTCTGTGCTTTGAAGATGCTCATAGAAGCTTTGCCTTTTTTTGGGTGGTTTTTTTGTTTTTTTTTTCTTTTTTTCCCCTCTTCTTCTTAATTGCAGATGTATTTAAAAGGGAGGAAATAAGGCTATAAGAACCGGTGTCTGAATTGCCCTGAGCTTCGGGAAGCGCAAACCTAATGCGCACCTTCAAAGGGACTACCAAAAGTTCAGGGAGGGGAGGAAAAAAAAACCAAACCTCAAATAAAGGAATCAGAACAAAAAAGTTGCCCTGAATTGCCTGGGTTACACTTGATATTTCTTCTGGGCTGCAAAGCTCTTTGGTGTGTTGCCCTTCCTCCTGATACTTATGCCCCCGAGTTGAAGCAGATTGCTAGAATACATTGTTCCTGGAAAAACGCACCGCACTGCCCCAAAACTCGCTTTAGAACTTGCAGAAGGATAAAAGTACCCCCCAAACCTCGGCTTCCATCCTCCCTGCCTCCACAGCTTCTCTAGAGCTCCCACTTACCAAAAAGGCTGGTTGCAGGGTTCATCTTATTCATTTTCTTATGTTCTTGCAGGGGCAGAGTAGCTGTGAGGAGGAGGAGAAGGAAATCGTTCACTTTCTCCCCGGCCAGACCCGGGGCAGTGAGGGGCTCTTCCTTTGGAAAGTTGCAGGAATCGTGTGTATTCCTGCCTGGATAATTTAGTGTAGTTAATCAAATCAATAAAACCAAAGCAGAACAGAGCTAGAAGAAGACTGTATGGGTTTGCCTTGCTGGTCTATTTCAGCTGCTTCCTTACAGTATTTTGTTTTTTAATTGTTTTTTTTTTTTTTTTTTTTGTTTTGTAAATTATTATTATTTTTAATTCTGAGCTGGAAAACACACTGTATTTATCAATAACATTTGTCTTTGCATTTCCTCCTTCCGTCCTGCAATTGCACGGTTGTTTTGCTGCCTCTTTTCTTTTTGTTTGTTTGTTTTTTCTTCTTTTTTCTTTTTTTAAATGAAGTTTTGGGAAGATGCAAAGTGCGAGCATTATTAGTAAGAGGGCCCTTACAGCATATGTACGTGATTTGCGTATACCCAAATGTCTGCGCCCATCTGGGTGTGCTGATAAGGGAACGCTGTGGTTCTGCAAGGGTATATACCTTTGAGAGACTTCATCAGATATATAAATCTTTTTAACATGTTGTGGGTGGTGGGGTAAGTAGTGTGAATGTTTGCCAGATGTTCACATCGTCTTTCGCGTGTAATTTCGGTTGGTAAACAGAAATCCCTGTAACCGGCGCCCGATAGCAACAGCCCTGTGTGCAAACTGAACCCTTGGCTAAACCACCCTAAGGCTCAAGAGGGAAAAATTAAATCACACTGTTTCTTTGCCTCAGCGGCCGTGTGGTGGGTTTTAAAACCAGCCAATTAAAGCGCCCCCTCCCCAAATCTCTCCTCAAAACTCACAGGAGAACGGTCAGCTCTGGAATAACAGCAGCTGAAAGGAGCAGCGTTGAATAGCATTCCCTCCCTTTCCCAGAAGCAGCCGGCTGTGATTTTTAATGTGTTTACTGTCCCAATTGTAAAGAATTAAATTTTAACACCTGCAAATAAGCTGGATGTAAGTAGCATGGAGGCAGAGGAATGGGGTTGTCTCTCCATACGTCTTTTCTGTGCTCCGAGTTGAGCGCTGAAATTCCCTGAATTGACAGCTCTAAGCAGAGGATGTTTCCAGCACTGGGGCAAGGAGGAGTTTATTTCCCCTCTGCCTCACAGGATGAACCTAATAAAACACATGGCCTGCTGTACTATTGGAGGTGGGGGACAGGGAGAGCCCAGTGCTGTGTCTGTATTGAACAAGACAGTTGATCCAAGGTTTGCTCCCAAAAGCTTGGATCTGGCTTTGCCGTGGAGCATCGCCTGCCTCGCGCCCGCCGTGGAGCCCTTCGGTGGGAAAGGCGATTTTTGAGCCATTCCTAAGCTGGTGACATTCACCTCCCCTGCCTTGGGTAGGTAGGTGGCTGTTTGCAGCACTGGGGGCTCAAACCTGCCTTCCCTACACCAGCCAGCATGAATTTGGAAAGTTGTTCTTCATGGTGACATCCTGAGCTCACCTTCCCCTCTTTTCTCTCCAGGAAACATGCTTTAAACTGCCACAGGATGAAGCCAGCGCTTTTTAATGTCTTGTGTGAAATCAAAGAAAAAACAGGTAGGAAATCAGTGCTGTTGGTTCTGTATTGTTTTTCTTTTTTGCGCTTCAGGTATTTTATTCCCCTTAATCTGTGCCCCCGCCTCCCCATGCAGCAGTATTTAAGTGGGGAGAAATAACTCGTTGGTATTTAATGCTTCTGGCAGTGGACTTGCATGATGTGGTTTGTGCCTAGAAGAGAAAATATCGTGGTTTAATTTCTATTGTATAGCCTGCCTTTATTTATTGCTTTTTCTGGGAGAAAAAAAAAATCAACCCCCTCACAGTTTCTGTCTTGCTCTAGTTTCTTCTTTAAGACATGGCACTGCTTAAAAAACAAAATAAAATCTGAATGCAGAGTGGGTGTGTGGGAAATAATCCCAACAAAATGAAGCTGCAGTTTTATTGCCATTAGTATTCAGGTAAACACAAAGGTTTTTACTTTTTTTGAAAGAAAGGGTTAAAATGCTCTTGTCTGCCAATCATCCAGGCTAGCTCATGTAAGAACGAGTTGTCAGTTGCCTTTAGTGAAAGCAATATATTAGATTGTTAGTTACTTTAGGGTACTGTTGTTTTATGGCATGGGGTGTTCTCAGGCTTCTTTAGAAGCTAATGGCATGAGAGCCTTGGTTCTGCTGTTTCCCACTTTCCAGACCTCCTACCATGTACTAACATACTTATAACACATCCCAGGGGGGCATTTAAATTTTAAAAGCAACAATTAAAAAATAGCAGTCATCAATCAAGGGTGATCTTAAACAACAGATGCTCAGGGAAGGACATTTAGCAACACGCACCACTTATTTATGTATTTGTTGGAATCTCTTTGGAATCTTTTTTTTTTTTTTTTTTTGTCTTAAATGTAAAAGAAAAAAAAGTGGGGGGAATGATGGAAATTCGAGAGGTGGTTCATCTCTCCTGTTGGCTTTCTGAGCTGACCAGAGTTGATCTGTGGGCTTTCCCATACCGGTGTAGCTGCCTTGTTTTAGCACGCTGCAAAGTACTTGACTTTTCCCCTCCTTTCCCCCCTCTTTACAACGAGGACTGAAACAGTCAATAATTCATATCTAAGCCATATAAGCAAGGGCATGACATGAATGAAAGTGACAATAAATATGATTGCACACCCAGTTGATATACATTGATAGTTACACATAAAAGGGGAACAGCTTTCAGAAACCTGGACTAGGTTTTATTTTTTTTTCCCATTCTTAAAAATATATGTAAATATATATAAAACCTCCCAGCATGAGCAGCTGATTGAAAATACAATTGCTTGACTCTTGCAATATATATAAAATGACTAAGAGGGCCCTTTGTTAAGCGTTGTTTGTGCAGCGTGTAGCCCAGACAAAGCACCTACCGATGGCATTCGGCTCTCCCGAGTCCTCACGGCTGCGGGGCCGCCTCTGACCTTCCCGAGGAGTCCTTCCCTACAGACTTCCCGTAACAGCCAGCAGTGGCTTTGGTATGGGAACCTCCAAACTGTTGTTATGCTGTAACGTGATAGAGTCTATGTAGAGAGAAACGTTCAGGATTTTTGGTGATCCCCCACAAAAAAAAAGGAGCCACCAAGTTCCTTTCCCTCTTTTCTCTTTCACCTTTAATTTTGTGTGAGCCAAAGAGCCTTTACCTGTCTCTTCTCCACATGTGTTTGATACTGTATTTGATGCTCCATACGTTTCCTGGGCAGGGACACTTTTTGGCAGGGTAACTGTTTAATCCCAGCTCAGCTTCGCTGTCAGCGCAGTGGCAAAGTTAGGGAACGAGGAATCTGCTGGGACCAAACTTGGTGGGAAGAGCCAGGTGAGCTCAGGGATGCTGTGAGGTTCCGATGAGCTGGAGAGGGATGAGGAACTGTGCATAGCCACAGTGATGGGGTATGATAATTCCTGTCTGCTAAGTAAAATGGAAAGAGATGGTATAGGGCAAAGCATGCTGCTGGAAATAAGGTTATTCAGGTGTGAACTGGGGCTGTTTTACATTTTTGTAAATGCTATTTGTTGGTGTTGTGACCGGATTACTGGCTTACAGGGCTGTGCTGTGGAGGTCTCCAAAGAGGTTGACTCGAGATGGCTTTTGGAGCGTTGTTTATCTACCCTTGGATATGTTTGCGGTGAATTCTTTCACTTTGCAAATTCAAAGACCTCCTCCCCTCTCCCCCCATCTGCGTCCCCAAAAGTCACACTTCATAAGAAAGCAAACAACCAGATGGTTTAGGTTTATTTTTATTATTTTTTTTAAATTACTGCTTTGTGGGCCCGATGCTGGAGGAAGTTTGCCTTGTTTTTTCTGGGGCCGAGGGTACCGCCTGCGTCTGTTTGCTTACCTCTTCCTCGCGGGCAGCGGCGTGAAAGTTGAGGCAACTTCTCGCTTCCCACTTTCCATTTAGCTTCCCAGATTTTTGCATGTGTGGCGTTTGAAATCCTGGTGATTGTTTGTGGTCACTGGTGGGTGTTTGAAAGTGCGTGCGTACATCTTCCCCCCGGCGTTATGATGTGCAGAAATGTGCGTTCGGTTACCCCGCTGCCTGATTTAAGTGACTCCAGAGCCTTACAGAGACTTTACCACCATCTCTCGCAACATTATGGCTACTATTTCATAGCGTTAACCTTGTCTTGAGCAAACCCAAAGTGTCCATAAAGTTCTTAAAAAATAGGTCATCTCTACTGGCCAAAGAGTTGCCTTTTGCATTTGGGCTCTTCAGTTATTTTCAAGTATTTATTACCACTTTCAAAAATCATGATGATAAAAAAAACAACTTAGGGGGTTGCCTTTTGTCTGCAAACCCAGGGATTGCTGTTTTTGGGGTGATGTCTGTTTAAAAGTAATAAAAGTTGAGAGGCCTGATCCAGACAGGAATATGTAGGGGAGGAAAAAAATTGCTGCTTAAATATACATCGAAGTTGTCAGCGTTCATTTGGTGTGTTTTCACTTGCTGTTGGTCGCTTTGTTGCGAGGGAAGGGGCAGGACTGCCTTCAAATGGCTGGCTGGCTGGCTTTTTGGAATAATAATTATGGAAATGGGAGGCATTGTTGTCCTAAATACAATTGATTCCTCCATCAATAGGGATTGAAATCGGAAATTGCATTCCTGATTTATAAAAAGTTTGAAGGCAGGGGTAGGGGCTCTGTCTTTATGGCTGTTGTTTTTTTTTTTCCCCTTGTTTTTTTCCCCTCTCTCTTGGTTTTTTTTTTTTTTTTTTTTTTAAGCTGTTCTCTGCATGAGCAGAATAGCTAAGCAGAAGAATCAGGCAAGGCGTACGCAGACGTGGGGTCCTTGGATGGCAAACTGGAAAATATCTGCTGTCAAAATGCAGCAGCATCTATTTCAGCTGTGAGCCTTTCCCAACTCCCATCTCGTTCGGCAGGGACCGGCGGGGAGAGGCTGAGCACAGGATATATGACCATTTAATCTGATTCCTCCTCCTTAAGAGCTTTTCCCATCGTTTCACTTTCTCTGCTCATTTGGGGGAGGTGAGGGCATCGGGCAAATTCTACTTCTTAAAAAAGACCCCGACTTTGCATTTGAAATCCTGCAATTTTTATTTTCTTGCCCTCCTCTCCCTTCTGTGTTGAAGGAATTCAGGATTAGAAGAAAAATGTACATAGCACCAATACGGGGATTTACGAAGTGGAATATTTATAGACAGCACTGATTAGCTGTGCAATTGTTGTTGAATAATGAGTTTGTATTTTTTTTTCCTTTTTTTTTCTTAATTTTGGAACATAATAGCTGTATAAGGTCCCTCTTAGCTACCTTTCCCTGTGCATTATCTTCACCAAACTTAACTCAAATCAGATCTTTGGAGGAGGTAGGATTTTTACCCTTCTTGTCTTCCTTAACACCCCTTTGTTCTCTCCAGCTCTGTGTTCAATTAACACCCCCATCACAGAACTGTAGTCTTTTTTTTTTTTTTAATGTCTGTTACTGTATTTCACTTCTGACACCTCTCTTATTATTCTTGCCTGCTATTTCTCTTTAATATAGCAATTATGATATGGGATTTCTTTTTCTTCCTCCCTCCCTCTCTCCTCTTCCCCACGCCCCAAGTAAAACCCCACCAGGAGCAGCATGGGGAGAAGAGGGGCAGACGGTGTGCTGGGGTTTTTGGAGTGTGGGGCAGAGCTACAAGAGGGGTACACTGGCAAGCCCAGCGCCCCTTGGCTCACGCCTTCCTCCCAGCAGGATGGGGCAGCTTGCTTTCCTTCCCCCCAGCCCTTCCCCAGGGTATCAAATCCTGCCCTCCTCCTTATCCTGCATTTCCACCGAGGAGGTTTCCCAAGGCGCAGGAGAGAGTTCAACACCCCGATTTGAATTTCAATGCAATTCTTGCACCTAGGGCATCATTCTGCTGCTGCTGAGAAAGAAAGCTCATCAGGAAAGTGCTCAGTGCACCAGCCCTGCAGGATCCCTGCTCAGCTTTGGGCAGGTCCAGCCCTTGCCCGGCTGCTCTCCCTCCTGCCCTTCAAAGGGGAGGAAGCCTTTGCTTTGATATTTGTTATTACTATTTTTTTTTTCCTTCAAGTTGAAAGGCTTTGAAGGCAAAAGTGATGTTTCTCTCTTCATGCCAGGCAGAGTCTGCAGGGTCCCTGGTGCTGCGGCCTTGGGGGGAAGTGAAACGTTTTGGGAGAGCAGGGCCTCCAGTCCAATCCATGCTGCCTGAGGAAACCTCGCTGTAACTCACAATTAAATTGCTTCCAGAAACCTGATATGTTCAAGGGAAAGGAGGGGAGGGAATGTGCAAGGGACTGGAAGATAGGGATGGTTTAGTAGACCTTGTCTTGGTGGAGGGCTGAATTAACACAAGAGGAGCGGCTACCTCTGGGACTGGCTGGGAGGGAATGGAAACCGGTCATCCTGATGGGAGGTGGGGACATGTCCCAGTGGGTGCTGGTAGGTGGAAGGAGCAGAGTCTTCAGGGCTGAACCTGTCTCTTACAACAAGTCTGTTTTATGGGCTTTTATCTTCTGGTATGGTGGCGTCCATCAGGGATCTGCTGGGGATGGATGGCTTTGGAGGCGCGTGCATGTGGGGAGACTTTTCTTTTTTCCTTGCAATTTCATATTTTCTTCTTCTCCCCTGGTAGCATGTGGTTGGAGTTCTTTGAATGGAGCAGGCTTAATTAGTTTAATCAAAATTGGCCTTCTGCAATCCTCCAGGGGAGAAGGTGGGAAGAGCAGGGCTGCCAGTGGGCTCTTCTTCCCATCTCCACCCCCTCGGCTCTGCCATCAAAGCAGAGAAACCAGGCCTTGCTCTGGCATAACGTTCCTGCTCCTGAGGGATTCCCCACGATTTGGGGTGTGCAGAAGCCCTGTTTACTTTTTATTTCAAGGCTTGATTTTTGTGGGTGCCTGACGTTCAGCAAACTTTGTTGTGATTGCAACAGAGCGGGAAGGTGCTCTTGGAGGGTCTGCTGTGTTCTGTTCTCCCAGCCTTGTGTGTTTGTTCCTGGGAAATGAAGGAGCCAGTCTTCCAGCTCTTGATCCCTGTGCTTCCAAGTTTCCAAGCCTTTGCATCCCCAGGTTTTGGGTAGCTTTGGGTCCAGGGAAGGAGTATTCCTGGAAGGTGCTGTGCCAGCAGCCCACTCTTTGGCTAATTCCTGCTGACAGCACTGGACGAGGCACAGAGGAGAACAAATCTGTGTTAGCTATTGATGCATACTGGAGAAATACCTATATTAACCAGATGTGGGCATAAACAGCAGCTAACCAGAGCATTCTCTTCCATCAATGTTGGGTGTCTTCCCTGCTGCCATGGGTCTCTCTCCAGTCCATCTCCCCTCGCTTCTGCATGATCCTGGCAGCAGTCAGTTTGTGGGTGAGTCCGGGAGAAGAGATCTTGTTATCAGGCCTTGTAGCTCCAAATGAGAAACTCAGAAGCTCTTTCAGGCCTAAATTTCTCCTGGGAAAAGTGGTTCAAGTTCCCTTATTTGAGACCTGCAGAGGGATTTCCTCTTTGGAGTGCTGAGTGTCTGCAAGCAGAGCTTTTCTAAATGTTCTCAAATGCGAGATTTATTCCTGTTAGCAGGACTCATGCCGACCCTGGGTTTGAGGGCAGCAGTTGTAAACAAAGCACAGAGAAACTCTGAGACAATTTCATCATGGTTTGTTTTATTTTTTTTTCCCTTTCACAAGGAAATTACTGCATGCAGCAATCCTTGAGGGGAGTAGGGTGGTGGTTTAAACATAAATGGGTTTGTTTGCAGTGAGATGTAGTAGGCTGTGCTGCTGCTGGTGCTTCTGCTGAATCAGAGCTGTGGATTTTGGCAGGGAGAAGGGAGGAAGACGGGATTCCTTCTCTGCCTTTGGTTCAACACCTTATTCCCCAGTTCCTCCTTTAATCCTGGAACTACTGCCTTCTCTGCTAATGAAGCTCTGCAAAGGGTTTTGTGATCTCTTGGAATTCTACTGGGAAGCATTTTCCTACTACCTTTTTTTCCTTCCTGTGCTTGGACTTGGGGTGCTTTGGGAGACAGGAGAGCCTGTCTTGTCTGCCCTGTGCACTACAGAGGTAGTTTGCAGTTCATGCAAAATATGAGGAACCCAATAGGAGTGAGGGGTGAGTTTTCCCCTGAAGATGTGATATTATCTATTTTCCATGTTTTTTTATTATTTGTCAATTTTTATCTTCCTGCTTTGCATTCCTATGGCAATTTCTCTATGCAGTGAGTTTCTTCTGGTAAAATGTTTTGCTTTGGGAGTTGCTGTGGGGAAGGTGGGCTGCACAAAACTGGCTCCACAGCGCCCAGAGCAGGATGCCCCTGCCAGGCTCCACGCTTTTGGGCTGAGTTTTCAGGTGTTTGGGTGCTGTGCAGGGAGAAGTGATGCTCCCTAGTGCTGCAAGGATGTGCCCTGTACAGCGCCTAGCACAGGGGGACTCTGTGCTGGGTCAGGGTTTGGAAGGAGGTAATGTGATTTACAGCAATGGATCTGGTTAATAATCTCCAGCAGCTTCTGTATACTCAGGGGCTGCTCGTATTCCCAGCCAGGTGTTTGCAGACCAGATCAATATGGCCCTATTTGCATGGGGCTGTCCGTAATCTAATAAACCAACCTCAATCTGCATCCTTTGCTTTCCCCAAACATCCACCGGGTCCCAATCCGGTCGGTCTGGTGAGTGTTCCCCATGGTGGGAGAAGGTGTTTGTGAGCCCTGCCTGGCTCCTGGGCTGCCAGCCTGGGGTCACACATGCCAGCCCAGCGCTGCACCCTCTGCCGGAGCCTGGGCTGTGCGAGCACCCCGAATTTTTGGGTGTGCTTGTAGGTGCTGCGTGGTGCTTTGCAATGACCACCACCCCAGTGTGCTCCAGTATTGGGGGTTTTCTGTGAAATCCACGTCACCTTTGGGTAGCATCTGCTGGGAACTCCCTTGGAAACCAAAACTGATGGTTTTGTGGGCTGGGTGGTCAGCAGATTTTGCTTAAAACCACCTTGGAGGCGCTGCATTCCCCGGTGACTTAAATAATCCAGAGTGGTGGGTGGTATAGGGATAAATTACGGAAAACTGAGGCCTGGGGAGGCTGTGGGCTGAATACATTAGTGTGTGTTGTCAGCCCAGGCTCAGGAGGGACTCAGGTGATGCTTTCTCCCAGTGCTGGGAATCGCTTGGCCTGGAATTATTGATTTGCAACTGTGTCAAGTTAAAAAAAAAAAAAAAAGGAATAATATCTCTTGGCCTTGTGTTTGTGAGCTATGCCCCTGTACGTGTATGTGTGTATATATATATAATTTTTTTTTTTGAGCTGGAACAGAAAGGCGCTTCTGGCTCCTTTTCCTGGTGGGGAAGGCAAGGCAGCCAGAGAATGGGCAGCCCAGTGGAGGGTTTGGCTGCCAGGGAAGCAGACTGCTGCTGGTGATGCTCTGTGTTTTGGGGAGGTTGCCACCATGGATAATAGAAATCCCCTGTGACACCTTGAGGGAGCCATACATTGTCACTGTCCTTTCCCTTCCCAACCTTTTATTTATAGGAGAAGCCTTACCCAAAATAGCTTTTTTGCTTGCCCTAAGCTGATGGGCTCTTTCCAGCCCCCCCCACCCTTTTTTCCCCCGCTAAATCTACTGATAAATGGAAAACCCTCGGAAGAGCCAGTGCTGTGAGGAGCTGCTCTAATCTAAAATGATAACTTTGCCATTTTACTTCAACCTTGTTGAAAAACGAGCAGAGCTGCCTTTGCAAGTGGGATCAACTTGCTTAAATGCTGGTGCCTGGATTTTTGTTTCTCACCTGAGTACAAGCCTGGAAACTCAGTTTATCATTTCCACATCCCATTTTTGGTTTCACGCAACCTGGCTGGCCTGCCTGTCCTTGTTACCAGAAGAGGAAAATCAAGTTTCTCTCCTGGTTGGATAACATTTTCAAATTCCAGAGTGATGTCGATTAGCAGAATTAGCAGTGGCAGGTTACCCAGCAAAAATACCCGTCCAGTTGTGTAGTGTTCCTTGCTGGTTGCTGCTTCTTTCCCAGCTCCAGCGATCCCAATCCCGGATATGTCTCCACAGCATGGGGATTTTTCTCTCTTAACTCAGTGCAGTTGTTTCCTTTTGACATTTGATATTTACAAGGCTGGAGCCAAACTGAAAGTGAATCTGCCCATAACTCTACTAAATGTGCCTTTCTAATTTCAACATTAATGTTTCAAAACCCAAGCTGCTGGTGGGTGTACCTTTGCTTGTTTACACACATCCTTTTTTTTTTTTCCTGTGCAGTGATTCTCTGGTGAAACATTAGGAATGATACAATACCTGGAGCCTCTGCATGGATTGCTCTCTGGCTTTCAGCTGCAAATTTGGCTTTTAACCCCTAAGTCTCTAATTTGAAGAGGTTGCAAGTGTTTTAGGTTAGTATTTTTTGTTTGGGAGGAGTCTGCTTATATGCAAAATTATTATTGTAATGTGTGATTCATTACAATAATATTGCAAGAATTTTCAATAATATGATTGACTGCAATATTGCAATAAATTGCAAAAATATTATTTCAAATACTGCGATAACACGATGAATTTGCAATATTCTGATTGTTGCAAATTTCTAGACAAAAGGCTAGAGATTGCAGTGCACAGGGCAGAAGGAATTAGCTGGAAAGAGTTGTGGCTGTCAATCCTGACTTGATAGCACAGGACACAGCCCCCCCCAGTAGATTTCAGCTTTCCAGAAGAGCGCTTGTTCACATTTAGGGAAGCTCCAGACAGTGGGACATGCTCCACTGGTTGGAAGTGTGTTTTGAGGGGTTTATGATGCTTGCTTTGAAGGGGTCACCTCTTTATTTCTGATAGGGATTCGTGAGGCTTCTGGCTGCAGCGTGGTGCTGTGTGTGTGCCCGCCGAGAGCGAGGAGCTGCTCCCGGAGCGGTTGCATGTTTGGGGGGAGCAGGTGGCAGGAATGGTGTTTTCACTGAATGTATTATTCCCCCGGAAAACCCTGGCTGTTAGATCTGGTCAGCAGATGTGAAGTGTCGATCGGTATCGGCGGTGGGAAGGGACTTGCGATGTACTTTGCTAATGGAGAAGAACCCGAGGAGCAATTCCCTGATTTACGCTTTCGGCAATGTGAAACGAAACCGTCTGAAGCGCTTTGCTCAGCGAACTCTTAGCAGACCACTTCTTCCTCCCTGCTTCATGCAGATTTTTCCAAAGAGGCTGTTTCCTGGCTCTGATGCTGGATGGACAGAGGTGGCTGTGGGGCATGGACCTCTTAAATGCATCTGGAGGCACAAAGCATCCAGTATGGGAGCAGGGAGCAAGCGGTGCCCGCTATAGCTCATTCCAAAGCCCCGGTGCAATTCTGTCCCCAAGTGGCTGAAAAGGTCATTTAGCACAAGAGCAAACGTTTATTTATTTTTTTTTTCACTCCCTCAAATAGTCAAATTAGCATCCTTCCTCTGCCACAGGAGCTGCAGAAGGGAGCATCCTGAGAAGGATTATAGGTAGGAGTGCCTGGGCCTGGGCTGTTCCTCTCCCGAAGGTCCCCGGCTGCTATTTGCACATCCCAGTGTCTGACTGCGGCTGGCATTTCCCCTGTTTGCTGGAATTTACTTTCTGCCTGGCAAGGGCATTGGGTAACATTTGCACACCTGGGCTGCTTAAGCTGTGGAGGGCTGGGGGGATGTGTTGGAGAAGGTCAGGGGTCTCTGCTTTCCTTGTGGGCAGGAGGGAGCAGGGAGAGCAGCTGCTGGTGCTGTGTCCTCTCCAGAGGCAACACGCAGGAGGAGGAAGATGGTGTCGTGTAATGTCATGATACCTGTGCAGCCATGTGGACCTGCTCTGAGTTGGGTGGATGCAGGGCTGGCCCTGGCTCTGGAGAGCAGAGATCCTGCTTGGTTTCCTCTTGTGGATGGATCAGTTGGGCTGTGGGTGCCTGGTTGGTTTTTATGGTGGTGGAGAGGACTGTTTCTCCTTTTTGGATAGGATTGCAGTGCTTGTCCAGCAGGTGCACAGCCCAGGTGGGAGTTTTCCTTAGAAAAAACTCTTCTGCATCCAGGTCTAGAAAGTCATGGAATCCTCACTTGTGGGCTCTTGAGGGTGAGGATGTACAGCAGCATGATGACATGGCTGGAGGTTTAGGGAGACTATCCCAAGGGCAGACTGGAATTGTTTACCATGAAAAACTCACGAGTAGTATGGAAGGAGGTGAGACACAGTAGAGGATGGTGGTGGTAGGGGAAGTCCCTGGTCTTTCCATGTGTCCTGAGGCAATGGCGAAGTCCATAGGGGTAGAAGGACAGAATTTTATTTCCCTTTTTCGGGGGTGTTTGGTTAGGCCTTTCAGGTGTCCTTCTGCAAAGGCAGCACATCCAGGGGTCTGAGAGCCTGAGGCCAGGACAGAAAGTGAAGCCCATGGTGCCGCAGTGCTCCAAGACCCCTTTGGGAGCAGCGGGCACGGCTGGCGGAGCACGCCAGTGCTGCGGGCAAGGACAGCCAGTGGACCTGCTGCATCATCCTGGGCTGGGACTGGGAAAGGAGCTGTGCAATTAGGAGAGGTCTCTGCGGTTTGTGTTTGAAAGGAGCTCCATTAGGGTAATTCTTAAGCTGCTGTTTAATCAGAAGGCTGTCTGCTAATAGAGAGGGAAACACTGGGTGGGTCTGTGGTTGTGCTGCATCCCCTCTTCCTGGTTCCTTTTGCTTTTTTTAATTGCTTTTGCTTCACCCTTTGGGAATGCTACCCCAGAGGCACCCAGGTGCTCAACAGCACCATTGGGTAGTGCTTTCCAAGGATTTCCTTGGCCTCTTGCCTATTGCGTGTAGCTGTATCCTGCTGCATTCCTCTTGGTGCATCTCCTCCCTGTGCACAGGCTCCGGTGCTGGGTCTGACCCTGGGCAGATTGCCCTTGCAGGTTCCCAAGGGAAGCCACTCCTGATGGCTCCATGGAGGGCTCCTTAGAGTCAGCAAGGAGCAGAGAGGAGACCTAAATGAAGAACAAATGAGAACCATATAGAGACAAATGGGAATCAGATTTAGGAAGCGGACGAGACAACCCTTTGGAAGGGGCAGGGGGGATGTTTGCTTTAATCAGTCTCCTTGGGTTTCAAGCAATAATAAAGCAGATTTGTTTTCTTTTACCTTCTCTTCCCCAGCCCCCACTTTTTCCCTCTGTTTCCTCTTCCTTGCTCTTCTCAAAACAGCCCTGGATTCAGCAGCACCAACATCTCCTTCCCAAGCTCCCACTTTCTGCAGATAGGATTGCTGACCAATCCAGTCAACATCCTGTCCATTTTTTTCCCCCTCCTTCTGTCTGGTTCAGACTGGTGGGAGTTTGTTGCCTTGAGACAGGCTACCTTGGCTGAGCTGCTGGGTGCAGGTCCCTCCTACTGCCAGATGAAGTTTTTTGGACTTTCCAAAGTGAGCAGGGGAACAAACTCTTCCAAATGGGCTGCGGTTTTCTGCATGGAGTCAATCTGCCCTGGCATGCTCTGCTGTGTGCTTTACAGGCAGTCCCCAGGGACTGGCCGTGCTTGGAGGAGATCAAAGTTTCCCCATCAGAGGTCTTGGGCAATGCCTCTGAGATGCTTGAGTGACCTCCTCACATGTGCTCCTCTGGGATGTGGTGGTAGCTGCAAGGGGGGATGCTGCTTTCCCAGCCTGCACAGATGGGTTGGTTCCCTGCAGAAATGCGCTTTCTTCCCCCCGCCTTTTTTTTTTTCATTCTTCCCTGGTCATTGTCTTGGTGCAGAGCGGGTGGATCTTGGGAGGGCTGGGGCTGTGTGTAGCTGTGAGTCAGTGAAGCTGAGCCTTTGATCTGTTCCACTTTCTGGTTCTGGTGGTGAGTTATTACCTTCCCAAATAGAGAGACCAGACTGGAGCTGGCATTAGTGATTGTTGTGACCGTTTCTGCAGCTCTCCTGTGCCGGGAACCACAGAAGGGATGAGATTTCTCCTACCCTGAAAGGGAATGTGAGCTCTGCCTGCTGCTGTGGCTGCCTGGTTGGGGAGATCTCACCAGTGCCTTCTGCTGGGCTGCTGTGTTTGTTTTCCAGCTAGAGCTTTCTTGTGCAGGGCTATTTTTCTATTTGTTGGTGTTTAGTTCAGAGACAAGGCATATAGGGTGATCTCCAGCGTGTTCCAGTATATTGCTTTCAAGTGCTTTCTTAGGTTTTGTAACCCCCATAGTCTGTCTTGTGTAGGATTCCCCATCCTGGAGAGTAAGTTCATCCAGTCTGCTGGAATTTCCAGGGAGGGCTGGTGGTGAACAGCTTCTAGTATGTCCCTCAGGTTCCCAACTGCTTGTGCCTCAGGCAGAGACTTCCAAGGTGGCAGAGCTGGTGTTCCCAGCCAGCCTGTGGGGCTGAGGGTCCCCTCTGGTGTTCATTGGGTGGTTTGTCCAGGACACATACACCTGCAGCACTCAGCAGCGAGTGCTGCAGAGCTGCCTGTGGAGTTGCAATTGTTTTCCTGACTGACTTGGCACATGTTGTGCCGAGGCTCTGCCGATCGATAATCTTCAATGGAGGCTGTGTCCCATCCCAGGGCAGGCATCTTGGCTGCTGGGCAAGAGCTATCCAGGAGAAAAAGTGTGTGGTGGCTCTGCTGCCCAGGAGGGGCTGATTTACCTAATACCTGTAAGACTTCCACAGGGCTTTCCAGTTGCAAACTGGTTTGGCTTAGCCTTGAAAAGCAGAGTGAAGCAAAGGGAGCCAAGTGTGCCCTGTGGTGGCTTTTCCAGATCCCAGAGGTCGGCACAAGGGAAATCAGTTCTGCCCCAACACAGCCTGAGCCTCCTCCCTTGCTCAGAGCAGCAGAAATCGTGGCTGTAAACCTTCACCCCGGTATGTGACTGTGCTGTGGGCAGTGCTCTCTCAGCCCTCCGGGTGGGTGCCAGGGAAGCTCACGGGTGCTTTGGTGCCCTGGCCCTGGCTGCATCCCAAAACTCCCTGCCCTGCACTGTATTTCATCTTCCCATGCTTCCACAGAGGTCTGTGCAAAGTACTTCATGTTGCTGCCAGCAAGCTTCCTTTTACCCATGCCACGGTGGGACTTTTAAAAAAATTTTATTTTATTAGGAAATTCCCATTTGGTTGCTTTAAAAAGCAAGCCCTTGTGGCTGGCCCCTGGCCCGCCGCTAACAGATTTGTTTGAGAAAAGGCTGCGTTGGCATCCTGCTTTATTGAACATGCCTCCTGGGAAGGCGGTTTGAATATCCTTCTGTCTCCTCGGAGCAGGGAGCTCTCAGGACTGCCTGCCGCCATGGGGATGGGGAATGCTCTCCTCTCCCTTTCCCTCCCACCCCTTCCCCTTGTTCAAGCCTCCCTTTTCTTTTTGTTTTTTCCCCTCTTTTTTTTTTTTTTTTTTTTTTTTTTTTTTTTTTTTTGAGGAGAGAGAGCGCTATGCACGGTGTGTCCCGCTCCATGCGGCTTTTCTCTTTCCCCACGGAGTTCATCCAAAGTTCGTATCCAGACGATGAACAAAGTAGCTCAGACCTTTTCCTGACTCCTCACCCTTTGTCCTCATCACTTAGTGACAGACAGGAATCAAATGCCACAGACAGGCTGACGGGACAGGGCTGTGTGAAAGTCCTTGGAGGAGGAGGAGTGGAGCAGTGCTGGCTACATGGGGGACTCATGTTTAAACTCATCTCCCCCTCCCTGGGGAAAGACCAGAGCTACTTTTACTTTGAAGGGCAGAGGGGAGGTGCAGTGTTTTATATATATGTATGTATTTTTAAAATTTTTTTTTCTGTCAGAAACCGGATAAATAGTAGGGAAGGAGGACCGGATGGAGTTAGGCTCAGTGTTTAGCGCTGGGTGTGCCTCCCGTTGGGAGGAGGGGAAGGAAGGGGCTACAGGCCATTATGGATCAGAGGGATGGAGGCTGCTGGCCTGCCTGCATTGCCTCTCTGCTGGAACAGCTTTGCCCTAGGGAGGAGGGAGTGCATGGTGCTGCAGCCTGACTGTTCCTAAAGACTGTCTGTGTTAACACTTATTATAGGCTATCTTGGTCTGTATTATATCCAGCCTTCCCCTGGCTTTGGAGCTCTCCTCTGTGCACTGAGGGGTACCCCTCTGATGGGGCAGGGAGCTGGGGTTTAGTGCTGGGAACCTCTCTGTGCTGGGGTAGCGTGTCCGGGCTGGTGTAGCTGGGCAGCTGCCCAGGGTGGGCTTCTCATTGCTTCCAGATCTAGGAAGGGACCAGACCTGGTGTTCTGGGTGCTCTGGGGACTTGCTTCAGCCTGTCAGGAAGGGAAAGGAGCAATTTAACCTGTTTGTTTGTTAGCACTTGTCTAACTCATTCAGCTGTCAGGACTGGGATGATTCCTGATCAGTATTTATCCCTCTTCCCAATGTGTCCTCCCCAGCATTCACCCCTATTTTAATGAGAAATGATGACACATCCCAGACAAGGAGAGGATGGAAGCCCCTCATGGCAGAGATTGTGTGGAGGCTTTTATCAGAGCTGGGTTGGCTGTAGCCCAAGTGTGGCAGAGTTTTGGAGGGTAAGACTCAAGTCTTCAGGGAGAGGAGGTCTCCACAAAATGCGTGGTGACCCTTTGTTCAGGGGTGTTCCTCATGAGGTGCTGTGACCCAGCAGATGTGCTGGTGCCTTTCTCTTGTCGGGGAGATGTGAATGTCCCTTGAATAAACTAGCTCCATGGTATGAGGCATGAATATGTCATTGGGAGGGAGGGGAAACACTGCTGTCAGAAAAGGACTTTGAAAGGACCATTTGCATTTGGTCCTTAAATCCTTAGAAATGCTGTCAGTGAGAGGAGGTTCTCCCGAGTTCAGTTTGCATGTGGAGAGAGACTGCTCATGGCTTAAATGAGCAAGGTTAAGGCTTTCTTCCTGTGCTGGTGGAGGAGAAAAAAAAATGCTCAACAAGCCCCAGGACTGTGTTCCTATGTTCCCTAGGGAGGTGAGGCGACCACCTCTTTGTCCCCAGGCAGAGCAGGTTGAGTCTTTATCCCAAGCCTTGCTGCAGCATTCCTCATGCCTCTGGCTGCTCTCCTCAAGCCCACACTTGTAGGGGGTCATCTTGGAGGCAGCAGGAAGGGGCCGGGGTGGTCCAGGTTTTGCCCTCTTTTGTTTGCTGATTTTGCAGAGCTTGCTGGTCTGGGCCCTGGCCAGCTCGGCTGACTCACAGGAATCCTCTCACGAGTCTCCTACACCCTCCATTACCTGATCCGTGTGCTTCCTGGCGTGAAGGGAGCTGTGCTTTTGTGCAGCTCGTGTTGGCCGCAGGCTGCTGCGGGCAGGGAGCACAGCCTGTGTCACCCTTTGCAGTGCTCGCTGCCATCAGCAGTGACCATCTTCCTGACCCCGCAGACAGCCCCCAAGTGCCTTTACAGAGGCATTTGCTCTGCTTGAGAGGTCAAAGGAAAGACCTCCTTGCTAGTTTAAGAAGTGTGTGTGTGAGGGGGGTGTCCACATGCCTCTTAGCTGGGTTTTGTAGGACTACTGCCTTTCTGTTCAACAGGTCAGACCTAGAGGAGAGATTGTAGCAATAAGAGTTTTTAGTATCCACCGGCTCCTTGCAGCACTCCCTATCTCTGGTAAATGGCAGCGGGTCAGCTGGAGGTGACCACAATCGAGTCAAAATTGCCACGTTTTGGTGCTGCAAATGCTGCAGTCCCTGTTGAGCAAAGGTGGGTGTGAGATGCTTGCAAATCCCCTGGCTTGCAAGCTGGGGAGTCTCCTGGAGTTCCTGCCTTGCCAGTTGTGCTGTGAGGATTTTTGCACGCAGCTTTACTTTCTCAGGGAAGCAGCTGGGGCATGTTCCCATCTGAAGCTGTGCCCCTGTGAGGTGCTTGGGTTGGCAAAGCGCTGCTGTTGCGTCAGGCTGGGCCATACCCAGTGAGCACGGGGGGAAGGTTCTCATGCCTGTGGCAGAAGCATCGCTCAAAATAGTTCCATATTGTGGCTCCTCTGGGGGTTTTGGGAGGTTTGTGGCTTGTTTGCATGTGCCACACGTGAGTTTCTGTCCCGTGGGTCCTGCTGAGTTGCAAGATTTGGGTGTTTGGTGGCTTTCTGGCCTGTGGCTGCCAAGCTGTGTGTGATGTTGTGCAAGCGGTTTGCATCATGTGTGAAGTTTGAAGGAGCTTTGTGGAGAACTGGAGAGCAGGAAGGTGCTGGTTTGGTACAATCAGGGAGTCACATCCTCACTGAACTAAGGAGCAAACCTCTGTGTGTGCCAAGGGGCAACCTGACCTGGTACAGTGACAGGGAGGGCATTTTTGGGGTCTTGCGAGCCATGTCCAGCGACTCCTTCTTGTGTGACACGGGACCATTGAGGGGCTTCACTTGACTGATCGTTCACAGAGAGGAGACTTCTGGATGTCCCTGGGAGCCAGAGGAGTGGAGCAGCCTTGTGCAGGACTGCAGGCTGGAGAAGCAGTGTTCTCCCCTCTTGCCATCGTGAGGTTATGGCCATGGTAGGGTGCACTCCTCTAGGACAGTGGCTGAGGTTTAGGTCTCCCCTAATCTGAGCTTCCCGCTAGCAGGGCCTTGGTGCAGACTGTTGCTAAAAGAGGAAGGCGGTGTCCTGAAAACGCCCTCCTAGGTGACTTAAGCACTGAAGTTTTATCGCCTTTTCGGCAGAGCTGGAGTCCCACTGCTGGGTAAAAATTAGCCACTTGTTCGAAGTTGTGGGCTCGCTCTTTGCCAGAAGTCTGTGTGCATGGGTACAGAATGGAATTGGGATATTGCAGGGCAGCACTGCTGCGTGCCTGTTCTGCATCCCAGCAAATGCCACAGTGTCCCCCAAGGCGTGTGCTCGGTGGCTGAGCCAGCCCCGAGCCGAGCCCTGCTGCCGTGTCCCCTTGCCCGCTGTGGTACTCGGCGGCAGAGCCTTTGTCAGCCGGCCAGGACCCCACAGTGCTCAGCCAGCCTCTCCGAAGTGCCAGCGCTCGGCTCCTGGCCCCCCTCCTCGCCTCTGCCCCAGCATTTATCAGCAACCTCCCTTCCCTCCCAGCCGCCAAATTCTTTCTCCGTGCCGTCATCCTCCGGCCAGAAGCCGCCCCGTCCCACTCTCTCTCCCTCCCTCCCTCCGAAACCAGCCCAGAACTGCTAGGCAAACATTTTGCCTGTTGTTATTACAGTATTCCCATCTGCATACTTAGTCATAAACCCCTTTTAATTCCAGCCTTTTTCTGGGGCGGGGTTAAGAGTTCAAACCCATCATTTTTCTTTTGGGGCTGGAGGCTTACAAAAGCAGCCCGTGGCGAGATTGTTCAGTAGGATGGGGCCGAGAGCGAGTTTAAGGAGAGGGACAGGGGGAGGGGATTGCACTCAACAGTACTGACTGTGCTGCCCCTCATCCCCAGGGAAGGCTTTGGATGAGGTTTGTGTGGGGCTGGCTGGGGCAGGGGGTGCTCTCTGCCAGCCCCTTCCTTTCCCCTTCCAGCAGCTCCCATCCAGAGGTGGATGGGGCTGGCCCCTTGGTGGGGAGGCATCAAGTCATGCTGCTGCTGCTCTCGCCTCCTTTGCTGGAGCCTTTGGATAATGGAATGCCAAAAGCTAAAAGGAGAGTTCCTGACTGTGCAGGAACAGCCCTGGATCTGTGCAGAGGTCTCTCCAGGAGAGCTTCCCAAGAACAGCTCGATGCTGCTGATCCTTTAGTTATGCAAAGGATGCTGTCAGATTCCCTTTGCCCAACTCTCCATGCCCTTACTTTAAAAGGCTGTGCCCTCCTCCCTTGGGGTAGTGAGGGTCCTTCTCCGTGCTGCTGCTGTGCTCACCTCCCACCCTGTGGAGGCATCTCTAGGCTGGATGAGCCCAGATATCTCTCCACGTCTACCAAAAAACACTGGAGTCTGTTGCTTGTGAGCCTACCTGGACTTAATAGGTAGTTGTAGTAAGAGTTCCCTATTGTCTTTGGGGTGTGGCTGCTTTTAATTCCCTCTGTGGCAAGGGTTCATAGGTGCTGGCACTTCCCACCAGCCCAATGCTACCCCGTGGTAAGGAATTCCTGCCCTCCCTCTGCTCCCCTGTGATCTGATGTGGGTAAGGCAGTAGGAGGCAGAGAGCTCCAAGGACTGTGATTAATTCCTGTGCAAGGTTTGGTGCCTGCATCCTGCCCCTGTAGCTGCTGCTGGACCCCTAGACTGGCTGCTGACCTGGGTCTGATGGGAGATCCCTCCTTCCTCTTGCCTGTTGCAGATGCAATGCTGCATCCCTGTGGGATGGGGTGTGGAGTAGTTATTGGTTTGGGGCTTGAGAGGCATTGGCATCTCCCTGTCTTTTGGGCAGGATGAGGTCTTTTCCTGCCCCACTCCAAATTAAAAGGTCTCAAGGAGGAAAAGAAATAAAAGTGTGCATTTGGGTTGACAGAAATGTTGTACAAATTTGTGCAGCTCAATTTCCCAACATGTTTCAGTAAAGAAGAATCTCCCGCTTTGCTTTTGAGAAGTGTTAAAGATGGAGACGTCTCATATTTACATATTTGAAATTAAGCCTTTGCCTTCTTTATTAGAAGAATTTCTCTTAAATTTGACTTCAGTTTCAAATTACAAATACCTTTAATGAAAATTCCATCTCTCAAGTGGTGCTGTTAAAAAAAAAAAAAGCCCTGAGAGAACAGGTATTTGGGCAATTCTGTTGGAAAGTTACTGAAAGGCAGGAATGCAGAAAGAACTTCCACTTCTCTCTGCATATCGCCCCATTCCATGTGGGGTTGTTACCCCATATGGACTATGTGATGGCTTCTCATTGTAGTTTTCCTGCCTCCTCCACTGGTTTTCTTAGATGGAGGGTTTTATCCATGACACTGTGGATATTGAACAGCCACAGGAAAATAATCTAAACAACATGCTCTGTATTTTAGCAGATCAGGTAGGAGCTTTCTTTAAAAGCACTGTGATCTTGCAGCTGTACCCAGCTGGTGGATCCCTGGCAGGATGAGTGGTCCAAATTTGCATCTAAATTATCTTTACTGCCTGATCCCTGAAACTGCACTTCTAGGTGGAGAGATTTTAATTTTTTTTCTACGTGGGTGCTGAATGGTTATTAAGCTGCTGTAGAGGGAAGGAAGCTTGTCACTCGAGAAATTTGGTTTTAGTCCCCATTAATCTCGGAGGCATTCAATTCTACTGGCCTGAACACTCGGGTCCCTTGATGTGATAAGCCTCAGCATGTGTTAGATCTGCACTTTTCTCTTTGCAAGTGCAAGGGTGGAAGGGGAAAGGTCCTGCTGTGAACTGGAGCAGCTTGTGAGCTTTTCCCTTTGTGGGGAGCAAGAGGGGGGGCTACCACGACTCCTTCCAGCTGTGAGCATGCCTGGGATTGTGTTCTCCTCGGGACTGTGTGCTCGGAGCGCAGGGCTCTGCCTACCTGCCCTCGGCAAGCCTGGCAAGCCATGGCTTGCAAGACATGGCAGGTCCTGCGCACAGCCTGCCTGCCTTGCTGTAGCCTCCCCTGGCTTTGGAGGGGATTTGGGCAGCTCACAGGCAGCCACCCATTCCTGGCCTTTCTGAAGGGGTGCTGCTCTGTCCCCACTGCCATGCAGAGTTTTGGGAAGCAGCTTTTGTCTCCACAAGCAGTGCTGAGCTGTGCTGGCTGCTCGGAGGTGCCAGAGGAGAGGCTCTGCAAGGTGCACACAGCGTTTATTAGACCTGTTTAACAGGAAGCTTACATCTCCAAAAAGGACTGGCTGGACTGCCTGGTGCGGGGCAGGAGAGCGGCTCAGCCCTTGTGCAGGAGCCAAAAGAGGTGTAGGTTTGGTTTCTGGGCAGGCCGTGCTGTTGAGTGATGCTGGTCAGGTCACTGTGCTCCCTTGCTGGCCTGCCTGTGCGGCAGGGACATCTGTATCTGCAGATCTTACGGCTCTTTGATCGATTAAAGCAACTCGGGCTGTTGCAGAGGAGGGAGCCTGCCTGTTGTCCTCTGCCTTGCCTCGTGCAGCAAGGGTTTTCTGGCAGGATCCTGGGCAGGAGAGGGGAGCGCTGGTGGAGTTGGTTTTGAGTTTTCTTCAGAGAAACACAGACCGTTGACCCCATAGGTGTTTGAAACCTTTTCTGTCTTCCACATCTCCATCCTCAAGGTAGATGCATCCTCAGGATTTGGATCCTTGCAGGCATTGCTCCCTGCAGGTGCCAGCAGGGAGATTGCAACACCATGTCCTGCCTCCCACACGGAGCTGCTCCAGCAGGAGGGGAGCTGCTGCCTGGAAGGGCACAGGTTACACGATCTGTATTTGAAGATTTCATTAAATCAGGATTAATTTAGAGCTGTCTGTGTGTGCAGTTTCACCTTCTTCTGCAAACGGGCACCTTGCCTGTGCCAGGAATTGGAAACGTGGATTATGCACACTCCTCCTCTTCCCGTCTCCTTTTATTCGAAAATGAGAGGGCTTGTGAGATTTCCCCCCACCCACCCTGTGCTAACCTGTGCCTTTTGCTTTTCTGCTGCCCAGTACCTTAATTACAGCCGAGGAAATGACGTGCTGGTAAATCTTGGGAGAGGTTGGCCCTGCCACATGCCAGCCCTGGGACGTGGACGTGCCATCCTGGCTCCAGCTCCCTCCCAACCATAAGCACATTTCCATCACTGCTCCTTCAAGCTCTCTCCCTCTCTCCTTAACGTGCTGCTTGTGTAATTGTTGGCTGTTTGTCTGCTAATGATTATAAATTAGTGGCCGAGTGTATAAAAAGTTAATGAAGTTCTGTTGGTGGAACCATTACGCCTTCCCAGGCTGGCACGTACAGGTCGGCCGAGCCGGTAAGAAAAGCCAGACACCGAGTCCGGCCTTTCAGGGGATCAGGTTTCAGCTCGCTTGCTCTTTCCTGCTGTGTTTTTTCTTGCTGGATGGAGCCAAAGTTGAGCGCTGGGAATGCCAAAAGGTGGCAGGTGATATTTTCTCTGCTGTGGAGTGCAAAAAATCACCACAGTGCTTGGATGCCTCCTGCCATCACTTATTTCCAGCCACTGTCCCAAGGGCACATCCTCTACTTGTCTCCTTTCTGGCTGTTTCAGGACAGGGGTCTCAGGATACCCTGGACTCCTCAGATTTCTGCACATGGGCTTCTTGGGTTGAACCCAAATATCTCAGACCCCTTCATTTTCTGCTGCCTTTCTTCTTGAGCATCTAACCATGACGTGGCAGTAACAGCTTCTTCCATCACAGAGCTCATCTAGAAGGTGTAGAATGGGTGTTGGAGGGGATGGCATGATCATACAGGTAGAAATCTACCTTCTGTAAACTGCCCACCCCCTTAGTTTTTTTCCTCAACACTCAGAACTTGGCAGGACTTTAACTGTGTGCCCTGGCATTTCTCTGGGTGGAGGCAGGCTTGGCATAGGGCTTGCTAAAATGAACCGAGTGGCTTAGGGAAAAAGGTGGTGATAAAAAAAGAAGGTGCTCTCCTTGCTGTGGTGAGGTTTCTGGAGATGTCTCTTGGGCTCTGGCACCCCTTCTCTGAAAGAGCTGTGGAAACTTGGCAGTAGGGCTGTCTTGTGTCATCCTCATGGAAATTCAGTTGAGTTGGGAGCAGATACTCGTCTGCTCGGCAGGTCTCCGAGGAGCCTGCGCAACATTTTGACAGCCAAACCCTGGAGGGTGGCTGCCAGCCCCACGGAGCTGCAGGCTAGGGGTCCCCTCTGGTCATTCCTCAGTGGAACTTTTCCTGGGCAGTGGCTGCTCCTGAGTGGGAGCAGGGGGAAAGTGCAGCTCATGTAGCTCCTTGGAGACAGAGCAAGGTCTGCAGGGTCAGAGAGACGGTGAGATCCTGCAGTGGATGCATGACCTGTGTCGTGGCTGTGCCATGTGGTGCCTGAGTGCCTTGGAGAAGGTGCCATCTTTTCTACCAGACTGTTTGTTCTCAGATGAGATGATCTGTGTTCCTGTGGTGCCCAAAGTGTGAACACCAGTCTCCTGACCTTCTTCCAGGCTGAACGATCGCTTTCAGCATCCCTTATTTTTCCCCTGCTGGACTGTGCTCAGCAGGGCTCCTTCCTGGGCACCGTGGGCTTCTCTCTTTCTTCTCCCAAGGAATGTGGTTGCAAGGGTGCTGGAAGGATGGCACAAGGAGCATGAGCCTTGCCAGACCTCCAAGGGGTGTTTTGGGGTGGGCTGGAGCCACTGGCCAAGCTGCCAGTGTGGATAGCCAGCACAGGACCGGGGTGAAGCTCCTTGCAGTCATCAGGAGCCTTCTCTTTGACTTGGCCAGGGCTCAGACAGGCCCCTGGATTTTGGGAAGGACTCAGTGAACCTCTGTGTCCAGCTGCTGGCACGGGGATTAGCGGCAGGAGGCGTGGGTGAAATCTGGAGCTGAGTGTGGCGTGGCAGCAGCCCGGTGGCCTTGGGCACGTGGTGGGGATTATGGGCAGGAGTCCTGCCTGCCGGCTGCAGCCCTGCTGCTGGCTGGCTCCGGGGCTGGGCTGGGGGTTTTGGGGTCTGCACATCCCTCCCTTAGCCACGGAGACCCACGGATCTCTGGACTTAGTTGGAAATTGCTGCTGCTGTGGAGGAGACGACAGCCAGGAGCTGCTGCTTGTGTTGAGGAGGGTGACTGGGAGAGCCCCCAGCCCCAGCTCCCGGCCCTGCCTCTGCCCAGGGCTGCTTTTCGGGGGCGCAGGCATTCCAGGAATTTGTAAGGAATTAGGGAGCGGGTGGGGAAGAGCGGGAAGACTCCTGCAACATGAACCATCTGGCCTCTTCAGTCTCTGTGCACGGCAGTGTCTGGGATAAAGGAACTGATCGAAAACAGACATTGTTTGAGACAATAAAACCGTATTACACGTTAATGAGAAAATACATTGGAGAGCCGAGGGCCTGGGGCAAGCTGGGTGTTCTCCTGCCTTTCCCCTCGACCCGTGCATGGCCTGGTGCTGTGCTGCCCACGGGCAGTGGCAGCTCCTTTTCCTCTGCCGTGGGTTTGCTCAGCAAGCCAGACTGCTACAAGGCATTTAGGCAAGGCTTGGCTGGGGTGCATTGCCCCGTGTCCCTGTCTTAGAGGGGAAAGCATGATCCCAGCAGGAAGGCAAAAAGCAGCCCTGCAGTGCATGGTCCAGAGGGGCTCCATTTGTATCTCCTTCATTGCCACTTGCCTCAGTCTCCTGCAGTTCTCTTGAAGTGAATGGAGTGGGTTAGGGCTTGTTCCATGGCATAACCTGCCTCCCATCTACTCCCTGAGTGCTGTAGGAGAGCCCCACAGCCTGTGCCTGGCCCTGCTGAACTCACAATCTCAGGGAACCCTAGGGCTGTGCTGGTTATTAGATCCTACAGCCCTGATTTCCTTCCTGCTCTTCATCAACTCATGCCTTTTCCTGTGGGGTGGGCAGTCACTCTCTGCCTCGGGATGTGGGGGCTCGTTTGAGTGTCTGTAGCTTGGCAGAGCCCTTGTCAGGTTTTCTTCTCACCCTTCAGATCCTGAGCTCCCCTTCTGGAGCTGGTCATGGGTTTCTGCATGTCCTGTGCTCCATATCCCCTCCTGTGAGGGAGTCAGGTACCCTTGGAAAGAAAGCCAGCATGTATCCTCACCTGGAGGAAACTACTCATCCATCCCACTAAAGTCAGGCTTTAGTCATCCAGTGGCTTTTTCATTTTATTTTTTTTAAATTTTTTTTTTTTTTTTGCATCTTAGTAATAGCCAAAATTTTTAAGTAAGGGAGAAACAAGAGTTTTGAAGGTGGGGATGGAGAAGCAGAGGGGTTGTGGGGGGCGCCATGTCTGGAGTCTGTACCTCCCAGCCGAACATTTTTGGAGATCTTTCTTCACCTCAGGCAGGAGCGGGAAGCTGATGGTCCATGACAAAGGCCCCTTTTCTTCTCAGGGCTGGTGTTTTCATAGTGTTGGGTTACATCCCCCTCACTTTGGGGGTGGGCGGGAAGGGGGCATTGATAGAACCTGACACAGCTACATGATGTAATGTTATTTTTTTGGTACCAAAATGAGGCAATTTTTCACTCAAGGTCAGCAGAATTTATGTCAAGCCCTGCTGGAGGGAGGGAGCCCAGGCTGGGGGTACAGGATGGGATGTCTGACCCAACCCTGCACCCCAACACCCCCTCTGGCCCAACCACAAATGCCGCTGCAGAAGTAGTAAGGACATCACCCCCAGACTTTTCCCCGCTCCCCCTACCCCTTGCCTCGTGCTTGAGCTAAAATATTTTAATTAAAACGGATTCTGTTGGGAGCATAGAGCCAGGGAAGCCCGCTGCAGACCCTGCTTTTGGTCACTGGGCCCTCAACATCTGTTTCCTATTGAAAGCTCCTTTGGAAAGGAGAGCTGGCCCCTCCTCCCATCCCCAGTTTCAGTCCCTTTGGAGACCAACATGCAGCCCAGCTTCCTGAGGGTTTGTCCCTCTCCCAGCCCTTCTTCCAGCCCAACCTAGCTGAAGTTTTGCTTAAATGAAAATAAACAAGCCGAGTTGATTGCGGGCAAGCGGGGAAGGTCATGTCCTGTTGCATGTGTGAGGTGTCACCAATGTGATCCCCCCACTCAGTGTTGCTGGGAGTGAAGATGGGGTCTCTGCCCTCACCCAGCAAGGAGGGGAAAAAAATCAGTAGCTTTGATGCTGTGGGGCTGAAAAAATAGGATTTGGTAGCGGGGATGTGCATGGGAAAAGCTGTTTGTGTCCTTGAACAAGAGCTCTGCCTGTTCTTCCAGCTGGGTGCCAATGATGCCACTGGTGTGAGCATTTTTGCCTTTTGATGTGGTGCCTACCCTGGTCATGGTTTGCATTTTAGGCACCGGTTAAGCTTTCTGTTTGCTCTTTTCAGCTGAGATGGTCTCAGAATGTGGGGAACTCTGGAGCAACTGTGGTCTAGGTAGGAAGATGTTAAGAAAAACCGCCCCAAGTGGGTGTAGTGCTTGTTTGTGGGCCCTGCTGGGATGAGGTCTCTGTTCCTCAGGACCATCACTGCAGTCTTCCAACAATGTGTTAAAGTTGTTGGTGTTATGGGAGAGGCAGCTCCTATGAAGAAATGTGTGTGTGTGAATTGTGGGGAAACTGGTGCACATAGGGGAGGGAGCACTTGGACCCCCGTATGTAGGAACATGATGTGGTGTCAGTGGCCGTCTGGTTTGGCCCTTGCGTGACTTGGAAAGGCAGAACTTGGGCCACCTCACGCTGAACTGTCTGGGGAAGGCTGTGTCAGGCACTGTTCTGCTCAACAGCCTGGTGAGATCTGGTGGACTTGGTGCAGCACAAGAAGGAAGGAAAAATCACCAAGGCTTTTCCAAAGCTCTGTCAGGGATGGTCATGGGTCTGTAACCCCTGCATGAAGGCTGTACTGATAAAGACACTCTGCAGGGATGTAGGATTTGAATAGATTTGTTGATGCTGAGGCTATTTGCTTTAGTTATTTTTATATCTGACTGATTTGTAATCTGGACCCTCTTCTCCTTGACCCCCCGTCAATCTCCTGAGCAAAAACACCCTGGACTAGGGCCTGTGGGAGCTGTCAAGGCAAGGTCTGTGTGGAGGAGCTGCACCCCTTGTGAGACAGTGCCATGTCCCAGCGTGGCTGGGATGGAGTTCAGCAGAGGGACGGAGATGGGTGGGTCAGAGAAGGGAGGTCAGAGGACCATGATTCCGGGAAGGTTGCTGCACTGCCGGCGTTTGCCCTTGAAAGCCGGAGGTTGCAGGCATGTCCAGATGTGGAGAGGTCAACCCAGTGCCCTCCTGCACAGGGAGGGGAGAGGTTCCTCCCTGACCATTTTAGCGGCGTGCTGCTGCCATTTGGAAGCGTGGGAGAAGGGGGTAAAGATGACTGGAAAACTAGAGGCAAGAAATATAAACCTGTAACCTGTGAGAGCTGATTCTCACCATGTTGAAGTGTTTTAAAGAACGTTGTTTCTCTTCTCTTTCCTGGAACTTTTTCCTGACCTCTTTCAAATTGAAAAACTTTATCAAATGTTACTGGTTTTTCTTTTTTGTGATTGTTGCTTTTGGCTTGAAAGGCAGGAAGCCAACAAAAGCAGTTTGTACTGTGCTGACTGCCATAACCCCCTCTCCCCAAGACAGTGGATGCTTTCCAGTGTCCGGGTGAGTGCAGTGTTCTGGTTGGGCAGGGCAGGGAGTCTGCTTGGGACTGAACAAATGCATCTGCTTGTTTAAAGAGACCTCCTGGTCCTTCTCTGGGATGTTACTGACCTCCTTCCAAAATGTCTAGATGTGGGTGGTACCCAGTTGTGTGGTGACTGAAGAAGGGAGACCTAGCTGAAATGGTGAGATGAGCAGGTCCTGATTCCCTGATGCCCTTCCACTTCCCAGCACAGGTCAGGCACCTCTAACACTGCCCATGGCAAAAGATGAAGAACGGACACCATGTGACTTTCCCAGAGCCATTCCCAGACAGGAGTGGTAGGGAATTAAGCCCCTTCCCTGGGATTCCTGTTCCTATAGGCTACCATCCTGCACTCCCCTGCCCTGTATTTTATCTTCTTGGTGATAGTTTCCTGGCTGTGATGCTCCTCTGATATCGAGACCAGCTGCTGCGTGAAGGCGCGCGCATGTGCGGGATGCAAAGGTTGTGCGTATGAATGAGTAAAAACTTGGAAAGATCCCTAACACCGCCTTTATCTCATGGAAGAGGAATTTTTTTATGAAGTCTCGCAAAATCATCCATCTTCCCCCTGTTGTTTTGACAGTGGTGTTGCCCACGAGGATGCGTTCTACCCGTTCCGTAGGGACCTGCGGGGGTCTCTCCAGATGAGTGCGTAAAAGCCCCCAGGCTGCCTTTGCCGAGTTTGTTTTATGTCTTTGTTCTAATGAAAGTTGTGTGCTGCTTCCCATTTCCAAGCTGTTGCTGCGGTGGTGGTGGTGTTTGCTCTCAGCAGCTGAAGGAAAGCTCTTGGTTGTTTCCTCCCCCCCCACCTTTGCATTAACATCTGGACAAAGATAAATGCATATGTGGGCTGTTTTCACTTGCTTCAGTGTCTTCACAGCTTTAATGAAAAGATCATTTCTGCCATGGAGGAGCAGCAGCCCGGATTGCAGCGGGGTTTGCTCCCCACCTCTCCCCAGACAGCGAGCGAGCAGCGTGTTGGGAACAAACTCTGCAAACTTGGCGCAGGCGGGGGGAGCGTAAGTGAAAGCTAATTGGAAGCAGCCCTGACTTGCACTCTGCTGGAGCTATTTACAATATCTTTCATGCGGTGACTTATTGAGTTATTCTCTCAAAGGGAAAAAAAAAAAGCCCCTGCTTATTTATAGCAACGGTGGTAACCACTGATACATGAGCTGGCTTGGGCATGGAAGCATCTGTCCTGAGCTTTGCCTGTTAATTCACGTCTTTACCCCTGGATGCCTTGGAACACCTAAGCAAATATTGCTGACTGGGAGTCCTGTTTGGATACTGGAGACCTCTCAGGCTTTTCTTTTACGTTCTTGACCAAGGTCCTGTGCTGTTGTATCATCCCAGGCTGTTGTGTCCAGCACCCTTCCTCTCCTGCTGTGTTGGTGGGGTGAACGCTCAGTGCTGTGCAGGCTGAGCTGCTGGGTGAGGCTGGTGCTTGGCATTGCCTCAGACTGGTTTTATCTTGGGGCTGAGAAGAGGGGGAGCTTAATGATAGTTTCAGAAGGGAGGAACATGGTTGTCTTGCTCTGGGTTTTGGGTGCAGGGTATCCTTGCAAGGAACAGGGCTGGCCTGAATAGGTATGAGGGGTGTCCTGGAATCAGCCAGACAGGAAGGGTTCAGCTGGGGCCACAGATCTGTACCATGGGGTTCCTGTGGACCCTGACCATTGCTTCCATTTTACCCAGATCCTGATGGTCATGGTTCACATTTGTGATCCTGACTCATCGCTGTACCTGTGCTGTATCCAGATCACTGGAATGTTACCTTAGTCTGTGAAAGACACACAGTGTGTGTGAAGTATCTGCCTACCTGGAGATGCTTGTTTCACCTTCCACATCACCCTGGTTTCTCAGCAATTCCCTGCTTCTCGCTGATCTTGTTGTTATTTTTTTATAAGCCTGGCACTGATGCTTTTGATGTTCCCAGCCTCCTATCTCTGCACGGCTCCTGCAGTACCAGCCCCGTGCCTTTCATTACCGCATTAACAAACTCGAGTCGTGCCTAACGAGGACGCCTCATACGTTATGCTAATGATCAAGAGACATGTTAATGATATTTTAGAAGCCTAATTAGTGGAATATATAACTATATGCAATTTGGTAATGGACTGTGACAAGAAGTTGTTAAAAGGGGGCTTGACAAATCCAGTTGCATGTGGCCTCAGACAAACAGTTGCTGAGAATAGATGAAGAGGAGCGGGGTCTCTGCATGCGTGCGGGTGCTTGCGTCTCGCTTCCCCATGCTAAGGGGTGTGTTTCTTGGCGCCTGCGCTCGTCAGCCTGACTGACACAAGCTGGTTTCTTGGCTCTAAATTTTCTATTCTGCTTCTTGAACTGACGTGACCAAAGCTTCAATTTATGGGCACAGTAATTTTCTCTCTCCATCTGTCGATATCTGCACGCATACGTATAAAATACAGTCGGTCTGTCTGGCCGGGGAGGCTGCGCTGAGGATGGCCAGAGCTGGGGTTCTTCACTACTTAGAAGAAGGCAGAGGAGTTGTCAGAGCAGACCATGTGTGCTGTATGTGCCCCCTGAGCATCTCATTTAATGGCAGCTCTTCCCAGGATGGGTACGCAGCTGTGCTTGAGGGTACATTACTGGTGTACCATGGGAGAGACCCACAAGTTGTGCAGGACTTGGGTCAAACAGGTCCTGGAAGCACCACCTTTGATTTGAACCTTAGCAGGAGTTGTGCTCCTTGGTTTCTCTTCCCTGAACAGTGGAGAGAGTAGTCTGGCTGTAGAAACCCCTCCATGGGCAATACAGATACTTCTCAGGTGGTTTTGGCTGATGTGCTTCGTGCAAACTTTGAAAGCTGGTTACCTGGTTCAAGGCCAGTGCTGAGTGTTTGGAAATCTGATGTTCAGTCTTGGCTGGACCAGAGGTAGTTTGAACCTTTAAAAAAGCCGGTCTGGATATAGTCTTGAAGTTCCAGCTGGAGGTTGTGATTTGGTGGCATCTTTGAGAACTGGTTTATGTGGTCTGTCCAGTGAATGTGAAAAACACAAATCTGTGTCTCATGCTTCCTGTGTCACGGATGGGAGCAGAGACAACAGCCAGGTGATTGTTACTCATCCCATTTCAGACTTCCTGAGGTTACAGGCTGCTTCTTTGTGTGCTGGACATCTCTTCTGCTTAGCAGAAAAGGAGCTGCCTTCCTGCTTCCCATGGGAGAGGTGAAACCTGGTTTCTCTTCCAGGCTCTGCTCCATCACTGCCGCATGACCTGCGGCAACTTGTGTTGCTGCTGAGCTGAAGCCTCTCGAGTGGGGGGGAGATGACTGTCCTTGTCTGACAGCAGTGGGGACAGAGGGTTAACGGTATTAATTCCCATCGCTTATGAAACAGTGCCAATTATTAGATCTTATTTCATGATACCAAGCCTAATTTTTGTCCGTCCTTAATGACTTACCAGTTTTCCCAGCTGTATCCTGAGACCTGCACCGTTTCATTACTTTGTGCCTCTTCACATGTATGAGTTATGTACCTGCCCTAAAATCAAGACTTTAATAAGATTAAATTCCCATTAAAACTCTCACTTTCTTATTATGTGAATGTATGCTCTGTGCCTCTCTCTGGAAGGAGGTGCTGAGCTGAAGGCACAGGGAAGGATGTGCATGGCCTTTCAGAGGGTTTCCAAGGGGAGAGGGCTGGGTGAGAGGAGTAGGATCACATGGTCCTGCTCTGAGTGGAGGTGTTCTCCCATCCCAGGTGTCTCTGTGGTCATGGGTACACTGCCCATTCCATCCAGATGGATCTGTGATGGAAACCTGACCCCAGAGCAGCTTACTGCCAGTGGGGCTGCCTGAAACATTTGAATCTAGAATTGCAACTGCTTTGAAGCTCAGGGAACTTTCATCCCGTTGATTTTTCTCCTCCCTTTAAAATACATTTCTTTAAAAAGATGTTAAATTTCTTTTACTTATTTGGTTTCTTTTCCCCCTGCTAATAACTAAATTATAATGAGGCTCCCAGTGGGATTTAAAAATATTAAGAAAAAAAAGAAAAACCACATAAAAACCCCTGCAGAAATTATTCCCCCCCCCCTCTCCTTTTTTTTTTCTTTCCAGTGCAATCCGTTCTGCATAATAGCTCTTTGTCTCGCTGGCAGATAGGCACGGGGGAGGCCAGGAGCTGTGGCGACGCAGCTGTGACGTGCAGAAGAGTTCTGTGCCGTCCTCAACCAAATGGCACAAAGTTCCCTTTGGGGGGACAGTGCAAACTCTGCACCCCCAGCAACCAGGGGGGTTTTGTGCCCTGGTACCACCCTGCCTAGTCCATGCTGGGGCTCAGATGAGCTCATCTTGCCCAACATTCCTGCCACGAGACAGGTATAATAAAGCAGGAGAATCTTTACACTCCGCGATTTCATTCCACGGATCAAAGATCAAAGCAGAGGAATACACAGTGACCATAAAATTAACTGCTTTTTCAATTTTACAATGCTTTCGGTGATAAAGAATCATATAAATTTAATATTAATTAAACACTTAGCTTTTAACCTCCTCTTGCATCTACTTTTGGCTCCTTGTTGGGGAAAAATTAATTGGGCATCTTAAATCTTGCGTTACTAAATGCTTTGACAGGGGGTTTCAAAAGCACTTAGAACTCGAGCAAAATGTATTTGCTCCATTCGTCCTTCCACTCACCTAATTGAAAATCTTAGAGGGGAAAGGGAGGGGGCAGGGAAGAAGAAAGAGAAAAAGTACCATTTTATGGGTTTGTTTCTTGAAAGGAAAAAAAAGAGGGGGAAGGAGAAAGGCATAACTTACAGCCGTGCTTAGGTTTTTGGCTTTAATTCAATCCCCGTCACACTTAACACCTTGCAAAATGGAAGCGATTGATCTCCTATTGCAGATGGCCTATTGATCGGGAGCTGCTGCTTGCTCCCATGGCTTCCTTCCCTCCATCCCCAAATTCTCCTCTGCAGAAACCTCCCCGTGTGGCACATGGGTTGTGTGGGCAAGACATAACCATGAGTCCGTGCCTCTCCCTGCCTCCCGGTGTGGGAACGTGTACGATCAGCTCCCGACCATCACAACACGTCTGCCTTTGGGGGAGAGCCCAGCAAGTGGCTTTTTAGTGGCAAACGGCAACACTTCATGAATGTGTGAGGAATGAATTGCAAAATACTACCCTCACGATCCAAACCGGAAAGATTCAGTGGGAGGAAAGCCCTTGGAAATCAGTAATGTTGCAAAAGACCTAAGGAGCACAGCGGAGAGCAAATTAGATGTGTTACTTGCAGTGTGGTTTGGCAAAAAGGGTAGCAGTGGGCTTTCTGGGCTGCAGAGGCCACACTTGATAGAGCAGGAGAGATCTTAGTTCCTTTTCCTTACTGGGTATGGCATGTGTCTCCAGACATCTTATTAATGCAGCCGTACTGGTGAAATGAAGGGAGTTTCAAGAACTCCAGATGTACAGAATTGGAGCTAGGAAGTTACAGAGAGCAATTCTCCCTTTGTGGTGGAGCCTCAACAATTTCTGTGGCAGAGCAGGAGACCCACCAGCAGCCACTGTCCAAGGGGCTGTTAGGTGCTTGAACATGGTAGGAAACACCTGGATCAAGAGAAACCAAGAAAATAGATTAATGAGCAACAGGATGTTGAGTAGAAGCTCATTAGAGGAGTGATGTTTTACCTGTTTGTACTTATTCTTTGCACAGCACCAGAGTTTCATAGGTTTTTTTTGTGAAAACAAAAGATTAACAGCTACAGAAGATCTACAGGAATCTCTCTCCTGGTCTTGGCTGCAGATTATGGAGAGTCTCTGAGTGCACATTCATGGAGCTGCACTAGTGTGATGCAGTAGATGGTACTCTTATTTGAGATTCTCCATCTGAGTTTGAACCAAAAATTCCCCCCTTGATTTTGGGGATGTTTAAAGAATTTTTTTCCATAAAAAAACCCCCTTCTTGCCAAGTTCAAGTAGCAAATATTGCGGCTTTACTTGTCCCTGGATGAACTTGCTGAGGGGTGTCAGATAGTGAGGAATTAATGAATGAGTAACATAGACCTATCTCTGGACTAGGAACTGGGTGAAATTCCGAATGGACAAGGAATGAATTGAAAAATGGGACCAGAAACAGAGTCCGAGTACAATTGCAGGGGATTATACTGTGGGGGGCAAAAGCTGTGAGGGGCTGGAGATACTTTGCAGCACAGTGTGTGGTTGGCACTGTTCTGCATAGCTCCTCTTCTGTGTCAAGATCCCAGTTCCTGGCAAGGTTCATTTTAAATTGGGGAAATGGAGGGAAGCAGAATAACCTGGTGGAGATCAGCATGGATGTATCCCAGGAGGATGGTCTGTTGGTTTACTTTTCCTCTCTTTCATTTTTTTTACTGTTATTAAATTTCTTGGAGAACTTGCCTATCCCATTCTTGGCTGGTTGTACATTTTTAAGAGGGGATCTCATGCTTGATGCTGAGAACCATGTGGTCCAGCAGAGCAGTTTAAGGACTCATCATTTAAAGTGGGCAAGGCTCTTCACTGGAGGCTCTGCGTTCGAATAACAAGGTAGGGCCAATGTAGGATCTCTCCTCTGCCTTTTTAGGCTGTTGGAGAAGCCACCTAAGTCATGGCACTGGTTCTTTGTGGCCAAGCGTTTCCCTCTCACCTCTTTCCCAAGCCAGACACCTTGGAGAACAGGAACTGCTCCTCTTTCCCATGCTCAGTTCAGCCCTGGGAGGATGAGCTGTGCCATGTGTGCAGACTTTGCTTGACAGGGTCTCAGTGAAAGGGCTGACACTCGGACTCTGTGTTTTGATAGATTGATTTACTCTAAAAAATGTCTTGGGTTAGATGGAAGGCGTTAGTGGAGGACTGTGGACATGCTGTAGTGACTCCACGTGAGCTCTCACAAAAGGTGTTTGGGAGGGATAAGGGACATTCCCATCTTGAGGTGTCTAGACAAATCCAAGGCTCTGTGTGTTTGGGATGTGTAGCTCAGTCCTTACTTGCAGATTGATTGTTGGTCTGTTAAATAAACATGTTGCAACTTGGCATGTGTTTTCAAACAGGACTAGATGAAGCCAAAGACACCTCTGAAGTTTGGTGCTAAGCATCCCATGTCACCATGGGCCCTTGCTTGCTTTTGTCTTCACCCTAAAAAACTACCAGTGCTGGGTTAGAGGCTGCAGTTGCTTAAATAAAAGGCTTAGGTTACCCTGGCTCTCTGTATGCAGCTGTGGAAATGCTTTGATATGGCTTATCCTCCAGGATCCATAAGAAAAGTCATTGAGAAACAGCATTACTCCAGCGAGGCTTTTCTAAGTAGTCCTTTGTGCTTCGGAGTGTAAGATAACGTTAAGGGGAGAACACGGAGCAGCAGCAGCACTGAATGGAGGAAGGTGCTGCTGGGCCCTGCTTGCTTCTCTCTCCCCAAAGGCTCCAACTTTAAAGGTTTCCATGTCTTTAGGATTGCTGGCAGCAGAGAGAGGTCTCCTGGATTAGAGGTGACCTCAGTGCATGGTTGAACACCTCACTGCACCCTGCTGTGACATAGAGAACATGAAAGAACCTGGCACTGGAGCTTTGCAGTGGTCAGAAAGGCAACGCTGGAAAGGAGATGGGGCAAAAGTACAGTGGGGGATTGGCAGTGGACTTAAACCAGGCTATTCCTGCTGGTGGTGGAGGAGCTCTCCCCTTATATACTAGCTGGGTCTCTTCTTGTTTTTCTGCCATGTGCCTGCAGCTGCATGCACGGCATCAAGTGCAGAACTGCTGAGTTTGGCTTGTGTTTAAACCCCTTTGGTAATGTTCCTGGATTTCCCAAGTCTTGCTCTTGGGAGAAGCTCAGAAGCTACATTCCTAGCCAACTTTGAAAAGGAGGCTTGGGGTCTTGAACAGCTCAAAATGTTGATGTTTCTTCAGGATCTTAATTCTCAAACAGAGGTGTGCAAGTGCGCCTGCAGTGTGCCTATGTGCACGTGGAGCCTGTGGTGGATGTAACTCAGGCCTTGTCAAAATGATTTCATGCTTTAACAAAACTTTGACTAATTCGGAGTTTGGTAAGAAGAGGAAACATTTCAACTTTGGTTGGGGCTTGAGGCAAAGCAGCTTTGGGTGGTGGATTGCTGCGGTGCCAAAGAGGCTGTGAGTGGTATGGAGATGTTCAGGGCACGTTTGTGGATGCAAAAAAGGTAGACTGCAGTAAGGTTTATTAAAAAACCTCAAACCTTTGGAGTTGAGCAGGACATAGACCAAGCCTAAACCTTCTTATCCTGTTGATCCCATGGCATACAGTGCTTGGGATGAGTGTTTGAAAAGGCAGCATGGATTACCCTCGCCTTTACCCCGAATGGCAGTCTGCCATCCTGGCAAGGCTTTCCTGGCTCAGCATATCCCTAGACATTTTCATTCTGGGGGGCTAGAATGAACCCTCAAGTGTTGAGTTTCTGCTGCCTGTGTTCAGGCTCTCATCAGTGCAGCACAGCAAGGGCCTGAAGGCAGCTACAGCTCAGCACCGGTCACTTTGCCAGTGCTGGCAGGAGGAAGAAAGTGTTTGAATTTGGGTCAGTCTCTCACCAGTGCTCCTCAGGGAGGCTCTGGTTTCTTGTTCGTACGGGAGTGGGATTGCCTGGTTGTGTTCAGAAAGGCTTGAGAAACGTGCAGGGGTTCTTGTTACCTGCTCCAGCCATGGAAAATTAACTCTGCGCGTGCATTTTGCTCTGGGGAACTTTGCAGTCTTTTGCTCTTAATTCATAGTATTTTCACTAGCTTCCCTTCTAGTCCCTTTTCCATAAAAGTAAGTAAAAGAAAAAAAAGGAAGGCAGGCAATGGAGAGCAGAAAGTGGCTGCAGAAAGGCTGATCCACCAGCAAGGGGCATAAACCTGTTTGTCAAGCCCTCGATCCTGCTGAGAGCTGGAATGGGCTGTTCAGCCCTCAAAGGGGAGCTGAAACCACCCTTGTCCCAGCACTGGGGCTGTCCTGCCCCTTGGCTGTTCTGCGTTTCCATCCTCATCCACCACCTGAGGCCCGTTTCTCCATGGCCCCAACACGTGCAGCATCGTGTCCCTCTTGTACTCCCATGCCTTTGTAGGGTGTAAAAAGCTCTGTTCTGTGACCAGGCGCATGGAGAGGAAAGGAGACCCCGCCACCCTTCTTGGGCAGCTCATGGGGATGTCATCTGGCCTCCCCTGTCCTCTTCTTACCCCCGCAATCCGCCCCCCCCCTTCCTGCCATCGGAAGGAGGGAAAGAAAAGGAGAAACAACCATATGAAAAAAATGTTAATTTATTAATCACGGAATATATAGCAGTTCATCTGAAATGCTGTTGCTATGCCAACACCCTGGGAGTTTATTTTCTTAATCCAGGAGCGAAGCGTTTGGTCCCCCGCTCTCCTGCTGAGCTATTTGAATATGTTACTGCTGCCGCCATATCTGTTTAAAAGGGAGAAGGAGGGGAAAAAAGGAGGAAAAAAAAAAATAAAGTAGGCTAAACCACCAAAGCAGTCAGATGCAAAGCAGTAAGAAGCCTTTCTCAGTACAACTTAGTAAAAATGACACAAATTAATATACTCTACTTAAACCAGACCAAGATTAATGCTTCTCTTTCAGAGCAGCTTAGTCCAACTGTCACTCGACAAGCGTTCGTCGGACAAAATCAACACTAATCAACATTTATTCCTCTCTTGCCCTTGGGTCTGAGGAGCGTAGAGCGGGCTGCGCCATTCTCCGGCTCGTCTCGCCACGCTTTTCACCCTCCATCCAGCTTTGCCATATATCACCCTTCCTCTCTGTGCTTCTGCTTGTACGGATCCACACGCTCAGCTATCAGGCTACATTAGAGGCATGATAGATTTTCTGTTTTAATTTACATCTATTATATTACAGCATAACAGATCTTGATTCAGTGGAGACCAGTGTCTCCTATAGCCAGACTCTTTGGGAAGGTTTCTGCGTGAACTTTTTAGGCCGATTGCAAAGTGACTTCCTAGTGGACTCCTCACTTGTGAGTGCTGAGGGAAGGTGTCGTGCAACCTATGACTGTGTAGTTGGCTGGCTTGTCACTTTGCTTTGGTGGGGACAGGTAGCTGAGCACTGGATCCTTTTTCTGTGAGCTGGCTGCTTTGTGACTGAAGGCTGATGCCCTGTGCCACAGACCACTGTGGTGATGGGGTGGAGGAGAAGGGGCTTGCACCCAGCTGTTGATTCTGGGAGAATGGGGTCGCAGCATACCCGTAGGGCATCTTCCCATTTCCTGTGCAGAGAGATGCTGAAGCCAGGAGTGTCTGGCATATGTAGGGTGTTAGGGTTTTGTGAGGATTCATGGCTCATTTCTGGTCACCGAGGTGCTGCTTCCTGCTATCACTTTGGAGCAGGGAAAGGACAGGTCTGACCTGAAGTCTGGCTGATTTCTCCAGATATTGGTTGGGTAATGCTCCAGCTGGCTTTGCTGCTGAGCATTACATTTGTCTTCTCTGGTTGTCTGAAGGGTCTGTGGGGAGGAGAAAAAGGCAGAAGAGTGGAAGAAGCTGGAGCATGTTGTATTCATTTCCTCTCCGATGAGCGGAAAACCGGTGAAGGTCATGATGCTGCTGTGCCCAGCTCAATGTGATTTTGAAGAGCTTTTCCTGTCCTTGCAGCATTGGGTTATTAAAATGGGAGGAGGGGAATTCCTCGTCCACCTTCCCATTTCTGCACTTTGTGTTCAACGCTCTTTTTTTGCCCCTGCTTTGTGTCATAGAGCATTCATTTGGGGTTTGGGTGCTCTATATTTGACCCTTTTCCAGGACCACGTAGCTGCAAACTTAGACAAGACTTTGTCTTACAGTCACCTAGATGGGTTGTGTGAGGCTCATGGGCAGACTAAAATCAAGGGGGTTTTTGCTCTCCTTAGTAACCTCTTCTTCAGGTTGTATGCAAGTGTAAATCCATCTGGGAAGGTGGTAGACTCAGCTTTCCAGTGAATGTCTAATAGCAGTGTAAAATATCCATCAAGGGTGCTCCTGTTCTCGTGGTAGATGAAGAATCACTCTGCAGGTGTCTGCCCTAGCCCTTCCATTGCTGATTTGGGGTGTGAGGGGCCAGTGTGGTCTTGACCCTCCCAGTAAGTTGATGCTGGTGTGGTCCCCATCCATTCTGCTCTTGCCAGTTGTGGGTAACATGGTGAGGTTGCCCTTTATTTGGATGATGTTATGGGTAGCCCTAAGTCTAGAGGTTGCTCTTTTGGATTCATTGTCTGAGGTTCCAACACATCAATGTGTTGATTACTATATGGCTGAGCTTGTCTCCATAGCATGCTATGGATGATGGATCAGCAGTCTAAGGGATGGGATCCATTTAGGAAGTTGCTGTCAGTCTCCCAAATTGAAGCAGAGCTCAATGATCTTGCTGGGAATTCCATGTCCCTCTCCTGCTGCAGGTCCTTTATGCCCTGTTCTAGTTTGGAAGGTTGTGATTTCTCCTTTTTCTCTTGGAACACTTAGGTGTGTGCAGGCTGTGACACAGAGGCTTCTGCTGCTCCTTTCTGCCCTCATGGCATCAAGCAGAGGGTGCTGGCTGGCAAAGCTCTGGAGCTTCCTCCTTCCCAGCCTGGCTGGACTCAAGGCTGGGCTCAGGGAGCTGGTGGGATCTCCCTCTGCCTCTTCCCCTCTCTCTCTCTCTGCTGGTGTGAAAGACGATTTGATTAATGCGGACACTTTAGCACAAGTGCCATTTTCCAGGCTGTAGCTCTTGGCACAGGGAGTGCTGCCGGGCCGAGCAGAGGAGAGCTGCAGGCAGCATCTGCGTGCGTCTGGAGGGGAGCGCCCTGCTCCCCTCCCTGCTCCTCATTGCTGAGCAGTAAAGTAAATGATGCTTGGTATAACTTTGCACTTACAGGACTGCAACTTAATTTAAAAACAACCCCAAACTCCAGGAACAGGAGGGGGCTCTGTAGCCGACTCGTCTCTGCAAACCCACCTCGTTAATTTTAATGGTGGGAGAAATTCTCCAGCCGGGGAGAGAGAGGCGAGGCAGAGATGCTGGACTTGCAGTGCCAACAGCCCTCAGGGATGGGAGGACAGCAGTAAGCCCCAGCCTGTGGGAGACTGGGCTTCTCTGGGAATCCTGGCTCTTCTAATGACTTATAAATTATCCAGGCTCCCACTCCAGCTCCAAACAATGGTCTGGAGCAAAGGCACGGTGGGAGCCTGGATGGTGGGACCACGAGCCTGCGTGGGGGACTTCTTGCTCCAAGGCTGCTCCAGGCTGTGGGGCTTTGCCAGCTCCTCAGGGAGGTTTTGGAACAGAGATAGCATGTGTAGGAATTAATGCTGTTTGTAAAGCACTTGGAAGATGGGAAGAGCTATAGGAGAGCTGTAATTAATAGGGGCTGGCTAATTTAATGTTCTGCCTTGACATCATCTCAGCTGATATATATGTAAGGAAAAGCACCTCCATTAGTGCTGGGGAAGATCATTCCCCCTCCAGTGCTGAGGTTAAAGCAACCAGATTTATTTCTCTTTATTGTCTCCAGGAACCCAAATCCACACATCTGAGTCTTGGAAGAGGCTGTGCCTGTGAGACAGCAAAGCTTTGCAGAACGTTTTTGCTTTGGACAGATGCCCAAGTGCCCCGTGGCTGAGGTGCTGCCGCTCAGTGGCAGAGGACAGTCCAGCTCAGGGTTGGGGGAGAAGTTTGGGGCAAGCTCTTTATGAAAACTGTGTGGGTCTGGAACAAAGTGGTTTTTACTGGGAAGAGAGAGCAAGTTTGTTAGGGGGATGGCTCTGTGCCAGGCCGGGATGGCCACAGGAGAGAGCGCTTTATTTTAGTTCTGGGGAAGCTGAGGAAAAGGGCATTTCCTTGGTGGCAGCAAATGAAGTATCAACTGAGGGATGATGTTTCTGTGCCTTCAGCGGGATATCCAAGGAGATTTGGAGGCAGCCAGTATGAAATGAGTGAAAGGAAATTGGTCCTGTCTGCTGTGCATGAATTGTTATTGTTGCAAAACGGAAAGATTTGGATGCTGGTTCTTTTCCTTCCTGGATATCTTGTGTTAAGCCAGATCTGGGCTGATGCTAATGCCTGATGCTGCAGTACTCTTACTGAGAGCTGTGGTGTTTAGTGACATATTTATACTGCAGAAAGTCTTGCTTTTGTTTTGTTTGAGGATCTAGTGTAAGCTGCATCTCTCTAATCCATGCTCTCATTTACTTTACTGCTCTGGAATGGGGTGAAGTGGAGGAAATCTCCACTTTCTGCTTTTGCTTTTAACTAGTGTAAACCAATTCTCTAGTTTTGTGGTAGCATGTCCCCTGTAGTTGTGTCTCAAGAGCACTGGTCAGCACAACCCTCCCACCCTCTTCTCCCAGGGTAAACCAGACTGGACTCAGAATCCATATATAGCTCTTGGAGAGGCTTTCTGTGATGCTGGCTGGTTTCTGTCCAGCTTTGGATGTGCTAGGTTCACTGGGAAGCCAGGCTATTCCCTGCAGCTGAATATGGCATTGGGGCCTGCCCAAGTCTGAAGCCATTGGCCTTATATGCATAGAACAGGCAGCTTCTATATAAATGTTTTTATAAGGGCTATAAACCACAGTGCTTTGGAGTGTGAGCCAAGCTCTGCACGCTGAGCTTGGAAGAAACTTCCCTGTGAGCATCTTGTCCCGAGCTCCTTCTCCATCGGGCTTGTTGTGATGGCATGTGCAAATTGGAGAGCTGCCTGCACCAGGACTGGGATGGCAGGAGCGGGCAGAGGGGATGGGGAGTCAGGGCAAGGCTTGCCCCACTCCTACTTGGATGCTGCTGGCATAGGAAGCGGCCCTGGAGGAGCGGGGGTGTGAAAGCAGGCACCTCTCCTGGAGTTTGTGGGTGTCTGTGTGTGTGCACATGCCCACGGCCCCCCCAAGGGCATCAGCTCGCTCAGTAAGTGACCTTCTGCCAGGTCACTGCCTGCCAGGGTCACTTGGCTGCTCAACTGCATGTCAGGGATGCTTTTCCCTGCTGCTGAAAGAGCAAAGGAGAGATCCTGCTGCAGAAGGGGAGGGCTGGCATCCCCCACGGGCTGGCTGTGTCTGGACCTGGTCCAGAGGAGGTGTGAGAGGAGCTGGGGAAGGGGGGTGCCTGTGCAGCAGTCAGACTGGTCAGTGCAGCATTCTGTGAGACTGAGCTGGCCCCCAGGGCTATCTGTGCCTCAGTTTCCCTAAATGTGAAGCCAGTGGTCTTGCAAGCCAACTCACCCCTATTTCTTGGTGCAGAACACCATTGAGACTTGGTTGAAAAGGGAGCCTGTGCAAGCCGTGAGTGATGGTCTAGATTGAAAGCCTAGTTGCCAAGGCTGACTTTTTCCTGATGGGGATGCAAAGCCACTGCTGGAGCAGGTCTCCCTGCAGGAGGCAGTCCGACCCATCTGTGTTTAATGGGGACCACACAACACGGCAGCTGGCCCTAGGCCCAGAGATATTCTTGTAACTTAATAGCGCCCTGCAGAGTCAAACAGTGCTGTAAAGGGGGTACAGATTTTTTAAAAGGTATTTAGAAGCCCAGGGCTACAGAGAGGGGTCCACAGGACTGTTTAAAAGCTGTGTGCTGCCCACCTTGGTTGTCTGTCCTTGTATGTTCTCGAGCCACTGGGATCATGTTCGTGCAGCGAGTGCCTGGCTCGGGGCCACAGGGGTAACAGGTGCTGTCCTCTGCTGGGGCCTCGCCTCCAGGCGGGGATGACTCAGCCCCAAAAGGTCTCCAAAACGACTTGAAGTGATTTGGGAGCTTGTGATCTAGGGATTCTAGCAGGACAGGCTCTTAAGGGCTTCACATTGGATGATTCTCTGTAAGGTGGATAGGGGTCTTGGCCCGGCACAGGGTCTTCTCCACAGCAAGCATATACCAAGTGTGATCTTGAAAAAATGGGGTGATCCGTAGGGGACATCACTCAAGGCCACGCATTTCTCCTTTTTGGTAGAGCAGAGTATGGGGACAGGCTTTTCCTTGGCAAGGGATCTGTGGAGAGGGTTTGACAGCACTCCAAAGTGTGCTTGGGGCATGGAGGGGAGCTGACTCTGCCTGGTGGCCCAGCACAGCTGCTGCAGGCCATGTCCCCTGAGTGTGAAGGGGTAAGCTCTTGGGAGGAGCAGGGAGGAGACGTGCCCAGCCTGCCAGGTGGGTGTGTGGAGTGCTGGGGCTGGGAGCTGCAGGGACATCCATCACCCTGCCCAGCTGGCTGCTGGAGAGGTGTCAGAAGGCAACAGCTTTCTGTCACTGCTGTCCTGGGCTGGGGTTGAACTTCTGACCTGGAGATAAAAGCCTTTCCCCTCCCTCCGTGGCTCCTGTGCCCTTTTCCTCATATTGCCCAGGATTTCCAACCTGCATCCTACTAGACTTACAATGGAAAAAGATCACTTATTGTACTGCTGTCCTTCTGCATCCCATTCCCCCAGTACCTTCACCGTGAGACCATCTGGCTCTACCAAAAGCCTACCTGCCTCCTGCTTTCCTTCCTCATCCTCTGCTTGCCATGGCTTTAGCACTCATTACACAGAAACCTGACAGCTGATGTGATGTGCCAAGGTGAAGAGAGCAGGGCTGGTGGTCCTTTGGCTGTGGTGGGAGCTTTTGGAGAGTGCTGATGGACGATGTAGTTCCATGCTGCAGAGGCAACTCCATGAAATCTGTAGAGACTTTGGCTTTTGTTGGGTCCTCAGAGCCCATGGAGCTGGACAGGCGTAGGTGTGAAGATGGGGGAGATCTCCCCATGCTTCCCCTCCCTCTCCATCCTGCAGAAGGAAGAGATGAGCTGGGGAGTGAGAAACAAGGTCCGTGCAAATGTACGTTGTGTCTGCTGCTAATTCTGTGATTGGAAATGAAGCAACAAAGGGAGGTGGTGCAGCGTGAGGATGGTTTAACCTTGATAAAACAGTGATTTCACCAAGGATGATGTTCTCCCATCTATCTTCATCCATCAAGGCGCCACTGAAATATGCTGATGAAGCCTGTGCATAGGAGTACAGTGCAGTTAAATGGGGCGTTGCAAACGCTCTCTGTACCCCCGTGACAAGGTGGCGTTACTTACTGTCCAAATGTAGTGCTGGGAACAGCACGATCCTCTGCCTTTTGCTCCGTGGGCTGGGGTGGGATGCAGCCAGGGCTGTGTCCCCTCTATGGAGAGTCAGACACGGCAGTGGAACCTCAGCACATGGCTTAATTTCCCCCTTTGCTTTAGTGCCGCGGAGAGTCAGGAGCACAGGAGCAGTGAACAAATTCAGCTTTGCTGTAAAAATGCCTTCCCCTTCCTAGCAGAGGGAAACATTTGTTCATGAGGGGTACCAGGTGTGCAGGTAAGGCAGGCAGTGGTCCTGTTGGCTTCTGTTGAACATTAAGTGGTGGTTCTGGTCTGCGGGGGAGTCAGGAAATCCCAGGGCTTTGCTGTTTGTTCGGCGACCACGCGTTTCGCCTGCGTGTGCTGTGTCGGAGGAGCAGCAATTAAGCTTTATTTATAAGGGGTTTCCCAGCTTGCCGGGTGGGAAGTGGTGGTACGTGGGTGTGAGCACTGTGTGTAAACTTCTCAATTTTGGGGATTAGCAGCATGGGCCAAGTGCCACAGTCTTTTTTGGTCAGGTATCTGGGGGTGGTTTGCTGGCCGTGTGTGAGTGTAAATGTCGATAGGTCAGTGGTAAACTGAGCCCTGTAAGCCAAGCTGCTGCTGTGCCCAGTCCCTCTGGGACCATGGCCATGGACATGGCCCCAGAAGTTCCAGCTTGAGTTTCAGCTGAGTGTCTGAACTGGGCTGTGCCAATGCTGGAGTGAACCGGGATCTCCTCGCCTTGGGAAGGTGGAGCTGGCAATGAGGTTTGCTTCATTCCTGCCATACTGCAGAGAAATAATCTGGTGCTGCTGGTGGCATGGGACCATCCTGACTCTAGGAGGAGCTGAGGGTTCCGAGTCCTCTCTGAGTGCAGGCATGGCTTATCTCCAGCCAACTTCTCCTTTTACAACTGGGTTTATCTTGTACATTGTGCTTTCAGGAGCTGGCAGGGTGTGAGTGCTACCTCCAGGCCTCCTTCCAGACTTGAGCTTGCGAGAAGGTAAAGCTATGTGTAATGCTTCTGCAGTCAGCAGGGCTCTGACACTGCTCCAGAGCTTTCCTCCATAAATAACCCAGACGGGCAGATGCCTCCTTACAGACCAGACGTGTGCTGAAGGCTGGGGAGCTGGCTCTGGGCTTGGAGAAGGGACGTGTCCATCCAGAACATCACAAGACCAGCATAACCTGCTGTGAGAGGGCAGAAAGCCTGAGCAGAGCTGCCACCCCAACTGAGGCAGCGACTAGAAGCTGTTGAAACTCCCTCCATCTTTGATATTTTGGGCATCCTGCTCCATGCCAGCCTTGGGCTGTTCTTTGGGCTCTCATTACTCAGGGTTCTGCCCAACTACACTGAGACCATCCTCAGCCTGACTGCCTCCAGGTACAGGCAACAACACAGACACAGCAAAGACTTTCAGCACACAAGGTCTTTATCCCACCAGCAAACTCACTGCTTGTTGGTAGTTTAGACTTTGTGGTGGCCTCCCTCCTCCTCAGACATCTCATGAGACACTTTGGGAATTGGAGTGATGTGCTGGTCAACTTTAAGCAAGGCTGTTTCTTCCCCTCCGCAGCCTCCTGTGTTCCCATTCTCCTATTGCTGCTTCCACTCCTGGTGCTTTCGGGAGCATTTGGGGGAAAAAAAAAGTTGACAAAAGAAATGAATTATGCATAAGGAATTAATTTCCTTGATGAATAGGGACTTACAAACTCAATTGCCATTCGCTTTCAAGGAATGCTTGGGGGAGGGGGGGGTGGAGGGAATGAAAGCAGAGGATGGAGCAGTGGCTGAGCCTGGAAGTGTTCCTGGCCTTTAAGTGGACTTTGGGAAACAGCCCTGGGTCATTTAAACCATATGATGGGTCTTGTATTCCCATCAACGTGGGGGGTTCTTCACTGGAGTGAAAATCAGGGTGGCAAAGATGCTGCAAATCTAGCAGTGCATCTGTTGGTGGATGCCATTTTTTGTGTGGAACAGAAGAGGGACAAATTTGGATATTTTAATAGATGGGTAAACTGAGTCAGGTGTGCACATATGACTTGTTCAGATTGGGTACAGACCAACAACCAATAAAGGAGTAGTACTTAGTGCTCTTGTTTTCCAGAATTTTGCCTTTTTTCCCTCGTGTGCCCTTCCCTCCTGCATGCTGCTGTGTCCTGGGAGCAGAGCCAACAACTGGGAGCACGAAAAGCAGTGGAGTGAAAATGCTGTAAAAGAGCCTTCTGGAAACTTTGCCCAGCCAGAAAAACTTGCCCCCAAACCCCAAGCAAAAAATGCAGATTCCTGATGGGAAGAGAGCATCTGTCAACCCGAGTGATCTGCTAGGCATCAAGCTCTTGTGCTGTGTGTATGGGAAGTGCAAAGGGATGGGTCAGTGTTCTGGAGGAAAGGAAACCCTTGTGTTGCTCTTGGGCTGGGAAGTATTTCACCTTGCAGAGCATCAGAGGCATTGCAGGAAAGTCTGAGCTGGCTGTTGTGCTGGCTGATGGACTGGAGAAGAGATGGACAGAGCAGAGGCACCAAAGGAGCTCTGCTGGGCCCTGAGCTAGAGAGAGAGAGCCTTCCTCTAGATCATGAAGCTTTGCTGCGCTTTGCAACTTGCATATTTCCCCTCAAACACTACAGTCTTGGTAGGAATGATGCACCTGAGTACTCAGGGACTTGGGATAAGGGTTTGCAAGTAAGCAAAGCAAGGTGTTGCCTGCATATTGCCAGGATCAAAGAGGGCAGTGAGCATTGGCAGAAGCTGTGCCAGAGCCATGGATTCCTGTAGCCAGGACACCAACCCCGAGACACATTGGAGCTTGGTTGCTGCTGTGATGGGCCTGGGGGATTTGTGCAATACTTGTCTCACCCTGCTCCCCCCTTCCCTGGGCAGTTTGGAGGATGGAGAAGTGTAGCCCAGGCATACATAGCATCCTCAGAACCCCCACCCAGGGCCCAGGCATGGAGTTTGGGATCATGCAGGCCAGCTGGGAGGAGGTGCGCTGCCTGGGGAAGGGCGGGTTAATCATGGGAAGGGTGGTTTAATTGCTGCTTTTCTTTTCCATCCCCTTCCCAGGCGCCCTCCCCTTCCCCAGGCCGAGGGCAGAGGGGATGTGCGGGCAGGGGGCTGTGGAAGCTGTTGCTTTGCGTTGCGCGGCTGGGGAAAGGTCTCTACCTGCCTTATTTTGTCCCTTTTGCTGTCAGTGCTGACAGTGCTCATGTTTATTTCATCCTGCGTGGCGGCTGTCTCGTTTCCCTATCCTCCGATGTCATTAGCGTGCCGAGAGCGGGCCCTGCAGTGCTCAGCCTAATGAATTCCGCTGTGGCTCCTCTCTCCCCACCTCGTTACCAAAGCTCAAGGTGTCAAATTAAACCTGGCCGGGGAAAGGAGAGAGGGAACAAGGCGCAAAAGGAGGAGGGGAGGGGGAGGCTGTGTGTTGTAGGGGTTCCTTTGATTCCAGGGTTTCCCCTTTTTCCAGCTATTTTTCCTTTTAAGCTGTTTCCCTCGTGGCTGAGGTTTCTCTTAGATGCTGGATGTGTCATCACACCAACATCACACCAGTGGTGGTGGCTTTGTCCTTGGTCCTGAGTTCTGTGGGGGTGGGAGGAGGGATGGCCTCCTCTGCAGAGTGCATCTTGGCTTTGAGCAACCTGGTCTAGCGGAACGTGTCCCTGCTCATGGCAGGGGACAAGATGATCTTTTAAGATCATCTTTTAAGGTCCCTTCCAACCAAAATCATTCCATGATTCCTCAGCCCCTGCTCTGTCTTGTCCACACAGGAGACAGCAGTGAGTGTCAGTGTTTTAAAAACCAAGTGGCTGTTTCTCAGCTCCTGCTCCACCTCCTGGGCTGTGCCCTCAAGCTGGGGTGAGTTTTGCAAGTGGTTTTAAATGAAAGCTGCCATCCCCTATCTCTGAGAGCTGGTGAATTTGAAGTGAGCTCCCGTCTGCCTTGAGAGGAAGGGTACTAAAAACCACACTGGCAGTCTCCCAGCTCTGAGGCCATGCTGTGCTGGGCCATGTTTCACTTCTCTGTAGTATTACTCATCCCTGGTTTGCCCAGCCCCTGGCACAGAATGCTTGGGGATTCCCTGCCCTCCCTAAGCAGGGAGTCCAGCCCTTTGGAGATGGCTGGACCATGGAAGACACCTGGAGTGATGGCAGCCTGTCCCCAGCACCCCCCTGCCCCATCCATCTTGGCTCTCATTGATCTAAAATAGTTTTGTAATATAATTATCTCCTCGTGGATGGGCTTTCTCATTATGTCAGCTGCTTCAACTGTGGGGAGCATATTAATATGGGATTAGTGCCACGGTGGAGTATGTGTCAGCAGAGGCAGGGGGGGACAGCCTCTCCACTGTGACTGTTCCTGGTGTTCCCCCAAACTGGGGTGACCACAGGCTGTACTGAGTCTGGGATCTGCTGGGAACAGAGGAGCAGAGCAAGAGCCAAGGAGGACAAGGCCTTTCTAGGGTTTTGGGAAGCTGGGGCCCTTTTGCAACCGAGGTCTGGCTTCTCAGGGCCACTGGTGAATGCTGCTGGGAGGATTTGTCTTGGCGAACACCAGCTTGGGTGGCAAAGTAGCCCTGGGGTCCTTGCAGTGACCTCCTGTCCTGGTGCCCTTGCTGGGTGTGAAGTCTGTGGCATTTGTTTTGGCTTTGCCTTGTTTGCTGGATGGTGAGAGGGGACAACAGGTTTGTCCCTCTGCATGGGATGGAGCATTGCCACTGCCTGGCTGGGGAACCTGGATCTTGGTCACCCAGCCTGGAGAACAGGGGAGGGACCCCAGACCTGCTCCACTGCCAACAGCAGCAAATTTTGGGTGAAAGGAATGAAAGGAAGAGAGCTCAGAGTGGGGAGAAGGCAGAAGTGTGTGTCTCTCTGTCCTCACAGCTTGCTGGACACGGGACTGTTTGGGCTCAGGACCCACAGCCCAGAGCTGTGGCTTGTGGCAGTGGCTTTGAACCCTGTGCCGGTGTCCAGGGCGCAGCTGGGTGCGCCGGGAGGTGAGGAGCAATTTCACGTGCAATTGGAACTGCAAAGGGAGAGCAGAGGGAGGCATGGTTTAATCACCTCAGCTGGCCCTGGGCCAAGACCACCAAGGTTCACACACCTCTCCATGCAGGAGATGCTGGGGGAGTATTAATTGGCATAATTCATCAACTGTTTGGCGCCTCTTGGTGTGTTGTCCTCGTAGCGTCCAGGTGCTGTGGGCTGGGAGAGCAGTCTGGGGGCTTTGAGGCTGTTTTGGAAACCAGCTGAAAGCCAGTGGGCTGGGCATCTCCTGAGGCCACCACATGGTGCCTGGGGGGTCAGTGGAAGGTTCTCCAAAGGTGCCTGCTAGTGATGAAGGTGTTCTGGGATGGATTGGTCTGTGGGTCCTGGTACACTGGGCACTTCTTCAGCAGGTTGGTGCAGGAACTGAATGGGTCTTTCCAGCCCAGCTCAGACTCTCCCCATGCCTACTTCTTTGAAGGATTTGGACCAAAGATGCTGTGGAGGCCGGACAAGCCCCTCTGGCAGCACCTGGCTTGCCAGCTGCCTTGTTTAGTTAGCATGGGCCTTGGTTGGCTCCCTGGACTGGTGTGGCACTGAAGATCTGAAGAGGAGTTAAGTGATGTGAAAATTTGCAGAAGGACCATAAAGCAGAGATAAAGCAGACATGTTTTCCCTGCACTATCCTAAAAAAATGCAAGAGAAAATAAAAGCAATCATTCTGTCTGATACATGTCTCTGGTTAAAACCTCAGCCACGGATGGTATGAACGTACCCTTTTTACTGTGCAGCCTAAAGGGTAAGTGTGGCCTAAACTGGACTCAGCATGAGTATCCATGGAGGTATTGCTGCTTTTCCTGGCCAGAGGAAGCATTGAAATGCAGCCAGGTCATTTTGATTTGAGTAATTCACATCGCGTCCTCTCGGCTGGCTAGTAGTGGTGCAACTGTCTCCTCCTTCTCTGAAGACCTGGGACAGCAAAGGCTCATGAGGTCTGCACAGCATCATTTCCTGGGAAAGCCTGAAGGTGTTGCATGGCAAGTGTGGGAATCTCAGGGTGACTGTGCCTGGCCAAGGCTGAACGTGGACCCAGCTGTGCCAAAGCCTGGTGGCAGCTGCCAAGGGAAGGACCAAAGAAGGACAGAGCCAGAGTGAAGTACCCCTTTGGGTGTCCCTCCCAAATCCCAGCAGCGAGCAGCTATGTGTTCGGCAATGCTCAGCACAAATTCCCTCACCCAGCTTGGGCAGCTTTTGTTTTGCTTTGTGTGTAAACCTGCTTGTGTGGGCTAGGGACAGGACCCCTGCACCTTGCCTGAATTTCCCCGTCTGGGCAGAGGGGTTGGTGTGGGTTTGCTTCTGCTCTGGAGTGCAGTGGAGACAAGTTCAGTCAAGCACTTTGAAGTCCTCTGATGAAAAGCACTGGAGAAGGACAGAGGCTTATTAATTGTTGTTGAGAATTATCTGTCAGTCCCACGTGAGGAACTGCTGGCTGAATTTCTGCTGTCTGCTTTTCTAGCAGAAGGTAGTGACAGTAGCGAGACGATGAGAGTGGGGCTGTCACTCTCACAGAAATCAGTCCTGAAGGCTGAAAACCTCCAGGTTTCTGGGAGCATTGCATCAGGTTGTGAAGGGAGACGTGGCTCTGTCCAGCACACCACTGTGAAGACTTGGCCAGGATTTCCTTTCAGGTTCCAGTGGAACCATGAAGATACAGGCACTGTTTGGCTGCTGGTGGTCTTCCTCTTCTGGGATGGAGCTGCTGCCTGGGTTTTGGGTGCTTGACATTTATGTTGACACCAGCTTACAGGAGACTTAGACACAGGTCTGTTTGCAAAAACAAGGAGTTGATACTGTGTGCAAAACTGATGGCTCTTTGGAAGGCTGGATTTGTGCCTGGCTCACTGACCTGATAAACCTCTCCAGAGAGTGAAAACACAGCATTCTCTGCGACTGTGAGACCCATGCTGGAACAGAGATGAACCTCTTAGCTGTCTCACACCCTGGTTGGATTCATGCACGTTTCAGATTCCACAGGTGCTGTGTCCACGTTGGTGATGCTACCCAAAGAACCTGTCCCTTACACCTCAGGGAAGGAGGGACAGACTCCTCTTGGAGAGCCATGGGGGAGATTTCTGGGAGACAGAAGGCCCTTCTTCCCTCAAGCCAGCTCATCGTCACCTCTGTGCTTTCACCCTGTTGGAGGGCTGGAGCATCGGCTTGGCTTGCAGAGTCTGACCTTCTGATGAGGTGGGTTGTCTTCCTCAGCCCAGAGGGAATTTGGAACTAGGAACTTGCCTGTTGCAGGTGATGTGTCCCATAGCTGGAAGCAGGGAGATCTCCGTGCGCAGAAGCTGAGGCAGGCAGGGAAGAGCAGAAGAAGTATGCCCTGGTGACAAATCTTGGTAGTACAGCCCCTGGCAACAAAGGCCATGGAGAACTGGCTGAACCTCAAACATGGTGTGTGGGTGAGCCCTGATGCTGTGATCCGAGCCTGGACCATCCTCTGGCTCAGCTGAAGCACCAGCTTCCTCCCTGGCTGTGGGGGTGCTGATGTGCATTCCCATCCACCCGCTCCAGCCAGGCTCAGGGGTGCTCTTCTGCTGCAGACTGGGATCTCCCAAACTGTCTCCTCTTTGGGATCAGTCTCCTTTCCCCAGCCCCGTCCTGTGCTTCCACACCCCTGCCATGACACTGAACATCTTTCTCATGGATGAATTTGGCAATGCCAGGCCCAGCTTTCTTGCCAGTGTGGCAACAGACACGGCTCTCAGCTTGTTAGACTGAAAGAATGTGCCGTTTTAATTAATGATATGTAAATATCCTTGAATGGGCCGCATTTGCATATTAAGAGAGATTTGCGGAATCTGCGGAGTAATATATTTTAATTAAGGATTAATTAAAAATAATGGGAATTTCATTTCGCCTGGCAGAATCCGTTTAGATCTTCGCACACGTCTGCTCGGGAGCCCGGTCGGCGCACGCCGCGGTGCCGCGGTCCGCAGCCGGGGCCGGCCACCGGTGCCACACCACTCCTTGCCGGGCCCCGGCACCACCGGCACAGCCCATGGCCGGTCCCCTCGGCCGGGCTGTGGCTTTCTGGGCTGCTTTTTGATACTCTTTATGGCAAAATAAGCAAATGGCTGTGAGACACGGAACACTAGTTGTGTTGGCAATTATGTTAATAGCATGCTATTAGGCTATGATTCTATATGAGCAATTGGGGAGAAGAAATGCCTTACTGAGAGAGAATGATACAACAGACGTCTGTCTTATTGATATAGCTCCAGAGGAGCTTTCTGCGTAATTACACTCGGCCACTTTTCAGAGGTGGGAGAGAGGCTGTGGCCACAGGGTGGAGGGGAGAGTGGCCCCCTGCATGTGAGGCAGAAATGTGTTGGGATGCCTTCATGATGCTTCCAAGGATTTGTCACCCAGCTGCAGCAGGCTGGATGTCCAAGTGTCCAGTGGGCTGCTCGGCATTTTCCTCTGGATGGTCTTGCAGAAGGATTTGTCCTGCATCAGCGGCCGAAGGGTCACTGGGGAGCTCTGGGGACCTTGGCTGGACCCTGCAGGTTGGTTGGTTGAACCACAGTGATGGAGAGCATCAATGGGGAACCTCGTGGCTTCTCTGGGAAAGTTGGCTGCCAAACTGGGCAAATAGGCAGGTGTCTCTGGTGCGACTGGTGAGGAGCCTCTTGAGGGCTTGAGGTGGGTGGGGAGCAGCAGGGAATGGCGGGGGTGCTGCTCCCTCCATCCCGCCCGCCTTTTCCCGGCGCTAAGCCAGCTGCAGCATATCGAATGCAAATGGAGAAAATGCAGTTTGTGGTAAGTGTCCGCTAATAAATAACCTCCGAGTCTTCTCCCTATCAGGCAGTGACATCCTGCATTTCTCTTCCCCGCCGCACCAGCCCAAGACGTTTAATGATGTGGTGCTCCTTATGGGATGTGCCGCCCATGCTAAATATCTCCAGCCTTCACAAAATGGTGGGCAGGGAGCCCAGCTCTGCTCCCCCGCCGGCCGCCCTGGGCACAAAGGTCAGCGGTGGCGGCCCCGCAGCCCCTCCTGTCCCCGGTGCCGCCGCGGACCCCTCCGCCGCGCTCGCCTGCGGTCGCTGGAGGATTTCATTAACTGCACCAAGTAAAAAATAATCAATTTCAGATGTTCCCAGTGTTTGTGGTAATGGTCTCTCTAACCATTCTGATTAGCCGAGTGAAATGGAATTTTTCTTTTAAATTACAGCGCGTTGACATTAAATATAGGGAAACTTTGTGTGTGCAGGGGGAGGGGACAGGCTTTCTACATTCATCCCTGTCCTTCTCCCCCCCTCTTCCATCACTCGCCTTATCTTTCCATCACCCCTTCCCCAATCACTCCGAAATCTCCAGCGACTTCTTTCTGCTGCCCACCAGACTGGATTGTTTTTCTATACTGGGCTTTGTGAAACGTTCTCTGGCATTTCAGACTGGTGGGGGTGCATTCCCCCCCCTCCCCCCTTATTTTTTTGGAAAAAAAAATTAATTTTTTAGTATTTTCCACAATGCTTTGGGGTGGGGCCAGTGCCACCAGCAGGCTGGGCTTCCTCCCTCCATCCTCCTGGCTTCTTCCCTCCATCCTCTGGGCTACACACACAGTGTTGCTTTGGTGTTGCTGCTCTCCTTTTTCTCTTTCCAGTTTCCTTTTGGATCCTGAGCAGTGCAGCCCAGAGTCAAACAGGGAGAGCCCTGGCCATGTGCCTTGGGGATGATGCTGGGTTCCTTCCTCCTCACCTCCCCTCCCTGCACCCCTTCTCTTCACCCCAGGCTGCATTTTTCAGACTCCAACCAAGCCTGCAGCAGCCCTTCCATTATTAATTCTGTTTTTTAAATTTATTTTTCATGTCTTTTGCCCCCACCTCCCTCCACTGGCCCTGTGGCCAGCACGTGGTGGATGCCGGTGTGGCAGGGCTCTGGACTTCTCCTTTTGATAAGCTGTCATCCCCTGACCCTGCACGGGGATTTGATCAGAGCACTCTCTCGACCCCGTGGAAGACATTAAACACCCTCCCAGACCCTTTTCTCTGTCTCCATCTCTGAACCTTTCACTCTCCTTTAATGAGAATTTCTCCTAATTATTTCAGTGGCTGCAGCACAGGGACCGCAGTGTAGTTAGATCTTGATACCAGGACGTGACTGTTATGCTGATAAAGGCAAAAGATCAATAATTTAGGCCCTAGCGTTAATGGCAGAGCTGAGAGCTTAAGTGTCTGTATTCAGGTTTAGTCCTGAAGGTTCCTGGAGTATTAATGATTTCCAGAGGAATTGCCCCCCTTCCCCTTTTCCTGTGCTGCCGTTGCTTTTTCCCTAGTCCTGTCTTTAAACCCCCTTTCTCCTCATGTTTTTATTTAATTTTGTTTTGTTTTTTTCTCAGTTTCCCTGCTCTGCAGCCATTCTGCTTTACTTTGGGGTCTCCCCTTTCACAGTTTATCTGGGGACGTGGTGGTGTGTTAGGAAACCAAGGGAAGGGGGGGGAACCTGGGTCAGGAGGAAGCATTGGAGGGGGGTAAAAAAATCATCCATTCCTTTCTGTTTTGCTTTGGAGACTGTGTTATTGCCTTCTGGAGGTCTCTGTGATGGAGGTGGTGGTGCAGGTGGGGTTCTGCCTTCTTGCTTGCTGGATTTTCTCCCCCAGGCCAGCATGTCTGAGCAGATCCAGAGCTGACTGGAAATGTTTGGAGGCCCAGGGTGGAAAGGGGGAAGTCTGAGAGAAGAGAGAGAGGTATGAAACATTACCCAGTTTTCTAGTGGTTCATAAGCACTTTCCTCATAGGTTTTTTTTTTTTTTTCTTCCAGCCTGTTAGTACTTGAGAATTCAGGAAATACTGAGTTGATTTGAAGAAAGATGACAAATGATGAAGGGAAATTGGGGGCTAAAGACTGCAACTTAGCCATGAGGAGCCCTGGCTGGGAAACACTGCTACATGCGTTAGCTGGTTAATAGGAATTTTGCCTGGGTTATCTCCATCCTGATTAGGGAAGTAAGGCTTAGGGGTGTGTGGATGTTACGGCTTTTTGGTCTGTTTGGCACCCTGGGGTGTCCTTTGCTGCAAATGGAATGAGAAGGATTTCTTGAGAGTTGCAGAGCATCCCTCTCCTGCAGTTCTCCAGGTCTCTCCTGAGGACCTCTGCTCCTTGCCAGTCCTCGAGTCCAAGATCTGGGCAGGAAGTGGCAGAGCTTCCTCTGTCCTAGCAGTGTCAAGAAGCATCTCATATGTCCTGAGTGCCACAAACCAGACTTCCCAGAGGAGCTGGAAATACTGGTTTGTGTTTTCTAAGGATATCTTAAGTCATGGGAGAAACCTCAGTGTTCTGTGTTGTGCTCTCTTTTCTGATACTGTATGTTGTGATTCTCATGGAGCTTTGAGGGGGAAAAAAGAGTCCAAAAATGCAAGTACTGCACTGAAGCTGGCAGTGCTGCCAGTGCCACTGAACTCTTCCTTCCAGCTGCAGAACTGGGATCTGCTCTGGTTCATTCACTTTCTCTTTGCTGGCAGCTGGAGGGTCATGCTGCCATCCTGGGCACACAGTGCTCCTTTATACCCACAGACAGGCAGAGCAGGCTGGGCCTTGCTAAACACTCCTGGAACTCCATGGTCCAGCTGGCTCCTCCTCGCCAGCTCGCCTTGGCAGGGCAAGCCAGAGTATAAATTAGTTTCAACTTACTGTAGTCACTGAAGTATAGAAATATAGCTGGGGACATGCAGGGAAAACATCTGGGCAGTGCAGAAGGCCTTGGTGGCTTTTATGGGATGGCATTAGGTGGGGCTGGGAGTGAGCAACCTCAACAGCAGGCTTCTTCCAAAGAAAAACAGTATTTGAGTGCTGCCTAGTTCCGTGCTGTTTACAAAACCACGTTTATGTGTGCATGTGTCTGTCTGTGCACACTCATAATTGCATGTGTAGGAATGCTGATGTGGAATGATGGGAATATGAGCTGTTGGCTGGTGTAGAGGAAGCTGTGTTGTAGAGGTGTTCTAGGAAGCAAAGGAACTTCATGCAGGGTAGGGGGCCACATGCTACATTTCCTCATGGAGGGTAAGGGATGATGTGTCTTCATCCCCAATACTTCCTTTGATTACTGATTAAAGGGAGACTGACCTCATTGAGGATGTGGCCGCCAGGGCCAGTTTCTTGGTGTCACAGGAGGTCATCTCCGTATTGATGCTGACCTGTTATCCTGGCAAGAAACTTGAGCACCATCTTCACCTTGTATTTCCTCCTTGCTTTTCCTAGCATTCATTCTCCTGGGCAGGAGGTTCAGCAGCCACCTGATGTTCCTGGTTGAGTTTACACCTGGATGTTTGGTAGCCAAATTCAGTTGATTTCAGTAGGACCTTCCTTCTCTCTGCCCAAAGTGTGTGTGTTGGATTTGCCAGGCTCACTTAGGAGGTTGATTTCTGGATGCTCTGGCCATAGGTTGAGTGTTTGCAGAGCTTGTCTCTTCAGCAGGTTTTGGACAGCGGAGTACTTTTAGGGACAAATATGAGTAGTTGTAGGTTTTTCTAGCCACCAAACTGGTGGGGAGGATTGCCCAAGCTCTGCTGATATTTGTGGTGGGTAGCCCTGGGGAGCAGGTATTTGTATCAGAAATGTTAATAGAGAGGCTGAATTGAATCGTGCATGCTGTCGGGGGAGCAGTAAAAGCCATTTACAAAAGAAACCAAGAGAAGATCAGCAGAAATGCACACAAACCCTAAAAATCCCAATGTGACGCCTGAATAATCGCCCATTTGTCTGGGGAAGGAGATTAATCCAGCCAGGGTTCAGTTTAACAGGATTATTGAATGGGGTGGGAGGGAAGCAGAGGGAAAAAGGCTCTGGGATTTTTCCATATGACTTCAGACCATGGATCTTTCTTTTCCGATGGGCCCAGCAGGATGGGAGGTGTCAGGAGCTGGGCTGACTTTGCTAGGTGTCAATGGGTGAGCTGTGGTGGGACAGTTGGGACCATGGAGGTCTGGCCTGGTCCTTCCCTCTGTATTGCCTCACTGGCCAGTTTGGGGGTGCCTCTGGAGAAGTCAGGACAGAGAAATGGGGGGAATTTTTGGGAGGAACATAGACCTTCATCAACCTCTGCTGAAGGGTATGGAAGGGGCTTCGATGGGGCTGGAGTAGCCATCCAGTCACCAAGGGACCATCCTATCTCTGACCCACCTGGTGTTGATGAAAACCCTTTCACTGGGATCAGGTCCTCGAAGGTGGTTGGGAGCAAGATGTTTCCTGCCTGTCAGTGCTGGGCTGCCTTGTGCCCCTGATCATGGCAACTGTCCTGTCACAGGCTCCTTAAAAACAGAGAGATTCATGGATGAGAAGGTAGACAGTGCTGCTGCCTCCACAGTGTCCCCATAAAGCAGATCAGACAAAGTGAAGCAAAAGGAGAACTGTTCCTATGTCATTGCCTGCATTTATGTATGTGTGTGTCTTTTCGTGCATGCTTCATATTAAACAATTGCTCTACAGTGGTCCCAGAGAGCTGTTGATGTGTGTCAGGTCCTGAAACATCTTTAAAGCCTAGCTTATGTGTAGGATATCTGGCATATTTGGTGATGAGAAAAAGAAGCAGGAGGATAAGAGTGGCAGGAAAAACAAGGGGGCAGCTCTGACTGGCTGATGTGCAGTATCTCCTCCCCTGCCCTCCCCTGTCTTGGCTCTTCAGGTGAATATATATTTGTTAGTCTTTTGGTGGCACCTCTCTTTTTTGGAAGAGCGAGAGCTGTGCTGGGGCTCCTGTCTTTTGGGTGGTGGTGGATGTGTTCAGGGTGGGTTGGGATAAGCAAGTTTCATGGTACTCACATAAACAGCACCTTGCTGTTTCATAAAGGTATCACTTTCCTATTTCCCTTTTCCTTGTATCCTAACCCACACTTATTTCTGAAAAGCCTTTCTGCAAGCAGTGTCACCTCTTACAAACATGTGAGAGGAATGTGGTGCTGCTTTCCAACCACTCTTTCTTCAGCCTGTCCTGCTCTCCTGTGCTGTGCAGCAGAGCCCTGTGTCCTTTTCCAGACCATACTGGCTTCTCATTTTCCCACTCCCAGATGTTCCCACTCTCCGTGCCCACCTTGCTCCCGCCACTGCTCAGTTTCTACCACCTGCATTTATTCAGCCATGCCTGCAAGGATCTGAGGGCTAGGCATGGAGAGAAGACACAGCCATGTGCATCCATACCTGCACTTCCTTGGGGAATGCTATGAGCATTTTCTCACGGTGTAGCCTGTGTATCTCCAGAACCCCCTTGAGGATTGCAGGCCACAGCTCTGCCCAAATGCTTGAAGCTGGGAACTGGCTGAGGTACTCCCCCAGAACAGTGGTTCTGGAAGGAGGTGCTTGTGATGGAACTTCAACAGCACATCTGTCTGTGCAAGGCAAGCCCTGTGGACTGGGTAGAATGTTTGCTTTTGGTACTGCACTGAGAACCCTCTGTCTTCAGGATGGGGATACAGAGGTGGAAGGCTGAGAAGTCCTGAAAGATTCGGGAGTCTTCCAACACAGATGCTGTCCTTATACCTCTGGCACATCCCACAGTTCAGTATAGCTGCTAATACTCTTCAGAGCCTATTGCTGAGGAGCAGTGTTTCCCTGCCTAGGCTGGGAGGTGTCCTTTGATGATTCTGTGGGATGGCTGAATGCTGCACCCCAAGGCAAGCAGCCAGGTAGGGCTCCCTCTTTCCTAATGTCTGGTCCTTCTTAAGTCATTTAAATAGCAAATGAACTCCAGCAGGCTCTGCAGAAGGTTGAGGCTGGGGCTCTGCTTGTCCGTTTTTTTCCCCATGCCAGGGATGTGCTGAGCCAAGGATGAATGATTGGGAATCAACAAGGTGTTTAAACACCAGAATTGAAATTAATGTCCCCTCATTGCCGGTGAGGTTGCCAATACATTACAGCAAGCACCTTCCCAAAGTGAAATGAATGTTTGTTTATCCTCATGAAATATACATCAAAACATGTTGGTGGGAGAGGCTGCTAACGAGAACCGGACGGCTCTCCCTTAATTCCCATCTGGGAGCAGGCACTGCTCCTCTCCTCTCCTTTCCTTTCCTTTCCTCTCTGGGCCTGAGTTTTGAAGCCTAACCCATCCGCAGCTGTGTATCCAAAAGCATTAATATGGCTTTAATGAAAACTCCGGTTGATCTGTCCAAAGATATTGATGAGTGGTCCTCAATCGTATTAATCTTCTCATTGCGGGAGGAAATGAAGGCAGCGAGCGGGGCCGTCAGGTGCTGCTGGAAGGGGAGGGTGAGCCAGGAGCAGGGATGGCCACGGCCAGCCTGGCCCTGCCTCCAGGCCTGCACCTCCTCCTGCTTCTGCCTGCTCTTTTCATATTTTTTTGGTTCTCTCAGAAACTGGAAATGAAGGGTGGACTGCGCGACGCAATTTCAGGCCGGTATTTAACATTCAAATCATTAAATTTGCGCCGATAAATCCATTACTGTTAATTATATTGAAAGGGCTAACGATCCGTCGACAATATTCCGCCATCGATTCCCATTCCCGTCCAATGACCGCCTCACCTCCAGCCCCTGCCAGGGCGCGTTTTTGGGGGGCTCCCCCCGCTTTGCAGCTTTCTGCACGGTGCTCCTGCCATCCCCTTCTCCTCTCTGCTCCTCGATAGGAACACGCTACACTTCTTTATGGCTTATGGCAAACTGCCTTGATTACTTCTACTGTTGTACCCATTATGTGAATTAAATATGTATTCAGTTGCATGCTGCTTGCGTTGTTATTGCAGGGTGACATATGGTAGTGACTCAATTAGAATGAAACTAGCATTAGATAACCCTTCTGATTACATGCATCCCAGCCCGCTCGGCAGCCTGGCTGCTGCCGCCACCGCCGCTGCCTCGCCTGATCTCCCGTTAGCGCCCGGCTGCAGGTCCCATTAGCCATCAGCACAGCCAGAGCTGGGCTTAGGCAGCAGGAGGCAGTGCAGGCTGAGGCCGTGGCCCTGGGTGCCGTTGTGGTGCCTGCAGCAGGAAGGATGCTGCCACCGATGCTCACAGTGATGCTCACAATGCATTGTTTGCACACTGGGCTTTCCCCGTGGCTTTCCATCCCAACGTGCTTTACTTTTACTTGGCAGTAGTGCCTGGGTGTTTCAGAACCACAGCACAGGGACTGTCCACTGATGAGAAACAGTGCCACCCCTTGCAAGCACCGGTTGGCACCAGGGTGAAGCTCCCAATGTTTGACGTTGTCCTCAAAGCAGCAGCAAAATGCACCCAAGTTTGATTTGTTGCATGGCTGCTTGTGGCTGCTGAATGGCACCAAGCTCTCTGTAGAGGAAAGGGATCAAATGATCAGTGGAGGGGTTTTCCTGCCTTCTCTGTCTCGGTGAGAATGCCTGGTGAGAATGTGTTGGCAGGAGCTGGGTGTTTGGGGCTTTCAGCAGGTGACTTTGGCACTGCTGCCCTCTGGTGCCATGCTGGCTGCTCCCCGGGGAGCCCTGGTGGGCCTTCACTGCAGCTAGAGCATCTTCCTTCTACCCTGCAAAAAACAGCCTAAATCTTACGTTTCTTGAAGGTAGGGAGGCTGGGTTTCCCTGCATGCTGCTTCCATCACTTCTGTCCATTGGAGGGCTCTGCTGCAGGCACAGCAGAAGATGCTGCTGGTCCTGCAGGCAAGTCTCCAACCTTGAATTTTGGTAACCAAAATCTGGAAGGTCTGGCTATTCCACACAGCAGCCAAACTTGCTGTGTCTATCTACAGGGCATTGGGTCTCCCCAGAGCTTGTGGACTGAATAAAGCAAGTTGTGAGCCCTCCCCCTCGCTCCAAACCCACTGATTTTGCTTTATAGCTCTGCAAATTGTTTGTCAGCAAATCCTGATGCAAAAGTAAATAGGAGATGGATTAATTCTATAAGCATGTGTGGGTTTCAGAAACAAATCTCAGCTTGTGAGCTGTTTGCAAACATTTCTCTCCAGGGGTTGCTCTCTGGTTAGTCCCAGCGCCCAGTTTCCCCTCTCGTGTTAGGCAAAGGAAGGACCTTTTAAAAAATTTTTTTAAATAAAGCGAATAATGGCAGCAATCAACGAGCAAATAACATACTTCCCAGTGACAGGACTGAGCTAAATACAAATTTTATCTGGGTACATATATAGCTATTGAGAGGGATGTTTATGAATGGGAAATAATACAGCTCGACAAAAAAACCCCAAACATTGGTGCGTTTTTCCACATCACAGCTCAAGAGTTTGGTTTGCACCTTTCATTGCGCCTTCATTCTTTGTATTTCTCGTGCCTGTTCCCTGTGAGCCTGTGTGGGGGTGTGTGTACACAGGGGCTGCACACACATTATGCTGTCAGACCACTGCGGGAAGCTTCATTCTTGCTTTTGCCAAGTGGGAAGTTTCTTTTCGCAGCGGAATAAAGGCCTTTCCCAGCGGAGAACCAGGAGTCTGTGGTAAGGTGGTTGCTGCTGGAGCCTTAATCCTTGTGCTCATTTCAGACAGGAGCCCAAATCCCATTAGCATCCTTCCAGGCTCAGGGCTTTCTGAGCTGGGGGCTTTGCAGCATAGCCCAGCTTGTGGTGCAGAGGACAGGCAAGGTCTGGTGTGTGAACCAGAACTGTGGTGGGTGCTGCATGAGCCCCCCAGCTCTGGGGGAATCATGGAGAGGATGCTCATGTGCAAACACTGTTTCTGTTTGAGCTATTCAAATTTCGGATGCTGAGCAGAGTTTGGTGCTCGGGGGTCTTTGGAGCTCTTTGTTGCTCTGGGGTCCTGAGGTGCTGCTCTTCCTTACCAGGAGTCAGAGTTTCCAAACCCCAAGCCTTTCTAGGTGCTGGGTGTGTTTTCCTCCCCAGGCAGAGGTGGCAGGGTGGTGTGGGGCTCTCAGAGCAGGATCCATCCCTTTATTGCTTGCCTTGCTATCGCTTGGGTTGCTTTGGGCTAGAAAACCATCAACTCATACAAATGACTGACAGCAGCCAGCATCAGCCCTTGGCAGGTATGTAAACAAAAGAGGGAACCGTTTTCTGCTTGCTCTTTTCTTTTTTCCTTCTTATTTTTTTTCTTTTTAATTTTTTTAAAATTTTTTTTCTTTTTTTTTTTGTTTACTCGAAAACATTATGGGATGATGTCACCCTATGCATATCCCCCATTCAGGGCTGATGAGGGCCTTGCCTGGTCTCAAGCTGCAGGGTATCAGCTTGATTTTAAAGCTGCTTTACACAAAGGAGTTGGTGAGGCAAGTAACTGGGGAGCTTCAGGGACATTTACCTGCTCCCCATGTTCTCTGAGCCCTCCAAACCTCCCTCTCCTCTGAGCATCCCCTCCAGCCTCATCCTTTGACTGCTGGCGGGTGCATCCCTGCTGGTTTCTCTAAAGCTGCCTGGCGAGCACAGCTCCCAGATCTGCAGGCTGTCAAGGGCTGTGTCTCTCTCCAATTGATTGGAAAAGTTCTTGTGCATGTAATTATTTTTAAATTCTTTTTTTCCCAGTGAAGAACACCACCTGAGCAGGTCTCTGTTTGTCAGGCTGGTGTGGCTCATGCAGAAAGGAGGTGAGCTTGCAAATAGGGTTTTAAAATGAACACCAATGCAATCCTATCAAGGAAAAGCAAAAATGCTGGGAAAAGTGCTTTTTATTTTCTGCTGGAGTTTTGCTTTCTAAAGTGCTAGGCAATTTCTTAAGGTGGTATTTTTTATCATGGGGTTTTTTGTTGTAAGCTGGCAGTACTTAACTTGGGTGGGTTCCCCCTTGCCCTCCCTACTGCTGGGTGCTGGGGTCACCTGTGCAGCTGCAGCAGGGAGCAGGCAAACCCCTGGCTGTGACAGCCTCATTTCAACCCCAGGGAATTTCACAGGAGTGAAAGGAGGGGAAAAACACTGTGAGGCTACTAAGCCACGAGCTGGAGTGGATTATCTAAGTGGATTAGGGGTTCCTGAGCAGGGCTGGTATGGAGCAGATGGGATTTTGCCTGTCGCTGCTGTGGGGTTCTGGTGGCCTGTGGTAGGTTGAATCCTCCTTCTCTGATGTCTGTAATCCCTCTACCCCTCACTGCCCAGCCTCCAGTCCCCCAAACAGCTTCTGTGACTGCTGCCCAGCCCCTTGGGTGTGGGCTGCCTGCACTCACTCACCCTCAACTGGCATTGGAGGGAAGCTGGGGTATGGTCTCCTGTCCCCTTTTTTAAGCCATTGTGTCCCCGGGGAATCTGGGCACAGGGTGGGGACGATGTACTCCCTGTTCCTATGCACTGCAGGCACCATGCTCATCTCTGAGGGTCTTTTAGATGGAAAGAAAACTGAGGCCTGTCTCTCTCCCCATGTAACATGCCTGCACTTTTTTCCCCTTTTTTCTCTTGCTCTCCTATTTTTTCCCTTCCTCAAAAAAAAAAAAAAAAAAAAGAGAGAGAGAATAAACTAAACCCCCAGCAGAAAGCAAGCTGTGATACTGTCGGGCCTGGCGTTGATGTTATTTATTTTCCTCAGTTGCTGCTCTGGAAGCCTGGAGTTGACAGAGCGGTTTTGTAGAATAGAAACATTATAGACTGTTACTGTCAGAGTGTTAAATGTGATGGATAGAGAAATACAGGGGAGGGAGGGGACTTTACACTAGCCATCTCTGCCAGCGAGGGTGCTCATGGGAGAATAAACCATCCGCATATAAGAAATGAATGAGGTAATGTGGCGGGAGGTAATGGACTCTTGCAACAGAGATGCGCCTTGCCGGCCGGACTTAACCCTCGCTACACCACGGGGTGGCCTGGGGGTGCCTGCCCTGCTCACCTGTGGCCCTGACATCCAGCCTGTTTTGGGCCAGGTGTGATGGGAAGAGCTGGGTTGTCCCCGTGGAGCAAGGGGAACAGTGCCTAAATCCATGCAGACCCCACTCCCTCACAGCGGTGCTTGCCAGGCTTGTCACAAGGACAAGATGTGATGGATCTCTCCAGGATGGAGAATCTTCAGTGAGCACCAAGAGGTGGATTGATCACCCATTAGTAAAGGAGGTGCAGAGGATGCAGCAGCCCAGTGGCTCACTTGGGGTGTGTCTGGGCATGGAGTCCTCCTGAGAGTGGGTTTGGAGGTCTTGGAGTTTGGTCAGCAAGGTGAAGAGCACAGGGTAGGAGAACAGGTAGTCCTTGACTCTTTTCGTCAGTGGAGAGGTGCTGGGAAGCTGAGGGGCTTCACCTGCATTCGTGGCTGGTTGTGCACAGTGCTAAGTGGGGATCCAGAACCAAAACCCCCTGGTGTTTGTGTTTGAAGTTTCTTGTGTGTGTCATTTCTTGTGTTCAGAGGGATGGGTTGGGTGGGAAGAACTGGTTGGTGCCCTCCAGCTCTGTGGTTATGTTGTGGGAGGGAGGGCAGGCTGTGTATGTCTCTTTTCCTGGTTCACACTGATGATTTTTCCAAACTGACATTAACTGACAAATCATGTTTTGAAGGCTAATGAGTGCTTGGTGCTTGTTTCCATTGCTCTTTCTCACAGAGTCTTTCCATAGTTCTCCCCATGAGGAGATCCCATGGGTGTCATTGCCCCCTGCCTCAGGACCACAGACACAGAGTGGTTTGGGTTGGAGGAGGGACCTTGAAGATCATCTCATTCTAAGCCCCCTTAAGACACTTTTCAGGAGATCAGTCTGCTCCAAGCCCTGTCTAACCTGACCATGAACACTTCCAGGGATGGAGCATCCACAGCTTCTCTGAGCAACCTGTGCAACCTGTGCCAGCACTTCTCCACCCTCACAGCGAAAAATTTCTTCCCAGTTCTTAATCTAAACCTGCCCTCTCTGTTTGAAGCCATTCCCTGTTGTCCCAGCACTACAGACCCTGGAATAAAAAGTAAAGTCTCTGTCTTTCTTCCAAGGCTGCTGGGCTTGCAGGGGGTGAGGAGCCTGAGGGTGGGGGGCAGCCCTGGCAGCTCTCACTGCCCCTTCCCTTCACGCTTCGCTGGACGTCCGGCCTGACTGCGCAAAGTTTGTCGTAGGCAGAGTGTGTGAGTAATCGAATTACTTCCTTGTGCATTTTACCCTTGCTGACACCATCTTATCTCCAGCTCATGGGGCTTCGTTCACGTCCTTGGAGGAGGCCCTCAGCCTTCACGAGTCCTTGCTAACCCCGGTTGCTCACGGTCTTGTCAAACCCAGTACTGCTTGTGCTCTGCTCCTGGAAATAAAGCAGCAGTGGGAAAACCTCCTGCATCCCTGGTCTTGTTGAAAAAGCCATATATTTCTACTCTCTGCCACCTCTTAACCAGCCTTTAGTCCTTGCTTTTTTGGAGAGGAGACTTATATTTGTCAACTGATCAAACTTTGAGGGACTCCAAACGATGCCAGTGGTGCTTGGTGCCTCCTGTTTCTGGGTGCACAGCAGCTGTAATAGATTAGCCAGGTATGTTTCTTCTTCCTTACGGGCACTGCTAGTTAATCTCGGTGGTATCATGTCCATCTCAAGGCTTTATCCTATCTATTTATCATCTTACCCTGTACTGAAGTGAGACTCACAAGTCGGTGAATCTGTGGCTCATCTCACTCCATTTTTTAAAAATAGGGTATGACACTTTGTGTCCTCTAGTGTAATGAGAGATTGAGCTGCTAATGAAAATATGCAATCATTTTATTTCTGAGTCCCTGCAGAACTCTAAGGCAGGTATTATCTGGTCCTGGTGACTCCTCATTTTTCATTTTCCAAACGTGCTTTAACATCACTTCTTCTGACATCTCAATCTCTGATTGAGCCTCGTCTTTGCCACCTGAAAGATGGCCCACGGTTGTGGATCACATGGTGTTGGGTTGATGAAGGCTGAGGTCTGGGTTCTCCTGCATCCTTGCACCCAGTGACCACTGCCCCAGCCACTCCTGCAGCAATAGGCCCTACATGGATGATGCCAAGGTCCAGCCTTGTTGTTTTTTTGGCAAAATTTATCCTTATCTTCATTTGTGAGCTCCTAGCTAGTTAAAGAGCACAACCAGTTGAAGCATCATCTGTTTGTGGTACGGGTGAGTTTGGGGAATTCCCTTGTATTTGCCTGCTACTTCTTTGGCGTCTGGACCAGATTTCTTAGGGGTTCAGTGGGAATCTCCAGAACGTTTCTGTCCGGGAAAAATATACTCTGTGTATTTCTTGTATACTCTGGCTGCAACCACTTGAACCTGGGGATACTGGTGCTGGACCTGCCCTTGCCTTCAGATGGTGGCAGAGAGGCAGGAGGAGCTGATCTCAAGCCAAAGTCTCTTCCTTGTGAAGGAGCAGCAGGGGCTGCCTGCCCTGGAGGTGCAGCCTCAGTGGGAGTCACAGGGGCATCACCATCCCTTGCTGGATTGCCACTGCTCTTACTCCAGCATCTTGACTGGTCCACAGATCCCTTCTCCTTTTTTCTTTTTGAGCTTGGCTCTCCAAATCAGCTTGATTTGGCAAAAGGCTTCCATCGCAGCACGTCACAGGTAATTTATTCCCGGGTGCTGTAATCTGAAGGAAAGCAGAGCGAGGGACCTCCAGTCACAGCCGTGCGCGCACGCAAAAAGTTAAGTATTCTTGCTTTCGCTGACAGTACAAAGGTGTCATATACGAGAAGGATTGACACAGACCAAAGGGTCTTGTGGGAAATATGATAATAACTATAAAGAAGACAGATTATTCCCCAGTTGCCAACATTCAAACCTTTTTACAGTCAGTTCAAACATATAAAACTTTATTGCTGTAGCAGAAAGGGGAACAATTTCTGGTTGCACAGCTTTCCCAGGGCTGGGTTTATACTGTCTGTGTTATTGCTCTATAGTGGCATTTTAAAGTTTATTGAACAAGACTTTTACAATTGAAGGAAGTATATAAAACTGTAAATTTATTAGATTTTTCAGGATAAGTGCCCTTTCTAGTTGTGCTCAAGAATTCGGAGCTACAAGAAACTGCTAGTTACAAGACTTATTAATATTAAAGACTGAGAGAGCGCACATTTTATACCTTAACTGATCTAAAAAATAATATTATGATATTACTGAAAATCTGAGCTGTCACTGAGCAGGGTGCGTGGAGCATTTGTATGGTTTGTGTATGTATAAATAGTTGCTACCTACATGCAGATAGAGGCGTGTGTGTGAGTCTGGATACGCCTCCGGGGGTGTCCGTGCTCCATGAGGGTGTGTGCACACACCACGTGGAAGCACACAAGTGCCTGTGTGTGTTTGAGCATATATGTACGTATAAATCTGTATTTCTGTGCGATATTTTATTTTTATATCGGTTTATTTCCCATATCCTGCAGTGCTTTCCAGTATGGAGTCTTGGTGTGCACGTAAGGCTTTAGGTGGTGCATAAATACAATTAATGAGGTGCCTGGGTGGGTTTGATGGTTTTATCATGCTTGGTTGATGTGGTGTTCACAAGCATCTCTGTGTAACTCAGGGATGAAGACCTCTAGTATGTAAAACTCCACAATTTATGGCATGTTCAACCGTTCACCTGGTCTTGTGTGCCTAAAATCAGTGAGTACACTGTGATGGTTGGGATGGCAGTTGGGATGGCGTGCTCCTAAAGGAATGCGTGCCCCCATCCCTTCTCCTTTGGGCTGTGGCTCAGTAACACTGATCATAAATTTGCAGGGACTCTGGTTGGCACATTTGCTCAGGGCTGCTTATGCAGCAAATCTGGGCTGCAGTGCTGCTGGAGACAGCCCTCGGAGAGCTCGCCCTCGTGCAGTCTGAGGGGAAACCTACTCTGGAGGGGTTCCTGCTGTAAGCTTGCTTTTTTCAGTTTGGAGATTATTTCACCTAAATGTGTGACTCAAATCAAAATAAGTCATAAATCTGCTCTTCTGTAAGGGGTGCATCACCTGCCCACTGTGGTGGCCAGTGCTGCCATGGGGTGACCATGGGGACATCTAAGAGGAGTTTGTTGTGGGCTGGGGATGCCCACTGGGGCAAAGACCTTCTTTGGGTGCCTCTCTCCAGGCTTGGGGCTGGGAATACATCCCCAGCTCAGGAGGAGAGCTTTCCTCCACTGCTCTGCACAGAAGTAGATGTCTTCTACTTTGGCATCTGTGATGGCAACTTGTGAGGGGCAGTGGGTGCTGTGGAGGCTGAGCAGGAGCAGGAGCACCACACGAACTGGCAGCGAAGGCAAGGAAGTCAATAAGCCCTGAATCTTTTATGAGACCTTGGATATTCTGATCACAGCTCTGCTGGCACTGAGATAGGAATACAGATTATCTGAGAAAGCGTCCGTGACTTGAAGCTCAGTCCTGGGTCTTCCTAAGGATTTTAGCTTGTCTCCACATATTAACATTTTGCTGTCAAGTTGTTTTTTGGTTTTTTTGGGAGAGGGTGGTTCCCCTTCTCTCCAGCTTTTTCCTGCAGGAGGAATGCAGCTCAGGTGTGATTTCTGGAAGCTAGGTCTGGCTGGAGAAGAAAAAAAGGTTAGTGTGGCTAATGGGGCTATAAGAGTGTTATCTCTGAGTATTGTTAATAACAAAACTGAGCAGCAGCACCGCACACCGGGAATTGGAAGAAAAGGAAAACCCTCGGATCCCTTGTAATCCCACGTTGCACAGCGCGACGGTGCTGGAATTGCAAGGGTTCTCACTGAATTCATTTCAGGTTTGGAGAGAAAAGAAGGGAGGAAAAGAGGGAGGATGGGGAGGGGAAAAAAAAAAAAAAGACCCCTGCACTGAGATGAATTTATGCCTAAGCTTGTCTTGGGAATGCAAATGTGTTTAAGACTCTCTGAGCTAAACCACCCCTTTTGGGAAGAGGGAGGGAGGAAAGAGGGGGAAAAAAAAAGAAGTATGACACAGAAGGGACACTGGGAGAATATGAAATGAGGGTTTGCTGCCCCTCCTCCCATGCCCTGCCTGCTGCCGAGCTGGCACACGGGCAGGCAGCGGGAAACGCCGGGATGCAGCACCCAGGGGGGATCCAGGCCTGTGGGTGCCGTGCTCTGCCTCCATCCCTGCAGAGAAGTGGGCAGAGAGGTGTCACCCCACCATCACAGCCCCCAGCCTCTTGCTGCCTGCTCACAGCAGCCTGGCTGAGAGGTGTGACACGGCCACCACCACCTTCCACCTGCAGAGGTGAGGGTGCTGCCCACGGGGACTGGGCAGAGCCCTGCCACCCTTCCAGAGCTGCTCCTCCAGGCTCTGCACAGGGCAGGGGAGGAGCAGGGCAGCAGGGAGAGGAGCAGAGTGGCAGCAAGCGGGAGGGAGGAGGGCTGCGGGAGGAGATGGAACCCACTGCCAATTGGGCAGTTGTGTGTGTTGTCTGGAGGCTGCTGCTAACCACTCGTTACAATTAAAATGAAGTGTCCGTCAGCGGCTATCTTCGCTGTGTGGCCCATATGTTTCTGAGCTGATACTGTCCGGATTATTCTGTTTGGGAGAACGATAACGGCTGTTTATAACCTTGGCAAAGACTGAGCCCTAATCAGGCTGGAGCACATTTTCACCGACTGGCTGATAACGGGCTGTTAGCTGCCTTATCGCTGGGGAGAGATAGGCCAAAATAAGCAGATCTGTGAGCACAGGAGCCCAACCAAGAGGCACATACCCTGGCTTGGCCTTTATTTTTAGATGCTCTTTTCTTTTTCTTTTTTTTTTTTTCTTCTTTTCCTGGCTGATTTCAGAGAGAAGAGATTATTTCTGCAGAAGGGGAGGGAGGTGATGGGTTTTTGTTCACTTCGGTAAATGAGGTGGCAAGAAAGGCATGAAAAAATAACACAGGGGTGTTGTATGGCTTTCCATGTGCCCCTTGATTACCCTGTGGTGCCCCCAAGCCCTGAGGGAATCTCCTTCTTTGGAAATAAGAGTGAAGCACGGCCTTCCTCACAGCATCCCTCCTTCCCATGCTTTCTGACTGCTTCATCCTCTTTTCTCTGGGGCTGCCTCTCCCAAACGGAGCACTGGGCTCGTTTTCGGGTGGAATCATTTTTGAATGGAGGAAGGGCAATTTGAAAGATGGCATGTCTGCTGAGTTTTTTCCCTGAAAAAGGCTAATGCATAAAAGGTGATTTATAGCAGCAAGACCTGGGCATTTCTGCTGCAGACACCACGTTGGGCCAGAGCATCTTGAAATCATGGGTGGCTGGATACCTAAAGAGCCCAATTTCCCTGAAGGAAGCCAGTTGAGGCTGGCTGGAGCATCTTCCCAGTCTGCACTGGCTGTTCCCAGCAGCTGGATTAACCCAGTACTGTTTGTGGGGCAGGTGCTTTATCCCAGCCATGCCATCCTCTTCCTTGGCATAGCCTGAGTCTTGCTCCATCACACCTGTGTCACTGCTCTCGAATCTTCCAGGGAAAAAGGTCCAGATCTCCCAGTGCTTCTCCTCCCTCCCTCCCTCCTTCCACTGCTCAGGCTCCGTTCTCTGCCTTGAAGTCTCAGGCAGGTGTTCAAATAAATAATGCAGCTAAAAATACCTTTTGGCAGCAGCTGGGAGTTGTTGCGAGTGGCGCTGCCGGAGTGGTGGGAATACAGCATCCCGGCTCCACAGGCAGGTGTGTCTGTGTGCTCTGGAAAAACGAGAGCAGGCAAGCACTTGGTCCCTTGCCTCCACTATGGCCCCACTGTCAAGGGGGGTGGCATCACCTTCACCAGAGTTGGCTTCCAGTGGAAGGAGGGGACCCACCAGCTCCATCCCAGCTCCTGGAAGAGTGTCACACCAACCCTGGCTGTGTCAGTAAAAGATAATTTGCACTGTGGTAGCATCACAAACCATTTCCCCTTTAGGGAGCGCTTAGCAGGCTGGATCATGCAGCTGCCTCCAGGGAAGGGTGCTGAGCCCTTCCCAGTCACCTTCAGGTGCTGAGAGCCCAGCACCTCAGGCTTTCAGTCTGGTCCGCTGAAATTGGCTGTTTCAAAACCTCCCCCAAAAACCCTTTGCTGGCTGCATTTTGCTAGAGATTCATCCCAGCTGAATGTAGCTCCTGGTGGCTTTACCTCTACCCTTCTCCTGCCTGGACCTTGATCTGGCGGCCCAGGGGGTGCAGAGGACTCCATGTCCACTGGCGCTCATCTCCTGGCTCTGCTTGGAGACCTTTTGAGAACTGCCCTGGCAGCAGATCGTTGGACGACAGATTTAATTATTGCAACAGAAATGTTGCTGGGGGCAGTTGGCCACAAACAAAACTGACCTTGGTTTTTCCTCTTGCCCAACTGATGACAAACCCTTGGCTGCTCCCGAAGGTCAGAACTCCTCCCGCTCCGATGCGCAGAGGAGGAGGGATGCTCGCTGTGATGTTTCTGTGCCCATGCGTTTTTGGCGAGGGCTGGCCCCTCCTGCACCAGTCCTGGGCCTTTTGGTGGGTTGTCCTTGTGCTTCTCATTTTGTAGAGCAAAGTGGCACCGTAGTGAATCCCGGAGCAATGGTGCAGGAGTGCAAGGACAGGGCCTGGCGAAGCTGTGGTGCTCCTGAGTGTGGCTGCTCCGTGAGGGCTGAGACATGGTCCTGATCACCCTTCAGAATGTGCAAGTGCCCTTGCTTTTCTAGAAGCAGGGGAGCTACTGGTGGGGCTGAGGGTCACTGGTGGTCTGGGCAGTGCTGGAGTGATGCTGGAATCCCGCAGTGCTGCCGCTTCACTGCGGCTTTGGCCACAGCTCCTTTTGAGATCTGAAAAGATGAAACCAAATGGCATGTTGGAAAACCTTCCCAGCTCTGAAGGAGATGCTGTCTAGGAATTGCTGGCTGCTTTTACATGCTTCTCCATGCTTTTTGGGTGTATTTGACCTGTTTTGACAGCAGAAATGCAATCCCAGCACAAAATCAGCTCGGGGTTGGACAACTTTTTGAGGAAAAACATGGTCCAGCTGTGGCATGGTGACCCAGCTGTGGTGTGGTGGTCCAGTGCATGCCCCCCCAAACCCATCTGCTGTGACTTATCTCAGTCCCCAGGGCTGGGGGGTTTGCTGTGGCTCTCCAGCCCGCTGCTGGCCCATGAAATGCAGGCAGAGCTCCACAGATGCCACGAGCCAGGGCAAGCTGACTCTTCCCATCTCATCCTGCAGAGAACAAACAGAGCTCAAGGTAAAGCGCTGAAATTTCACCGTGACCTTTTCTTAAAGCATTATAATCAAGTTGAACGTTTCCAGTTGTCCCACTAATGTTTGCCCCATGGGAGAAGGCGTCCTGCTTTGAGGGAGGATGTTTGTGGCAACGAGCGTGCGGGCCCCGGGAGCTCGTGGCACTGGATGCCAAGTGCCTGCTGGGGCTGGGGAGGCGGGGGGCAGAGGGCTGGGGCTGCTCCCTGCTGTAATGCAGCCAGGGGAGGGAATCTGCTGAACGCTCTGCATCTGCTACAGCCTTAGCTCAGGGCTCTGCGACACATGGATTGTAAAGCACGCAGCGCCTGGCGTGTCGCCGGGCACCCGCCAGGCCTCCCACGTGTGATTCCTGGGCATTGCGGGCTGGGGGCTTGGCAGATCCTGCCTGAGGGCACGTTGGGATTGGCTTGGGGGCACCTGAGGCTGGAGCTGATCTGGCTCAGTCCAGGGATGTGGGGGCAGAGAGCCTTCAAAGTCCAGTTTGGACAAAAGAGGAAGTGTTTCTGGGGGGAAGGGATGAGCTGTGTTTGTGCTGTTGTGTCTGCTAGACCCATGCGGTTGTGGGCTCTTTGTGCTGCTGTTTTGTAGTGCTGGGTCTGGGGACACAGTGTTGAACCTTCAACTTAAGCAGGCAGCTGCCTCTCCTGTGCCCCCTGTCCCTGTGACTTGAGTGGCACTGGGGTTTCAGTGTCCCAGAGGTGAAGCAGGTGGTACTGTCTCTCACAAGTCTCCATGGGTGACACAAGGGGTGACCCAAATACTCCATGGAGATTGCCCTCCCAAGCACAGCTCTATGTTTCCTGTAGGACTGGGAGGGGGATCCAGCTCACACTGTGGAGGGAAGATGTTTTTGCAGACCCTTGACCATCCGGAATTCTCTCACTGAGTTTGGCTCAAAACACCCATGACCACCTGGAATGTTTTTCAGGTCCCCACCTAATTTTTGAAAGATATTTGAGGGATGAAGGATGGAGACAGTCATCCCACGTGTGTGGGAGTGCTGGTGGTTGGAACAGGGGCTTCCAGACCCATCCAGGCACCCATGGGGCTGCAGACTGCCCTTCTCTGGCACTGTGCTTCACCAGCTTGCAGCAGGGTGCCCACAGCCACATCCCCTGATGTGTGAGCCCTTCCCTCCCCTGCACCCAGCCTATCCCAAAGCACCTCCCTTTGTCCTGGGAAGCCAGGGTCCCCTCCGGCTGCGCTGGCTCCGCTGACATTTAGCTTGCACCATGCATATGGATGAGGAGCAGGCGGAGGGTGATTGGGGGCTGGCCCCTCGACCCTGCAGACACCGAGCTGCTGCTGCATGTGGCTCCAGGGGCTTGGGTTTTATTTTTGAATTTTCTCTTTGAAATGTTCCAGCAATCCCGATTCAGATTTGGCCGGGAAGGAAGGCAGGCTGGCTGGGTGGGGTGCTGCTGCTTCCCAGGGGCTTCCTCCAGGCAGCAGCTCTGTTCACACAAGGCATTGGATGCAGCTGTAGTGTTCCCAGCAAAGCTCTGTTTTAAGCATGGAAAATCGAGTTCACCGCACTGTTGAAGTCGTCTGAACCAGCTGCCATGCAGCTTTGTGGGGTTTCATGGTCTGGGCAATGCTTGGGACCTGTGGAGCAGCGTTATCCTGTCTGGTTGGTCCCAAAGGGTAGCTCATGAGATGCTAGTGTTGGGGGCTGCGTGCTGGGGGGTTTCAGGGGGGCACCCTGATCTCGCTTTCTTCTCGTCCTGTGCTTAGCCAGAGTGTCTGAAGACATGATCCTGCCTTGTTTCCTTCCAGAGGGTAGATGGTGCTCCTGAACACAGCATTCATTCCCTGCTGCTGCCCTTAGAGGAGAGTCCAGCCTGGCTTTCAGGGGCTGGTAGCTTCACATCCTGGAGCTGGGCTGTGGGCACAGCGGCTTGGGAAGCTGCTGCCATGGCTCAGATGCAGTCACCTCATGGGAGGTGGCATGGCTGGGAAACCAAAGCTTGGGGCTGTCAGGTGGGGCAGGGTTGAAGGCAGTGGTCTCCATGAGAGCCACAGCAGGGCAGAGAGGTGAGGCATGCCCTGTGACAGGCAGGCAGGCGTGTGCCTGCTCAGGTTGTTCCTCACTCCCAGACATTAATTGCTGATGGAGCTGCCTCTCAGGCCAGTGCCCCCTCCCCACATCCCTGCCCACCCCCATGTCCCCGCTCTGCGTGCCTTCCTCCCCGAGGTGACACCGCTCCCTCCTCCTGGGCAGGTCTCCCTTGCACAAAATGGCTCCCTCCGAGCTCCCCCTGCTTCCCCTTCCTCCCCTTCCCCAAAACTTTCTTGCTCTGGGGTTCGCCGCAGAGCTGTCCTCCGTCTCAGTTGTTCCCGGCTGTCAGAGGTTATATATATCCGCTCTGCTCATGCTCATCCTCTGTAACCATTTTCTGCTACAGAATCTTCTGGCTGCTCGTTGAAGCCTTAATCCGTAATGCAGCGATCAATGGGTGTGCGCCTTTACCACTCGGATGCTCATTTTTTAATCCCCACTGCCTCCTTCAATGTCATCCCTTCCCATTTTTCTTTATAGAATTTCAGGTCTACTGTACCTGCTGATTACTTAGCGGAGACCGCTGGACATCTCCCTTAATTAATTCCATCGATTTCTCAAATCCCACAAGGTTTGGGGTCCTTAGATTTCTGAAGCAGCTAAATGGAATGTCTAAATTCCGACATTTTCCCTCTATAAATTGTTTTGCCAGGGAGACGCTGGGAGGCAGCGCTCCAGCTTTATTTATTTGGAGGCGATGTTAGCCCCGGAGCCCTCCCCGTCCTTGCTGCGGGCGCCGAGGAGGGCGTCGGGAGGGGGATGCTGCTCACCCTCATCCCTGGCTGTGCCCCCCATCCCCAGGGTGCTCCTGCAGAACCCCAGTCGTCTGCTACCGTGCATCCCAAAAGTAGCATCCTTCTGGTGAAAGGAGCGGGGTGGGACCAGCCTGGGGAAAGGAATAAAGCTCCTGGAAAGGGCCTATTAACCAGTTGGGCCCTCGCCGCGTGCGGCTGGGGAAGACTCTGTTGCTATGCGCAGGGAGCTTAATTTTATTATTACTCTCTGCTATTTAATGTCTGTCTCTCAGGCAGCTGGTGATGTTTTAATGAAGCTGGAATTGCGTAGTCTGTAGCGCTGGATAATCGTAAGCTGCCGAGTCAGAATCAAATTAATAATTCATGAAATTAAAGTGTATAATTAATTCGAACCGTGCAGATGAGGAGGGACCCGAGTCTTTGGCCTGAAAGGAGCACACACATGTCTGTGAAACGTGCATGTGCTGGTCTGCAGCGAGGGGCAGATCTGCACCTCTCACCTCCCCAGCCCAGGTCCTTGGGCCATGCTGTCCTCCTGGCCTGTATGGTGTTTAAGGCTCAGTTTTAGGTGGTTTTAATTGGGAGCTTCCCCCACACACACATTTCATTTTCAGGTTAAAATGTATACACTAGCATTTGGGGTGGTTATTTGATGGCTGGGGAATGTCACTGGGTATGGCTACATCTCCCATCCCCTGGAGAGGAGGAGCAAGATGTGTCTCTCCCCTTCCTTAGTATTTCTGTGGCTGTATTTGTTTTCTCTGGAAATGGAGCAATCACTGGGTTGCTTTTTGAAGGGCTCCCGCAGTGAAAAGTCCTGAGGGACTATTTGGGGTTGAAAAGATGAAGAGGGTCAACTCAGTGGAGTTCCCACTTACCCCAACATGGCAGGGATGTTTTCCATGGTGGTTTCCCACTAATTTGTAGTGTGAAGAGCAGCGATGTGTGTTCCCAACACCTTAAATAAAAGCCAGAGTGACTCACAGGGCCACCGTGAAGGATGTAGGCTGGGAATTTCAGAATGTACCAGTTGCAAGCAGGTTGGGGCAACTGTGCTGAGCAGCACTGGATGCTTTGGGAACTTATGGCTCCATTTTCAGTTGGATCCAAGGCAACACTGTTGATCCGTCTTGCAGGAGGCACTGACCCAGTCCTCACATTCCTGCAAGTCTTTGCTAGCACTGAGGTTTCAAGCTTCACCCATGCTGTCTGCTGGGGACAGGGGTCTCATTGCATCCTGATCCAACATGGGACAGATCATAATTGTCTTGGGAGCCATTTCTCTTGAGCCTGTCAGTGCACAGGGGAGGGTTTTCCTTATGTGTGCAGGGGATCAAGTGAAATTGGAGGAAATTTGGGTGCAGGACAAGCTGAAACAGAACATCCACTTGGGTCTGAGATGCCAGTCTTACCATGAGTGTTGAGTTGTCCATGCACTGAAAACTTGATTATTTACCCAAGCTGAGATATTAAATATTTTGCAGCTTTGAAAGCTGCACTTGTAACATCCGTGGTCTGAGGAGAAACAGGCCCAACCAGGCTCTCCTGCCTCTGCTATTAAATCATCCAAGGTCAGCATTGCTTCTGTAGCAGAGCAATGCACTGCTCTCTTTCTGCCTGGCCAGAGCAGGGCTTGCCCATTCAGTTACAGCTTCCCAATTTATATTATTTTTGTGCAAGGCAAAATGTTGGCATTGTGGATTTGGGGCATGAATTTCTTGAAGACATTTGTGAGGCAATCTTTTATTCATATGAATTTAAATTTATTTTTTTTTAAGCCAAAAATCTGGCTGCAGCAAGATAATGTGATTTGCTGTAAATGCCATGGCTGTGAAGGATCCTCAAGCACAAAGCTGATGGAATATCTGCTTAGAAAACTATTGAACGAAAGCAAAACTGCACTGAGAGGACAATGTGAGTTCATTTTGGAGGTGTGAATAAAGACCCCTCCCCACTTTTTAAAGTTGGCTGTCAAATCTTTTTCCCCCTGGTAGGCACACGTTGTTCTTGCTCCAGGCACAGCCATCTCCAGCAGTATCCATGTCTAGGGACCTGTCTGGGTTGGGAAGTGGAGATTTGGTGCAGCATCACTTTAGTTTGCTTAATCTTCCCCACTCTGTTTGGTCCTGGAGGCTGAGAGACACCACATTTCTTCTTGAGAGAGGAGAAAAGCTGTGGATTCCCCTTTCTCCAACCCACACTGGGACAGCAAAGTGTATTTCTGTTCAGGCAGTTGGTACACTCGCTGGGTTTCAGTGGTACAGGGCAATCTTGCCCACTGCAGAGTAAAAGCAGAGGTGGAAAAACCACTTCTGTTTTTTTAAATTTTTTTTTATTATTATTCTTCTAGGCTCATGTGCAGGCAGGAAATTCAAAAGGTTGCTTTTATTTTGCAGTCAGAGGTGAATGTGACTCTTTTTCATGTTTCATTAAATGAGGTTCTTCTGATCATTTCCAGGGCCTGTTGCAGCTGTTGGCTTTGGCAATCCTGAATGGTTTTAGTTCCAGAGGAGAGACAATATTTCAGTATATTGAAGGGGTTTTTAACACTCCCTGTCTGGGTTTCAGGAGCCTGAATACACCAGTCATGCACCCTGTACTGTATGATGGAAAGGCAAGATACACAGGACCTTCATGCTCATTAATTGTGTGCAATTAAGCCCTGAAGCTTTTGCAATACCTACTGAAATCAGGCAATTGCTTTTGGACCATCATGGTTGCACGTCTGCTTTTGAAATCCCATTGGCATTTCCCTGCCTTGATGGAAGTCCCAGGATGTGGGGTGCTGGTGAGTGGTGCAGCTTGAGGACCAGGACTGTATAAGGTATTTTTATGAATTTTCCCCAGTACTTTTTTCTAATAGCTCAGAGTCAACTGTGCGTCCTGGCCACGTGGGAGGAAGGCATGAAACCAAGTCAGGCCACCACAGCTTGCTCCCTGAGCTTTTGTTTTTGTGTTCCAACACAAGCCATAGCCTGTTTCACCTCTCTGTCTTGTGCGTTTTTCTCCATCATAGGAAGAAAGGGAAGGGCAGGATTTCCCCCTCCCTGTGAGCATGGCTAAACATCAGCAAAGGCACTGGGTAAATGCTGAGTGGTATTAATAATAACCTGCCCCTTTTTGCTAATGTGCTTCCCTTTGGAGTTCTGGTCTTTATTATTATTATTATTACTATTATTATTATTATTATTATTATTATTATTACTACTGTAGCTGTTAGAACACAAGATGCAGGGAAGCCGAGGAGTTGAGCTGGCTGCCTTCATCTCTCTGCCTCCATCCTGCTCCATCCTCCCCTGGCTGTGGGGTGGGTGGTTCATGTCCCAAGCCCTGAGCAGTTCCTGCTCCCTGGCCCCGTGCTGGCTCATCCCCACCAGGTGGGGATGGTGGGAGACCGTCGGCTCTTGGCTCAGAGCTGCTCCCTCCTCCTCCTCCTTGCACATCCCGGCAGCTCTGCAGGGGCAGGTGAGGAGGTGGAAAGGGGCAGGGGGAGTGGGTGTGGGAGGGGTGCCCGGCAGAAAGGGTTAGTGCCAAACACAAACAAAAACACGATGCAAATGAGCTCCTTGCAACAGGTAGCCTTAATCAGATGCTGTCAGATGAATTCAGCATCTCTCCGATTGTCGCCTGCACTAGCCTCCCGTTCGGAAGCCCTCATCTGCTCCAGATGTGGTTTAATTTACTGCGACTTGGCTAATTACTGTAATTAAGGATTAATTACTGTTAATTACTTTCACATAAACTCAACGCCAGTCAAAGAGCGGAGCCTTATGAAGCCTGCCACGGCATCGAACACAACCACGGCAGCTTGGGTGGGCCGGCCGGGCGCTCGGGGCCATCCCGAGCCGGTGGCCAGTGCCCGGCCAGCCCCTGGCCTTGGCCCTCGCCCCACGGATCACCCAGCCCCTGCCCAGCCCTCCCCAGGCTGGCAGGCGGGCATGGCAGGGCTCCAGATGGCATCCAGCAAGCCAGCCACCGTTATTATCGTTAATAATTAGATAGAGCAGGGATTTGCTGCGCAAACCCTGGTTAGGAAGGGGAGGCCAGCGGCGTCTCCGGCAGGCTCTGGAAAGATGCAACAGATTAATGCAACCTTTGCCAGTGCTCCCACCTGCCGTGTCCTCCACCGCCCTGTCCCCTGTCAGGGGCCTTGCTGAAGTCCCTTAATGCATGAAAGATGCAAAACTGTTATGCTTTAGCATAAAAGGTGCTTTCGCAAACAGAGGAAGAAACCAGCCCTGTATCTAAGGGAACAGGAGTCAGGAAAACCTGTGGTGGGTGCAGGAAGGAGCGACAAAATGATTCATGGACAGTGCAGTGTGGAGCGTTCCCATGGGAAACAAGTGTCTGCTGGTGGCGCAGGGCCTGCCCTGCTTCCCTGGCTCCCTTAGACTTGTTAGGCTCCATATCTATCTGCCTTATTAGTTTTAAAAGTCCTGGGGCTTTTTCCATCAGCAGAGGGAGGAAAAGCCTGGGAAGGGGGAGTGTGAGGTGTGATGGTGGCAGCAAAGCCAGGGGTGGCCGTGCCCCATCTTCACCCATTGCCTGCAGCCCCGGCCTGGTCTCGTGGCCACGCGTGTAATATGAAAGCAGGATGGGAGAGAAAAATTGGCATGATTAGATGGGTATTGTTCTATTAGATCTCTGGCTGCTTGCTCTTGTGTCTCAGCATTTGAAGATGAAACATATTCATTTAGCTCCCAGGATGAATGGTTTTAATAAGGGGAGCAAGATGAGGTGGGGTAGTCCTGATGACTTCAGAGACCCATCAGCTCTCCCCCTAAGGCCATTCCGGTGATGACATGGGCCACACGACCATTAACGCTGCAATCAGGACAAGTTTTCCGTGTCCATTCGAATCCTTCAGCTGGGAAGAGCGTGTTTTGGAGCCCAGGAGGAGATGTGTATCAGCAGTAATCAGATTGAGCCTGCAGGGAGGCCAGGCAGGGGGTGAGAAGCAGGGGCTCCCTGGATGTGCTTCCAGGGGGCAGGCAAGGAGAAGCAGAGATGCAGGTGGACCACCCAGCTAGTGTCTGCTGGATTTCCACCTTCCCAGCATCCCTGCACTCCAGTGATGCCATCCTGATGAGGGGCTGAGACCTTGCAGTGCTCATTAGTTATTTCAGCAGGACCCAGCGCCTCCCTGTGCCATCCCACCCGGCCCCCGCCCCATCCGCCTCCGGGCTGCCCGTGGCCTGCTTAAGCCCCAAATCAAGACAATTCCCGTGGTTGGGAGCATCTCTGGGGGCAGGGCAGGGGACACCAGGCCGCTGCCGGTGCCCACACGGCCCGGGAGGAGCCGGGGATGCGCAGGGGGAGCACGCTCCGGTGAGCGAGAAGGGGAAACCAGCCGGCGCTCCGGCTGTCAGCTCTGCTCAGCCCTCCTGTCAGGCACAGGGATGCCCAGGCCCTCATTGCTTTAATTGACACCTTCCTCTCGCATCCCATGCTCGGCCGTCCCAGCCCCATGCCTACCTTCTCCTCTGCAGGAGGAAGCTGGAGTGTGGTCCAGCCCTGGAGCCCGTGGAGCCAAGGCTGGGGGGGGGAAGTGAGGAGACCCAGGATGGGTTCAGGAGCGTGGCCAGCATCCCTTGCGTGACAGTTTTGTGCATGCTGGTCTTCCCAAACCTTGGAACGTCCCCTGAGGATTTCCTTGCCCCTTTCCTTTACCAAGGCACTGCAGAAATGTCTTGTGGCAGCACTCTTGTGTAGTTGCTGCCCAGGGAAGGACCAGAGCCTGAAGAGGACCCATAGGATCTCTGGTCATGCTTTGCTGTTTTGGAGATATCTCTGTGCACTCATAAGCGAGGGGGAGAAAGGGCTGGTTGCTCTATGGAGCATATTCTGGCTGTGCTGCAAGGCCTTGTGAAGCCCACAGGAGGTGAGGAAAGATGAGGATGGAGGAGCTGGTAAGATGGCTTCATCTTCCCCGGTCATCTCCAGTGCAGGTCGTGCTGGGCACACCAGGTTGTTGTGCTGAAGGCCAGGAGAGTTGGCCACTTTTGGGACCAGGAGCAGGGCAGATGGCCATGAGGTGCTGCTGTTCTGGGGATGGTGTCACTTTCCTGGAGGGAGCAGCAAAGGTACCTTCTCTTTCCCAAGTGAGCAGGATGCAGCAGAGCTCATGTTTCTTAGAGTCCGTCAGGAGCTGCAGGCACAGCCTGTGACTCTGCTTGAACAGGACAAAGACTACCTCTAGGAAGCTGCTGTTTAGGGGGAGGTACCTGTTTGGAAAATGCCATCTCAGAAGCTCCAGGTGCAATGGATGCATTAGTTCTGGGGAAAATGAGGTGTGCAATGCCTGGAACTGGTGTTTGGACCAACTGTGATGGCAGCTACTACTGTCAGGTGTGTGGCAGTGAATCTGTCTCATCCTTTTCCACAACTTGACCTTGCTCTCTATATCCAGCGCCACACAACTTGCCCCAGGCAGCAGACAGACTCCACAGCTGGTCCTTCTGTTGAATGGAGGAGGCTTTAGAAAACTTTGCTGGGACCTCAGTTGGTCCTGCAAGGACCAGCCCCAGCTCTTTGCCTGGGCCTGCTGGGAGCCTTCCATGCAAATAAAAACTGTGCCCCTCTTCCCATTTGTCCTCACTGGGGGGGTCTTGTGAACTGAGGCACCTCCAACATTCCTCCCAGGTGGCCAGTGCAGGCAACAGGGAGAGATCTCCCGTGGACTGCTCCGTCTTTGCTTTCTATATTAAAGTGGGGAGCCCTTTGATGTCTGCTTTTGCAGCTCAGATTCTGCCAGGAGGCTCAGAGCAGCCTGTGTAATTAGCCCAGAAAAATGCCGCTTTCATGTGGGTCGGGAGACCCAAGCGGAGAAGAGATTTCCAAGGGCTTTGTTCTGCTGCAGGGAAATGTTCAGGCTTTGGTGGGTTTCGACAGAGCTCTTCTTACCCTTCCCTTTTGCTCCTACTATGGGGTGGAGCTCGGTTTTGGCAGGGAAAGCACACATGGCAAGCTGCTGCTCCACGGGAGATGGGCCCTTTGGTGCTGGGCTGGGGTTTGTGTACATGCAGAAGCAAGGGATCAGCCAGAGCCGTGCTCCAGCTGGCCCAGGGGAGGAGAAAAAACAACCCAGATATTTCAGGATTGCTTCCCACAGCTTCAGTTTTCTTCCTTTTTTGCCCTAAGAAGCACTCGAGGCAGGCACTGGCAGGCACAAGCCCTGGTGATCCCTGCCTGCAGGCATTGCTGCTGCTCCAGTGCAGGGGTGTAAATCAGAAGGGTGTAAATCAGAGCAAGGTGATTCCTTCTCTGGCAGTGGATTCATGCTCTCATTCGACTCTCAAGCTGGTTTTTGCCAGGGGTGAGTGGTGGTCAAGGATGGCAGCTCCACGTTTGCTGTCCTGCCAGGGAGGGGAGAGCCACTGCAGCTCTGCTGTGATTCCAGACATCCTTTCTTGCACCAGGAGTTTGCTAAAACACAGGAGACCCTTCAGGGTTGCCTTGGCACAACAGGTTGCAGTTTTCAGCCTCATCTTTTACCTGCTTTCTCTCTGCCCTTAAATGAGCGTCAGCAGATCTGTGGCAAACAGGCCATGGGCTTTCCTCTTGCTTTTGGTGCAGGTAGGACACTCACTGCCTCCACCAAATCTTTTAGCCTCATGCATCATCCTGGATGGTCCTGAATCAGACTGAGAAGCACCTTCCTGCAGCTGCTGCTGCCCTGAATGTGCCTTTCAGGCTTTTTTCCTGGTGTGGTTTTTTTGTTTGTTTGTTTGTTTGTTTTAGTTTGGGGTTTTTTTTGTTTTCTGAGGTTTTGTTTGAGGGAAGCAAATATGTTGCTTTTCCCACCATTTGTGGGAACCAGGTTGCAGCAGGAACAGCAAAGAGGGGCCAGAGATGCTCAGGCAGCAAAGGTGATGCCCGTCTGCCCTAGGAAGAGGATTCATTGGCAAAGTGGTTTTTCAGGATCCTGTGGACTTAGCTTGGGAATATGTACCTATATCAAGGTGATAGTGAGGGTGTGCTCCAATCTCCCTTGTATGACAGGATCTCCCCATTCTAAAAGCAGCAAAAGGCACAGACATACTAAAAACTGAGCAGTGAATGGATTTTATTTTCCCCCTGCATTTCCTCCCCTGGGGCTTAAAACAGCCCCAACCCCACCTCACCCAATAAAAAGCCAACAGATTTCTCCTCAACCCAGGGCTGTGCCATCTACTGTGGCCTTCTCTTACCTCCTCCTGGTTATTTCTCATGTATCTCTTACTTGAAGATCTTGTGCCATGTTCCTTCCTAGAAGGGAGCCGTGGGGCCTCCCTGGGGATCTCCCTCCTCTTCTTGGGTCTGATTTCTTTCAGCTCTTACTTGGGGCTGAACGGATGCAATGGAGCCCCCTGCATGTGGGGTGCCAGCACTGTGCATGTGAACATACAGGGTATGGGTTATATATGGGATTGTGGCATTTAGATCACATTAATGAGCATACAGGAGAGCAGGGAAAATGGATCATTTATGGTTACGATCTGGCTACTGTCAAAATAGGGTGTTATTTTGACGGTTGCTTTGTCTTTGCTCTCCGAGCAATATGAAGATAGTTTCTTAGCAACAAAATTGTGTTCTCAAACAACACTGGTGACAAACAACCCCCCAGAAAAAAAGGAGGCAGCCTCAAAAGCACTGCTCCTTATGTGTGCCCCCTGGCCATGCAGCATCCATTAATTAAGTGCAGAATGTCCTGCTGGACAGCAGGTGCTCATCCATGCTCATGGGGTCATGCCAGCACTGCCCTGGTCCCTGCTGGTGTAGATTGCCGGGGGTATGATCACGGTTCCTTTTGCAGAAGGGTAAACTGAGGCAGCTTGGGAAGAGCATTACAGGGTGGTCTTTAGGAGACATGGGAGGGTTTGAGCTTTTGCTGAGTGCTGCTTGCCACGTGGTAGCTGCAGGCGCTGCCTCGGGCCTTTCTTGGTCAAGGTCTTCTCCAGGGTCTCGTCCCTGCATCTCAGATGGATTCCAGAAGGAGGGCGGGAGGGAGCTGCCTGTGAGCCATTTTGGCAGCGGTTCTCCCATGCAATTTGGAGTGTCTCTCCTTTGAAGGAGGCGCTGGGCCTGGTGTCTGTGCTGACGTTGGAGTCCATGAGAGCAAGCGGTTCCTCCAGCCAAGTATCTGCCAGGCTGTGTCGGGAGAACTTTTATCATTTCTGTCACAGACATCACAACTCGCTTGTCTTACCATACATCTTCCTAAATGTGACAGAATATTCAGCTGTTATTAATTGAATACTCTCTAATTTAACTGCTTAGCAGGACAGAGAGCGACTGGTTTGTCTCAGCACCGAGAGCTGCTGTCAGGCACGCACGAGGTTTTGGGGTGTGGAGAAGTTGTTTGGGGTGTGAAATTGGGCTTTTTTTTCTTCTTTTTTTTTTTTAGTATACCCCCCCAATGCCACTTTGCATGGGACTGAGCCTCATCCTGCCAGGGAGGTACTCCAGCATCTGCTGTGGCTCCTGGTCCTGGGGCATGTGGCTAAGCCCAGGATGGAGATGCTGAGGACTTTGCTGGTTCTCCATCCCACCCTGGCATTACCATCTGAGCTTAGAGAGAAGGGACATTCTGAGAGTGTGGCCGGGAGCTTGTGATGCTCTCTGGGTGCCCAGGATGGAAGAATGATTTGGAATAGCTTGTCCCAATCCTCCATTCAGGTGGGTAAATACCTTATTTGGGGAGCTGCCAGAAGCAAAGCTCAGTCCTTCAGTGTTCTCCTTGATGGAGCCACGTGCCCATCGTAGCCTGGCCATCCCCTCAGTCCCTCACAAATCCCACTTATGACTCCTTTTCTTCCTCCTCCTCCTCCTTCTTTGCATCAATGTCCAAAACTGCCAGAGATGTCCCAAATGCAGACTGGATGTCGTGTTAGGCTTGCTGAGAAACTGGGAAGCTTTGGAGGATGCAGGAGGCAGCTCTCCTTGCCATCACCTGGGCAGCAGGCTGGTGGGGGACCGTCCCCTCCAGCCTCCCCTGGCCCGTGCCTGCTTGCACACACACGTGTTCACATCTCTCTGCTACTCTCCCAGAAAGTTCAAACCCAGAGTCAAGTTTATTGTTTCTATCTCGTTTATTTTAAGTATAGTTTTACACTTTATTATATGCTGTGACATCTTAAATGGAGCCTGTCACTCTATCTTGACTACTGCTAGGGGCTACAGCCACTTACTGTGTCAGGCTTTTCGGCAGCCCTGATTAACGATATCAAAACGAATGGATCCCAGCACAGGCACAAGCACGAAAATCGAGGGGTGATTTGCATACTCAAATGGTGCAACACATCACAAGGCTGCAGGCCGTGCAGGTATTGCACCGACACAGCCCAGGGATGCACATTCCTGCTGTCCCTCATCCCTGTGTATGGGACCTGTAAGTGCTGTACACACCTAAGTCTGTTTAGTCAGTGCCTTCAGCCTAAAGGAAAAGCCTTGCCCTTTTTAACAGGAGTTTTTTCTTCTCCTTGGACAACATATCAATTAGGATAGCAAAATAGAAGAATTTTTTTTTTCTCGTGTGCCTGTTGGGATATGTAGCAGAGCTACCCATGCAAATGCTTTTTTTTTCCCTGAAAGTAACATTTTGTTAGGTTAATTCATGCACTGGAGAAACAAACTTTCTGTTCTTCCAGTCCAATCTCCACTTACAAGTCAGGTTTTTGTAACCCTGTCATTGAAATGCGAGGTAGCCTACAGTAATTTGAATATTTCATTCTGCCGGCTGCTAATGCACTCTGCATTACAGATGGTACTTGCTCCATCCTTCTGGACTGGGTTCAATTATAAATGAAAGTAGGGAGCTGAGATTTGTCTTTTTGTCTGTGCTTAGTTGGAATAACACAATAAAGCTTGATGGGTAAGAATTCCTCAAGCTGCCTCTTCTTTGCCCGCGATGTCTCTGGTGCAGCTTTCTTCTCCTGATAGCGGATCCCGCTTGCCTTTCAAGTCGAGCTTGGAGTATTAGGGTTGGCAGTGGTGGGGTTTTTCACAAGGAATTTTTGGCTCCGATGTCCCCTTTTTGGAAGTGCTTAGTTCAGTCATCTTTCTAGCTGTTTATTTACCGAGCTCTGCGTCCCAGGCCAGGAGTGGTGGTAGGAGAAGCCTGCTCAGGCTGAGCGAGGAGGGTTGTGCATGGCTTTTGGGGTGTGGGGTTATCTTCCCTCCCAGTGTTGACAGGGTCAGCAACCCGGTCTGCAGCCACAGAGAAGCAAAGGGGATGCAGAACAGCCCTCCTCCATCCCAGGATTGCTGCCATGGACTCTTCCCAAAGGCTCTAGGAATAAAAGGGCCCCTGGAGATCCAAAGAAAACATTTACCTCTGCATGGTGATTAACAGAAAGGGGGGTTGGAAGCCTCCAGCCCAGCTGCACTGGGGCTCTCTATTACATACAGATGCCTTTTGCGAGCTCCTTGGCCATCCTGGCCGGTAAAAGCAATATTGCCGAGGCAGTCAGAGGAGGTGAAGGCAGGGCTTTCAATTTGGTTTTACATTTACAAGGACCAGATGGCCTCACTGGAGATGATCTTTGATCTGGGACGCAGCCGGAGTTGGGCAAAGATTTTTTTTTCTTTTGGGGCTTTTTTTTTTTTTTCTTTTTGCTCCCTTTTTAATCTCCTCGCTGGTTCTGGCGGGGCCTCTCCCACCGGAGCAGGGGGAGCTGCGTGTCCGTGCCCTGGCTGTGGGGATGGGTGTGAGCCCCCTGTGCCCCTGGCGATGGGTGAGCTCCTGGTGAAACCCTGAGCGGGGTTGTCCGAGGTGGAAGGCAGAGCTGGATCCCGTTACACCACCGCCCCACAGCACGGAAATCTGCATCAACAGCCTCTTGCACAGAATATAATTAAACACACGCAGGCGCCTCCAAACAGAAATGCCACTAATTGATTATTTTTAATGTTTTTCCCTCATTTTTTCTGGCGTCTCGCACCCTCCCAGCCGCGCGGACGTGTGGGGGCTCTCTCCTCCTGTCTTGCCTTGCCAGTTTTGGGTTTCTTCCTTCCCCCCACATGTTTTGAATGGAGCGGGAGCGAAGGCAGCCGATCCTATTTCACAAGCGCTTGGACTTGCAGCACTCTCCCTCCTGTCCAAACAGATCGTTTACAGAAGGGGCCTCTATTTAAAGAAGGAACTGAACGTTCAGAGCTGTTTTCTGGCCTTACAACGCTGCCGACCGGCTGTTGCCTCTCAAAGAGTCGGGCTTTGTCTGGCACGCCTGAGGAACGGGTTTGACGCCAGGCTCAGCAGGTCGGCGCGGTGGCGCGAGGGACTGAGTGAGCATCGTGCAGAAAATGTGCTCCTTTGTTTGCTGCCACCGTTGGATCATGGCAGAGTTGAGTTCAGGGTAGCATCTTATCCACAGGAGTGTCTGGGTTAGGCAAACCTCACCTCTCGGTGGTGGTGTGGGTGGGACACGCTTGGAAACTAAATGGAGAAGGAGCATTCAGATAGGTTTTGGTGGGATCTGTGTATGGCATGGAGAAAAAGACCCAGAATCGTAGAATCGTTGAGGTTGGAAAAGACCTTCAGGATCATGGAATCCATCTGTTAACCCAGCACTGCCAACTCCACCACTAAACCCTGCCCCTGAGAGCCACATCTTCCTGTCTTGTAAATACTTCCAGGGATGGTGACTCTACCTTGTGTGTAAGGGAGGTCTGCAAGGAGTTAAAAGGAACACGCAGTTCTGGAGAGCTGTGGTACTCCAAAACCACCCAGGGGCTGGGTGAATACAGGCTCCAGGGAGGCTGGGTCTGGTCCTGTTGTCTTGGTGTTATCTGTAGCACTGAAAGTGGGTACCTGAAATTGTCCAGTGATGAGTATGTTGCGTGTAAATGGATGCAACAGGATTTGGGGTGAGATTTCTGATGGCTTTGGTTGTGATTGTTTCTCTTGCTTTGCACTGGACCTGTCCTCATAGGTGTACAACTTATTTTCAGATTTTTCGTGGAGAAGGCTTTGAATTGCCTGCTGCCATGGGTGGCAAGAGGCGCACATGTGGAGGAATAGTTTCTAATGCTTGGGGAGCAGAAGACTCTGTCTGTCAGGGATCAGCCCTGTCCAACCTCCACAAGGCAGAGACCCTGGGCCACGGCTGAACCTCAGAGGAGACTGTGACCCATGGCAGCACTTCTGATCCGTTCGTACTCAGCAGTGGTTGCCATCTCCCCTTGGTCAGGGCCACAGGTTTCCTGCTGCAAAACCCATCTCTGAGGTTTTACACTGGGTGGAGAATCCTTGCTTAATAGCTGCTTCTCCTTTCTCCTTTGTTGCCCTCTTGTTTTCATGCACCAAAAAAAAAAAAGAGAATATACTGCTCCTGCAGCCACATCCTTTGAGCACCAGGGAATGAGGCTGCCTTCAAGTGAGCAAAAGAGTGACAAGGGCCCCACTCAGCTCTTGTGGTGCTGCTGGAAGTGGGAAGGTGGTTCTGGGCAGAAAACGTGCTTGTAGGTGGGAGGTGCGGAGGTCTTTTGGCAGCAGAGGGGCAGGACGTGGCCACAGTGGGAGCAGTTCCCTGTCTGTCCCCAGCTTTCGTAAAGATGTCTGTCGTGGTTCTGTGCTGCCCACTTTGGGAGAGAGAAGGGGAGGGAAGAGTGTATTCCATGCAAGGGCTTGGCTCCAAGACCTGGAAGATCTTTCCTATATCGCACAAAATCCTCAATCTAGCTCATGGCAAGGCCATCAGCTTGGCAGCAGAGTGGCAGCACTCTCAGGAATGAATGTACCTTCAGAGTACTTAGCAAAGCTGAGACTTGAGTGGGACATTGCCATCTGACGAACTCCAAGCCAGCTTCCCTTGGATGGAGTCTCACAGGTCATCTTTTTTGAAGGATGGCAGGAGAAGGGAATCTGAAATGCAGCTTTTCAACCTGGGCTTCTGCCAGTCTTTTCACTATGGAATTTCATGCCCCAGCCACTGTGCGCATCAAGCAGCCTTTTACAGACAGTGTGCCCAGGGAAGATGACCTTTGGAGAGGGGAGCAGGCTGGAAAAGCAGCTTCCTTCTGGGAGAAAACCTCTCTTTGTTGTTCTCAGGTTTCAGGGCTTGGCCTGGGGCAGTTAAGTGGGACCCTTGTCCTCAGAGGAGCTCTGGAGGCCCCAGCTTCTCATTAACAGATTCAGCTCATTCAAAGAACCCATTTCTTTTCAGCGAGCAGAATTCATATGCAAAGCACCGCGCAGATCCCAGCCCAACTCTCTGTTCAGAGGAGGGGGTTTATGGCTGGACCTGACCTGGGAGCAGTCCCATCCTTTGTTTGCTGATTTGTTCCTGCAGGGTTTAGGCAGCCCCAAATCCAGCCTGAGCCTGAGGAGCGCCAGGTCCTCCTCATTTCCTCGAGTGAGGACAATGGTTTACTCTGTCGCTCAGTGACCATTTGTTCTTTTGGTGCTGCAGTGGGGACTCAGGCCCATCTCCCAAACTCCACCAGGAAAAGGTGAAGTCCTGGCACAGGCTGTCTTGGAGGGACTGAAGTGTTTTCTCCATGGTTTAAGCTGCTCCCCTGAGCCAGGCCAGCCTGTAGTCAGTGAGCTGGGTCACATCTTCTGCTCAAATCTGGCCCAGCAGCAGAGCAGTGGTGAATCTCACTCTGCCTTCCTTTAACTGCTGCCACTGCTGCTCTGAGCAGCTGGAGGTTGGTCCTGGCTGGGGTGGGGTGGAGGAGGCTGGATGGAGATGGCCATGCACCATCTCTCCCCTATGGTGTGGTCAGTGCAGCTGGAGAGTTTGAGATCACAGTATAACCAGGTTGGAAGAGACATCAAAAATCATCAAGTCCAACCCACACTCTTAACACCTCAACTAAACCATGGCACCAAGTGCCACATCCAGCCGTTTTTTGCACACATCCAGGGAGGGTGACTCCACCACCTCCCCAGGCAAAGCATTCCAATACTTTTTTATTCTTTCAGTAAAAACTTCTTCCTAATATCCATTCTATATGTTGTACTGGGATGTACTGGGTTTGCCCATGCAGATACGGGATTGATTGTGATTCAGGGCTCTGACTGGAGCCTGCTAATGCTGCCCTGCTTAGGAAAGGGAAAGCTGCTTTGTGAGATAAGAGTGTGGGATTGCTCCAGCCAGCTTCAGCACTGCTCTCCAGCATCAGCCTTCTTCCTCAGACCATGAGCCTGGCCTGGGCATTTGTGAGGTGCTCAGTGGGGTGGGGAGGGGACCTGTGCATGACCTGTACTCTTCCAAGGACAGAGTGTGCCAGTGAGGCAGCGCTGAGCCCTCTGAGCCCGCAGTTTGGCTCTGGGCTTTTTTGGGTTGTTTGCAGTATGTTACAGGGGGACGCAGATGTGCCTAATTAGGTGGAGCTGTGAGGGTTTGTGCTTTGTGGGGCATGGCAGAGGCAGGCTTGAAGCTGCTGTAAGTGGGAGGGCAGGAGGTGGTTTGTCCATTGGTGGGGTGTTTAGGCTCTGGTTGCCTTGTCTTTAGTGTGTGGAAGCACTTCCAGCCTGCTTTCTGCTGCTAAACGCTCGGCTCAGCCATCTGTGTGTGGTGCAAGAGGTGCTGCCTGTCCCCAAATGAATATTTGAAAATTCCAGCTGGGGAGTCTTGCTGCCCAAGCCCACCAGCCTGCAGCAAAGCATCCACGAGGAAACATGGGTTTTGACATCAGGACTGCAAGGAGAAAAACAGAAAATATTTAAATTTGAGCCACAGCCAACCCCAGCAGTAACTGGATGTGTGGGGCTGGTGTCAGAAGTTTCCATAGCAGGCTCAGTTACTGGCCAGGAGCTAAACTGGTCAGCAGGAGCAGGATGCAGGGAAGGACTGGAAAGACGAGCTCATCTGTGTTCATTCAGCTTCCCCACAGAGTCACATTTCGCAGAGAATCTGGTTTTCAGTAATCGCAGCAACATTGCGCTTTATTTTTTTGGCTATTTTAGATCATTGTCCAGTTTAGGGGGGGAAGGGGAAATATTTTTTCCACAGAATATGTTAGTAATAATTTTCCAGATCTTTTGATCGTTTTGCTGCCAGATCCTCGCTCGCTGTGGCAACTTATTTGGCATTTGGGATGGGGTTAGGAGAAAACTGGTGCAGACTCTTTGCCAGCACTATGAAATAAGTGTCTCTCTTCTGCAGCTTCTGTGGCACATCCAAGCTGCATCCTCCTGAAGTGATGGAGAGCTGCTGCTGGGAGCTGAGAAACTTTTTGGCATGTGATAAATTCCATTCTCTACACCCCAAAGTTAATGTTTGAAGGAAATGCAGCCTTTTTTAAAAAAAAAAAGAAAAAAAATACATTGGATACAACAAATAATTTAGACACTTCCACCCCAGAAAGATGGGAAGATGCTATTTTTCAAAGTTACGTTTTTAAAGCAGTTTAATTGGTTTGAAATTGACCCAAATTTTTATTTAAACAAGAAAGAGAGGGAGAGAGAGAGTAAATTAAAATGAAGTGGGAGGAGATTTCATTTTTGATTCAGGAAGCATTTTTGATTGATCTGAATTTGAGTTGTGATGTAGGTTTCCAAACTGGTGGTGGGTAGGAGGGATCTGGGGGAGGTGCTGCTGCCCTGAGCATCTGATGCTTCTGTTGCTGGCCTTGGGTGAGTCTCCACTTGGGCTTGTTGGCCATGGCTGGAACCAACCTCTAGGACTACATGGACCATTGATCTGAACTGATGTGACTTGCTCCTGTCTCTGTGGGAGTATCTTACCACAGTTTTATGGACTACAGGGACATTTCTCCACCTTTAAAAGCATCTCTTTATATTGTTTCCAAGGAGCCCTGAAGGACACTCCTGTGTTGGTAAAAGAGGTGGGTTTACAATGATCCAGGTGGCTTTGCAGTGCTTATGGGTACAAGCCTCTCTCTTGATTTGTTGCTGGGATTTTTGGTTTATTTTATGGCTTTAGACAGTGAAAATTGGTGACAGAAACGGCCCATCAGTTTCACAGAGTTCCTCCTTTTGCTGGGAAATAAATAAAATAAGTAGATGCACAAAAAGCCATTTTGCCAGCTGAATTTTTCCATGCCTCATCTCACGGCAGCCTGTTTTGGAAAATTTGAGCAAAAATCTGTTCATCCATTTGTAAGTTTTGGAATGGTTGAAGTGAGGAGGAAACTTTAATGTCAATTGCAAGAAAATAAAATTAAGAACTTCTCTTAATTCCTGCTCGCTGGAAGGGCGTGTATCTGTGTATTTAGAAATTCCAGCTTCTGTTTATGTTGGAAATAGGTAATTGCATTTTGACTTTGATTTTCTCAGTGGCTTTACTGTCAACATGGTGAATATATTCAACCAAGGCTTAAGACTCCTGTGATTACTTGACATTGAAGTGCTCCACCTTTGTTTTGAAGACTGTGATTCCCGTTTAAGGTGGACACTGTGTGCCTTTGACCTGGCAGTGTGAAGACCCAGATAGGGGTGCTGTAGTAACCTCCACCAAGCTCTGGGAATTCATTTCTTCTGAGCATTGGATATTGAAGGCAACTGTCTTTTAAGAGAGCACTGTGGGTGTGATGAGGCCCTGGCACAGGTTGGACAGGGCTTGGAGCATCCTGAGGTAGTGGAAGGTGTCCCTCCCCATAGCAGGGAGCTGGAATGAGATGATCTTTAAAATCTCTACCAACCTAAACCATTCCAGGATTCTGTGGTAAGATCCAAGACTCTGAGTTTTCCTTCCTGTGGGGGATTTGCTGTTTCAGAAGAAAGTAGGCTGCAGGTACACTTGGATAAGAGAAAAAGCCAAGAGTTCAGGTAGGTGCATGGAGTCTTGAAACTTCTCTGCACAGAGAAAGTTTGGGAAGAGCACCTCAAGCCTATGGATCAGCCAAGGAAGCAAACCCCAGTTCTTCTGACTTGGTTGCAACTACACATTGCGAGTATGAGGGAGATGCAGTCCCTAGACATGTAATTGTCCTCAAACATGAGGCAGGTGGGAGTATTCTTGTCCCAAGTTCAGTGTTTCGATCCTCAGCCTTCACAAATGTAGTCTCAGGCTCCAGGGAATGTTGAGATGGGCTTAAAATAAGGTGATTGGTTACTGGTTTTGTTAGGAGAGGCATTTGCTGGCATTGCAGCTGTCCCCATGTTTGCTGGCTTTTGTCAAGACGTGGAGCTGTAAAAAAAAAATGTTTAAAAACCCCAACATTTTCCAGTGAGCTTTTGCGACCCCTGAAGCTCTCCCCAAACAAATGTTGCCAATCCTAAATCCCAAAAAGCTGGAAGAGAGCTGATGTCCCAGGTGTGTTTCAAAGCCATGCTGTTTGCTGGTTGGGCGTGTGCAAGAGTTTTGGGGTTCCCAGGGAGAATCTGCCACCTCTTCTTGTCCATACCACTCTCACAGGCAGCCACTGTTCCAGGAAAGGATTTGGGTACCACCTTGGTGTCTGTGTTGAGTGTTGTTGGGGCAGATGAGCATCTTGGTGAGGGAGGAGGCATCTCACCCCCTTGGGGCCATGTGAGAGGACAGAGGGAGCAGCCAAAAGTGCTCCACCAACAGTGGACATCTCTGCTTTCCCCATGACAAAGTGACACTTCGCAGCCTGACAAGAGGAATTGTCTGTCCGCCTCTCCCCAAACTCCGTTGTTGGGTGGGTTGTTCCCGCCTCCCAGTACATCTGAGGCACAGTGGAGGCAGGAAAGAAAACCCTTCTGAAAATCACAACGTAATTACTCCCATCTGCTCCAGCACTGCTTCCCATTTCTGCCTGCCAGGATGCTTGTCTCCGATGCTAAGTAGCACATTATTTTCGATAAGTTGCAATCATTTACTTGAAATCTCCTTCTCCTTTAAAACGTCCCCCTGGAAAGGCAGTTCAGCAAGTTGGGAATGGGCAGAAACAACCATGATAAAACCCAGAAGTAGCTGAGCTTGGGCAGGAGGGCGAGTGCTCCCTCCAGACTCATTCAAACCACCCAGCAGGTTCCTCTCTAGGGTGGCTTTGTTTAAATGCCCTTGGCTGGTGGTGTCAGCAAATGGGGCTGCAGAGGAACTGCCAGCTCATGTCATCAGAGGGAATCTTAACCAGGCAGGCACAGAAATTCCACAGGACCCTGCTTTTGATTGCTGAAGTCAGCAGAAAAAGAGCTGTGCTGGCTCTGGGGCACCGATTCCTTCATCATCATAACCTGAGTTAGCATCATCACCACACCCTGAATCCTCTTGTGAGGGGCTGTATGGAGTCTGGCCCTGCTTCCCACATCTCCTCAGCTTGAAGGCACTGGCCACAGCAGGATAAATTTCCCTTTCTAGAAAAAGATGGAGCTTGAAGGTCCTTTGCAGTTGTCTCTGCTAAGGCACAGTGTCCTGCTTAGCTTCTGCCATCACCCCCAGCATGTTTGATTGCCTTTGTCATGTAGTTCTGTCTCTGTTGCCTGCACACCTCTAATTTGGAGGGTTTGGAAGGGGTGAAGAGGAAGGAGTTGCTAAGTGGAAGTATTTTGGTGTGGCCTTGGAGTAGAGAGATGACTATGTGCTCAGCCCCTGTGCTTTTCAGATTCTTTTGGAAAAATGCTCCCAGAAAAGTGGAGTAAATAAAGTAGGGGATGTGGCATGGAGTACCAGAGGAGTCTGGTACCCTCCTTTGTGGATTTCTTACATGTGTTCACAGCCCAGGCCATCCCAGAGTGGTGTTTGTTCCAAAGGTGTCTGGCAAGGGCTCTGTCTCCTACCCTGTGCCCCCCACCCTGGCTGGTGATAGTGTGACCTGAGGGGACACCAGGCACAGGTGCCAAGCTGTGGGGGACATGTGGGATGCTGGCTGCTCATCCCATGTGAGCATGGAGCTGGCTGCTTTGTAGGTGCTCCTTGGAGATGTTTGGGAAGCATCCTGGAGCATCTGCAAGCTCTGGTGGCTCAAGGCAGTTTCCATCCTGTGTCCCTGAATTGCGAGGCAGGCAGAGAGCCAAGGAGCTGTTTTTGACTTTGTCTTCTCACCTGCTTCTCTGAGGTCAGTCGTGCCATCACTTCCCATGTCCTGCACTGCAGCCACTCCACAGAGCCTGTGTCAATGTCCTCTGAACCATGTGGCTGTAATCCCTTCCTCAGGAAGGGAGAAGGAGCAAGTGTGGGAGCTGGGAGCCATTTCCCAACTGCTGGAATGGGTCCCTGTGACCCAGCCTGGTGACCTGGACCACAGGCTGGTGGCTCTGTGGTCCCCAGGTGCTCCCACTGCTGCCATCGGGGATGGTGAGCCTGGGACAGCCACATCCGAGCTGGGCTGGGGACAGGGCACCTGCCTTGGGTTTACTTTTAAAACACACCCATGTATATAACACACACACATATAGATATATTAGTATTTTTTGTGTGTGTGTGTATATATTTACATCTAAAAACGCATTTTGATCAGCAGGGGACCTGGGTGAGGGCTGAGCACCATCTAGTGGCAAACACCATGACTCCAGAGGCAGCAGGAAAGCAGCCAAGGACAGAAAGTCTTGCAGGAATTTTCCTCCCCCCTGGCTGCCAGTCACTATCTTTCTTTTTGTTATTCCTTTCCCCCCCCCCCCCCCCCCCCCCCCCCCCCCCCCCCCCCCCCCCCCCCCCCCCCCCCCCCCCTTCTTTAATCAGGAGCAGCAAATGGGGGGTTCTGAGTCTGCCTGGCTGCCTACATGCCTGTAACCCCTTGGACCACTGAGGATCATTCTGCTTCATTTATTCTGTTTTAATTTAGTGAGAGAGCAGGGTTCTTTTGCCACCAGCTACCCAGGCACTACAGGTTGGGTAAAATAAAAAAAATATATTTTATTTTGCTGCCAATCCCATCCCAAATCCCCCAGCCAGCAGAGCTCCTCCCATCACAGGAGGCAGTTTGGAGGGTGGGAGCTGCCAAGGAACCCAGCATCCCAGGCATGCTGGCAGGAGGTGTGTCAGAGCTGGGTCCAGCACTAGGAAGATAAAAAAGGAGCTTTTAAATAATCATTTTGTCTTCTCCACGGCTGAGCACAGCCTTTCAGGGATAAATAAGCAGCATCAGTCCTGCTTAGACACATGGGCCTTTCCATTTATTTACTCCCAGGCTTTATCCTGAGCGAACAGCCAAGCCCAGGCTGGGTTCAGGTCTCTGCTGTGGGGGACACATCTCCATTGGGTGCTGGTCTGTGCGTGTGGCACAGGAATAAAGCTCCCAGGAATACTCAGCACCTTTCATCAGGAAGCAGCTCTCTAAACATAAACTAATTAATCACTCGTGCCTACCTGTCAGGTCAATGATTCCTGAGATTTTTAATCTAAAAATATTTCCCTTTTGAAATCCAGATGCGCCTGTTTTGGCAACTCCAGTTTTGATTTGTTTATTTGAGGTGTTTTTCAATATTTTTTTTTATTTTTAACCTGTGTTGCTTTCCTTTTGTATTTAGGCTTTTGATCTGCTTTAATTGACTGATTTTTATTCGTTTATTTTTTGTCCTGGAAGAATAGGAATTTGTTCTCTTTATTTTCATGGCAAGTCTCTCTCCCTGCTACATCCTGTCAACTTTCCTCTCCTCTTTTTAAGGGATTTGGCTACTTTTGCCTCATATTTCAGTTTATGGACCATAGACCCCAAACCATTTTCTTGATGAAATCTGTCCTCTCCCCTTGGATCTATTTATCATGGCTGGGTGCCATGAGAATCCTCCCGTGGAGGGGAGAGATGCTGGTCCTGTCTCCCGAGAGCTCAGCTTCAAATTTGGCACTCTGCCCTCATTCCTCCACATAGAAATAATCCTCCCTAGCATGGAATTATTTATTATTAGTTCCAGTTTTACTGTTCTTGGGCTTTTTTCTGCCCACCTTCCCACCTTTGTTGACAGTCCATATTTTAATCGCAAAAAATGCCAATAATGCATGAATGAGTAACTGATCCAAATGTATGAATAAAATAAAATTAAATGAATGAGTGAAATGTCCTGAAAATAGTAATTTCAGTAGGCTTTGAGGCTTTTTTAAAAAGCTCTTTTTAGTCTTAACCAAACCTCTCAACAGGGTCTTTTACTTCAATTTTGTACTGATAATAGCCATATCTTTAACTTATTGCAGAGAGGGGAAGACCATACCCAGTGGTTGCTGGGGTTTTTTAGCTACTCTGATTTTATTTCTTGCTGCTAACAGATCTTCCACTGCTTTTTTATTTTAAATGACAGGAATAATCACTTGCTCTTGTTTGTGCTGTGGATTGGGAGGGGGTCAAATTCATCTCAGGTGTCAGTGGGCACGGCTTTATCAAAACCCACACAACATTTCCCAGCTATGGATGTGCAGAGAGAGTGTGCTCGTGTGCTCAGAGCCCCTGTGCCAGATGAGATGGGGAAATACGATTGTTTTCCCTTAGGAAATGCTTTTTTTAAATTCACTCATCAAGGCTTTATTTTATCTATGTCGTTTATTATGCAGCTGTGCATGTGGAAATCTCACATTCCGTGTTCAAACACAGAGGGAGCACAAAGGGAACCTCCGTTTTTCAGACATGGGACATCCCAAGCTGTTGGGATGCTCCCATGCTGTTTTTCCAGGACAGCCCCCACAGGAGAACTTTTACTTGGAGCAGTAGTTTAGGCAAGGAGCACAAAGATGGGAGGAAGATTCTCTTTTGAAAGATAATTCATTGTTGCTCCTTTTCTCAGTATGGTTTAGACATCGGAGGAACAACTGGATTCTTAAAGAAAAGGCATTTTTCCAAGAACAAAACCTATTTCATACATTTTTTGTTTATGTTCCCAGTGCATGGCTAAAAGCATGGACCTCAAGCCCTCTCCACAGTCTGTATTTCAAGATGTGCAAACGAAGGCACAGTTGCCCTGGGCTCTGTGTGTCTTTCTCTGCCATGTGGGGTTGATGTAAATGACATGTTGGGTGACATGAGAGGACCCATGAGCAAGATGAGGTCAGGGCTAGAGATTTCCAACTTCCCATCCCATGCTTGAGTGGGGATATGGTGCCTATCGCTTCCAGCAGCAAGCATGGGTACATTTATTGGGTTTTTGTGTTGCTGTTGCCAGTTTTGCTGCTTGCTCTAGCAAAAAGTGTGGCTTTCTGAGTTAGCTCTGTGGTGAGCTCACTGCCAGTTCTGCCCCACTTCTGTCCTGCAGGAAGGAGGCAGGGAGAGGAGCAGGGAGCTGCAGTGCCCCTGGAAGCCAAGTAGTGATGAATGAAGCCAAGCTTGGTGATGAGTACTTGGAGCATCAGGATGCCTGTTGGGAAGGAAGAGAACCTTGCTGATGGGGTCAGTCCAGCTTGGCATTGATGCCTAGAGAGGCTGACTGGAACAGAAGCTAGGCAGAGTTAAAAAAATAAAGTGGGATTTATCAAAAGGCCTTCAAAGGATTCACCTTGGGCAGTGCAACAGCCTGGCCATGGCTCTGCCCAAGATGGATCCTGGTCATGAGTTTTTACACTTTTGGTCCATTTCCATATTGGGGTTCATTGTCCAATTCCAGCTCCAGGTTCTGCAGTCCCATCCTCTCCAGTTACTCTCCTCAATTTGCTTTTTGGGCTTGAAGCTGCCAGTGGTGTGTGGTTCTCAAGCTGGAAAAGGATTGTTTTGTGTGACTGAGCTGTGAGGAGAACTTGTAACACTTTGTATGAAGTTCAGAGTCACACACTAATGCAGTACAGAATCTGGAAAATATAAAAGCTCAAACTTAAGGCACCAGGACGAGCTTCCCTGAGTTAAGCCCCAGGAGTGACTCAGGCTTTCCTCTCCCCATTGTGTCTCCTGCAGTGCTGAGCATCCGGGGGGCACAGGAGGAGGAGCCCACGGACCCCCAGCTGATGAGGTTAGACAACATGCTCCTGGCCGAGGGGGTGGCGGGCCCCGAAAAAGGAGGAGGCTCGGCCGCCGCTGCCGCCGCCGCCGCCGCGTCCGGAGGAGCCGGCTCCGACAACTCAGTGGAGCACTCTGACTACAGAGCCAAACTGTCCCAGATCCGACAGATCTACCACACGGAGCTGGAGAAGTACGAGCAGGTAACAGGCTCCTTCGTGGTGCTGCTCCTTGGTGGTGCTGGTCCTTGGTGGGATGGTGGGGGCAGAGCGGGAGAGCTGCCGGCACAGCCTGGATCACTGCTGACATCTGTTGTTAGCAGTGTGTGGGCAAATGGCACTGGGTGTTGGATTGAGAACATGCTCGTTTTTAGTGTTGGGAGGGTTGGGATTTTATGCTGGGATGTGGCATGGGTTGCCCCTTGGATTTTCGCTTTTCACTCCTGCCCTGATATCTTACCCAGAATTTGCCCTGTGAAGGAAAACATGCTGGCCTCAGTGATGACAACTGTCTAAGCAAGGCTTGAATCAGAATCTTCCTTGAATATATTTTCTGCTTGAAAAGCTCTTTTTCCAGGGGAAAAAAAAATCTTTTTTCTTGTAGTAAATTACTCTTAAAAAAAAGAACTGCTTTGGTCATAAACATAGCTATTGGTAACACTGACAATTTCATGATGAGCTTTGCAGGTCAATGCTCAAAACCAGTTCCTTTCAAGTGCTTCCAGATGTTTTGCAGACCTCTCTTGGCTGCTGTGCACCTTGCACTTGTGGTTTCTACCCCAAGGTTATGGTTTATGGATGTGATCAAGAAGGCATCACCTCTTTAGGTGCAGGACAAGCTCCACTGCCAGGGGCCAGGTGGGCTTTCAGATCCTGGTTTAGAGCCAGGAAAGCCTCCATTTTACCTGGCTAATAACTGGGTGTGTGGTGGGGCTGGGGGATGTCTCACCCCCATGGCCACACTGGCCAAGCTGAGGGAAGGGTGCCCCAGGGTTAGAGCTGGAGTCGGGGTGGGCAGGCAGGGCTCTGGAGCAGCCAAGCAGAGTCATGCCATGAGAGGCATTTTGGCAGAGCCTTAGGGCAGGCAGGGAGCAGGCTGGTTGGAAGGATGACCTTTGGTGGCTCTCCTCAGCCCTTGCTGTCACTCCCTTGAGGCACAGAGACAGGGAGGAACCTCAGCCATCCCACATGGGTGGGAGTGGAGAGCACATCAGGGGGTCCTCTTTTGGGGTTAAGAGGGGTAGAGGCCTCATGTCCTCTGCTACCCAAGCCCAAGGAGAGGCCCTTGGCACAGACAGGGACAGGCTTCAGGGAAAGACCTTCTGCTTCTTCCTCCCCTTGGGCAGGAGTTCTGTTTGTTTGATGTTCTGATCCTGGTTTTGCTTCACTTTTGCTCCTCAAAGAGACACCCATGTGAGAGGAACCTTTAGCCAGGCCCAGAGAGTGGGATGGGCCACATCTTTCCTTCTCACAACCCACTGACAGGGTTTGGTTTTGCCACTGAGTAGCTTTGCAAGTGGCTGTGCTGGTCCACATCTCTGCCCACAGTCCTGCAACACCAAGGCTCAGGGTTTTTCCACCTCCTTCCTACTCCAATCCAGCTGTTGGGAGCTCAGCCCCTGGCTTCTCAGTCTGGTTGCTGCTGGGTCAGCATGGCACTCAGTGGTGATTTTGCCTTTAATGCTCTTTATTTCATGCCAAGAGCAGATGATCTGAAATTGCTGGGGTGTCTGAGAGCAATGAGATATCTGGCTGAGAGCTCTGATAGCCACACTCACCCTGGGAGATGGGATTCAGCAGCTGGAGCTGGGGATGGGCAGTTGGAGGGGCCCTGCTGCCCTTGTGGATGTCTCCTAGTTGGATCTGAGCCATGGTGGGAGTTCAGCTTGGAGGGGTGGGGTAAGACACAGCAAGTCAAGCCCATGTCACCAGTGCACAAATGCAGTGTTTCTTTCCCCTGCCAGTCCCTTTTTCCCCATCATGGGCTGGGAGCTGCAGACACTGTCCCCAGAGCAGCCACCCTCGTCCCAGGAGCTCCAAAGGCTTCTGCAGCCATCACTGTCCAAGTGCTGCCCCTGGTTTGTGGGGCTTGGTTCTGGGAATCAGAGGATCTCATCATTCCAATGCTTGTGGGGATGAAGAAGAGGGAAGTGAAGTGGATCTGACCTCAAAATCCCTCCCTTGTCCCCCTGGCTTCTCTCACTGCCCTGTCTTCACAGCACAGCATGGGGACAGCAGGAGCAGCCAGACAGTGCTGTGCCAGCAGCAAACTAATTGGGATTGTTACCTGATTGCCCTTATTTGTCAGGGCTCCTGCCTCACTCAGGCTTTAATTATTATCCTTATTTACTTCTTACCTGTTGTGCCAAGAGCATGGAGCAGGGCCATGTCTCTCTGGGAGCTGCTCCTGTGAAGCACAGAGGGCTCTGCAAGACACATGGTGGGGCTGTAGGAGGACAGGCAGTGAGGCAAAAGGTTCATGGTCCTCCTCAGATAAATCTACAGCTCCTCCAGTCACAACCAGGAAAACTGTGACTGGGACTTCTTCATGCTTTACATGAATCCTAGGGCTTCACCTACCCCAGCTCCATCCATGATCCCCCTGAGAGCAAAGAAATCAGCTCCTCGCTTTCCCAGCATGTTTGTTGGGAGTCTCTCATGCCCTGTGCTTGGCAGACCAGGGAAATTTCTCTCTCCCTATTTTGTGCTTAGCTAGAAATGGAGGCCAGACAAAGTCAAAAGGATAAAAGTGGATATATTTAATGAAGGGCCTTCAGGTACATTAAGGGCAGACAAAGGGGCTACACCCAAAATGGATAATGGTCACGAGTTTTTCAGACAGATACAAGTTTGGTCTATTTGCCTATCAGGGGTTAATTCTCCAGTTGCAGCTTCAGGTAAGAAAGTCATATACCCCCAGTTTGCTCCCCTCAATTCACTTTTGTTTATACTTTTTGGGGCCTGAGGCAGAGGGTGTCCTTGGATCTCAGGTGTAGAAGGATTGTTTTGTCTGAACAAAACATGAAGAGAGTTAACTAAGACTCTCTGTGGAGTTTAGAGTTATGCAGTACAGGATTTGAAAAACAGAAAAATAAAAATAAAAATATAAAAGCCAAAATTGTAAGGCATCATCCCCTGAGCACCAGCACATTCTTGCTCTGAGCCTGCTCTGAAAAACCCCAGCCAGAGAGACCTCCACTCACATCTCCTCCTGTACCCCCCCTGTCCTTGACACCACCGAATGACCTTCCCATCCTGGGGTTTCTTTTGCTTTTCCTGCCGTCCCAGGCGTGCAACGAGTTCACCACGCACGTGATGAACCTGCTGCGCGAGCAGAGCCGGACCCGGCCCATCTCGCCCAAGGAGATCGAGCGGATGGTGAGCATCATCCACCGCAAGTTCAGCTCCATCCAGATGCAGCTGAAGCAGAGCACGTGCGAAGCCGTCATGATCCTGCGCTCGCGGTTTCTGGACGCACGGTGAGCCCGCCCCACCAACCCTTCCTGCAGAGTCCCTTGGGGCTGGGAGCTTTGTTGGTGCTGGAGTAAACTGAGGGCCAGCTGAGGGACTGTGTCTTGAGCCAGAGGGGTTTTTTGCCTTCTTTATGCCATAGTTGTCTGTGGCTCAGCAGGGGAGGGGACTGCAATTCAAGCCATCCATCGGTGAGGCTCCCAGCTGTACCTTGAGAATTGCACATCCTGGTTTTGCTGTGGCAGAAGGAGATGCTGGGGCATATTGCACCAAGACTCTGCGGTGAAAACGTGCACTCTAGTTAGGGATGAAAAGTTTATCCTCCAGGCCATCCTGTCCCCACTAGATTTCCCACTGTTTTCCCACTGTTTTTATTGTCCCAGATTTTCAGATTGCTGTAAAATTACTTCATTTCCCAAGCTGGTTAGGTGCAGACTGCAGCTTGGGCCGTAGCTTCCGATGGGGAGGGGAGGCAGCTACACCAGGGGTACAAGGAAAGAGATGGCAGACAGGTAATAATGCCTAGGTGTGAATGGAACAGACTTCCCCAAGGATGTATCCAGCTTTGCTTCCCTCAGCACAGAGCTTTGCAGAATGGCACTAATGTCTTTGACCGCGACAGCCAGGTGTCAGGAGTCACCTTCCCAGGTGGAGGAGCTGGATGCCAGTTTTTAGACTGCTGTGAGCTGGAGGATACAGTGATAAATTTGAGGTGGAGACTCGCTTGCTTTGAAAGGTGCTGAGAGAGCAGTCACCAGCAAGGGACAGATAAGAAGCTTCCTGGCCATGAGTCTTGCACTCCATGCTCAGAGAAGCAGAGTGGGGAGGGAGGAAAGTGGGAAACTCATTTTGCATTCTATTTTTGGATCCCTGGTGCTCATTCCCTTTCCTTTTCCTTCTGTTTCCCCCCATTCTTTCTTCACGTGAAGGCGGAAGAGACGAAACTTCAACAAGCAAGCCACGGAAATCCTGAATGAGTATTTCTATTCCCATCTCAGCAACCCTTATCCCAGTGAGGAAGCCAAAGAAGAGCTAGCCAAGAAATGTGGCATCACAGTCTCACAGGTGAGAGAGTTCAAAGCCTGGGCTAGTGGGAAACCTCAGCATGGGGAAGGGTATTCCAGACCTCAGACCAGTCAGCCATGTCCAGTGTTGAGCATTTAATTATTAAATCAGTTTAGTGCAAGTTAGTGAGAGTGGGTGGGAGTGCAGATGGCACTTGCAGATTGAGGCCATGGATGGAAAAGGAAAGTCTGAGAGGGGATTGTAGGAGGGATGAAGACTCCATGGAGCAATGGCTGTGTGTGCAGCCAAGGTGTTGACAACACAGACAGGATGTGGCAGCACCCAGAGGGGCAAAGGCTCTTCAAGGAATTAGTGCTGGCCTGACCTGCAAGAAGAGCTTGTTTGATCTGAAAGTCTTTTCTTCAGGGGATTAAAAGCAGTAAGAAGAGTTGTGCATGTTTTACTTGGTAAGATAGAATGGACAAGTCCTGGTGGGAAGGATCCAGGTGGAACTGTTAGAGTGAGAGTAGGATTTCTCAGGGTCATTTCTCTCAGTCATTACCCTTGTGCTGCAGAACATGACATCTCCCTGACTTGCACATCCCTCAGAAGAACATAGTGTTAGTAAAGACAAAATTAATTATTTCCATATGTTCAAGTAAACCACATAGTTCCTGGAGTCTGTAGCTCTGACCTGGGAGCTGCTGTGATTTGTGAGGGGCGCAGTCAGCCCTTGAAATGTTCATTGTTCAGGCCTGCCCATCTTTATTTCCTCTCTTTCTGGAGCAGGCTGTGTGACTGAGAGCCAATCTTTGTGGCCTACGCTAGGCTTGTTCCCATGTGAGCTCAGCAGCCCCTCTAGGCTCCCGTGGCATTCCCTGCCTTGGGCTGCTTCCCAGCCCCAGGCACGTGCCTGCTCGTCACTTGAGTAAACTGCAGACAGCAGTAGCATCTGGTGTCCTTGTGGGAGCGTGTCTGCCTTCAGCAGGAGCAGCAGCATCCAGGGGTAGGTGTCATCACCGTGCTGAGTGCCTGCTGAGTGACTCCAATTGCCTCCCCTGGGCTGCAAGACCCAAACCTTGCTTCTTCCCAGTTACCTACAGGAGACAGCACATATTGGCTTAAGTAAAGCTCCAGCTGTCCCAGTGCTTCCCCTCTCACTTCTAATTCATCTGTTCACACTTACAAGTTCTCCTTTGCAAAGACAAAATGCCCAGGAGAAATGCTGCGCCTAGGAGGTGTTTTTGAGTGTGCTGTATTGAGGCTGTTTGGTGGAGCCCTGCCTCCCTTCTTCATCTGAGTAAGGTAGAAACAAACACACATCCAGGTCTGGATTTGCTGAGACTGAGTGGGAACAGAGGTCCCATGGATGTGTGCAAGTCATGGGCAGAGTTGATCTGGACTCAGAGTCTGACCAAATTAGGCAGGTGCTTCACAGATTTTAAAATGCAGATAGGTTGTGGTGGCTGTATATTCCAGCCTCCTGCCCTGTAGTGCTCAGAGCTCACCCAGGATGTGAAGCCAGAAGAGCAGTCATGGGGAGATGTGTATGTGGAAAGATCATGAAGGAGCACATTGTCGTTAGTGAGAAAGCTGGACCAAGAGGTGGAAAGGAGCTCCTTGCCAACAGCACCAGCTCCTGGCAGTGCCAGCAAAATGTTTGCTCCCAGATCTGGGCTGAGTGCTGACCTGAGTCTCTGCAGGTTATATTTTCTCTTTCCTGCTCTGCAGGGTTGGATACCTGTAGCTCAGTAGCCATTAAATTGGTGGATGAAACCACTTCTGTGTGGAAGCTGCTGAATGCTCTAATAGCACTGCAGACAGAAAGCAGCACAGGATTTCAGTTATCACATGGGTTTCACTTATCAACACCCTAGCCCAAGCCATTTCCCTAAGATAGGGAAAAAATCACAGGCTTCAAAGGATGAACATCCATTATTGTCTTCTATGTTTTGGGTGCTTGCTCAGTTCATTTGGAAGAGGGAGCACCAGCAGGCAAAGGGAGGATGTCCTCGGAATCTCACTGAAGGGGTTGGTCTTGCTAGCTCAAGATTGCAGCTCCAAGCAATTCTAGGAGTGTCAGAGCTTTTCTGGAGAGCTGCAGCATCCTCCTCATTTGCCCATTCCCTTTATCCTGATAAACTCTCTCAAAGTCAGTAACTGGCTGGAAGTTGTCTTCTGCTTAGAGACTTGCACATAGAAAGACATTACCCTGATTCTCTGTGTTCAGTGCTGATGAAGAAGAAGCTGACAGCTGCTTCTCAAGCTGTAGGGTTGAATCTTTCCCATGTCTTCTCTGAAACAGCTCAGTGTGAGATAGTGCCCACGAGTGAACAGGAATATCATCAGCATGTCTCTGGGCAAACACACTGGAAACATCTTCCCTCCCTTCCCAAGGTACACACTTCTTTCCTGAGACCAAAGTTAGGTTTTAGAACAAGTCCTGTGCTCCTCCATCCTTCCCCTGAAGTTCCTGGCTCATCCAGTGGCTCATGCTAAACCTTGCAAAGCTGAGCTCAGCTGGACAAAGAGCATCCACTTCTGGCTTTGTGCCCCTATTCCCCTCAGATGGAGCAAAAGAGAGCTTTGGTGATAATGAGCCAATTTTGTGTGCCAGCCAGGCCCCAGTCAATTCTCTGAGTGTTGTCCCTCAAAGCTGTGCTGGTAATCAGGGCATCTATCCCATCAAAGGGATACCAAGGAAGAGGCAAATAAAAACCATGCAATTTTGGGGTCATTTGACTTTGTCATGTTTTTTTGAATCCCTCTTAAGATTTTTGTGGGCTGGGTCTAGTGGTTCCTGTGGAGCATCCCATCTATAGCAGGACCAGCTACATCCACACAAACCCAGTGCTCCCAAGGGGCTCCCATCACCTTTCCTGGGCCTGATGTGGCACACATAGGTGGAAGGTGCTGGGAAAACTGGATGGGGGGAGAGAATCTGCCCTGCTTTGCCTGAACTAATCCACCTTCCTCATCAGGTGCACTTGGCAGAGCTGAAACCTTAACGTCCTTGTCTTCTCTTGAACTCACTCTAGGTATCAAACTGGTTTGGAAATAAGAGAATCCGGTACAAGAAGAACATAGGTAAATTTCAAGAGGAAGCCAATATTTATGCTGCCAAAACGGCTGTCACGGCTACCAACGTGTCAGCCCATGGAAGCCAGGCTAACTCACCCTCAACTCCCAATTCAGCTGGTTAGTTTGGATTTTTCTTTTATTTTGGGTTGTTAATGTTTGGGTTTTTGTTCGTTCTCCCGTCTCCCTCTAATCTCTCTGGTTTTCTCCTTTTGGTTATTTTGGTTTTTATTCTCTGGGTCTGGTTTGCTCTCTTTTGTGGTCTTGGAAAAAAAAACAAAAAAGGGAAATGGGTTTGGTTTGGTGAGTTTGTTGTGTGGGGGGTTACGTTATTTTCTTTGCTTTTGTCTCCCTATTCTTTTTTTCCCCTCTTCCCCTTTCCTGTTCTGTTTTTTGTTGGAAAAAAGGATGTAATCAGACCTTGTGACTGGTGATGTTATGGTGGGGGTTATATGCATGGATGATAAACACAAAACCAGAAAAGTGGTCCACAAAACATTGCTGGGATTGCTTGAACTTTGGCGGGAGAAAAAAAAAGTAATAGAAAATTTATTGCGTAATGATTTTATTTCACTGGGGCTGAAAGCATGAGTGATCCTAATGGATGAACCCCAGCATTTCTGAGATGTCGTAGCTCATGCCATTTTGGGGGTTGTTTTGGGTAAATTTTTGTCCTTTGATTTTCTTTCTGTTGTGGTTATCTCTTTGATTGCTTACATGACAGTGTCTGGATCACCTGCAAGAGTGTGCTCTGTGTGAATTTTATTTTCCCTTCGTGTCAGTGCAATCCAGAGAAATTCATGGGTCGTTCCCTTCCCTTTCCCCCTTCCCTTCCCATTTGCTGTGGTTTCCATTTGTTTGTTTTGAGAGTCAAAGGCACAGAGCACTCTGCCCAGATTTAAACTCCTCTGCTAGAGAACGATGCTCAGTTCATGCATGGTGCCTGCTGCAAAGTTGGCCAACCCAAAAATGCTCAGGGGCTGTGGGTCCAAGAGCAGTGAAAAGTTGGGATTTGTTTACAAGGAGGGGAAAAAAACAAAACTTGATGGGTGCCATGTACTTTGTAATCCATGCAAATATCCGTGTGCCTGTTTTCTTTTTAGGGGAGGGAGGGAGAGTGGGAATGTGCCACTCTTGAGCCTTTGAGCTGACTGAATGCTCACAGTGCCCTTCCCGAGGGATGTGATGCTTGGTGTGATCAGAGAAGCAGGAAGGGAGCACAGAGGTGGTGGAGTGGGCAGCAGGATGTTACCCAGACCATGCAGATGCTGGCTGCCACCAGGACATGCTTCTGTAGTGAGCACATCCCTGCCTCTGTAGGTATCAGAGGAATCACATTCCAGAAACACCCCTGGCTCTGGAGGATGTGAGTAGAAGGTGGAGAGCCAGGGGTCAAACAAAGGGAGGAAGCAGTGGCATGGGTCTCTGGCTGGGACAATCTCCCACCTCTTCCTCACCCAGGGCTGCCTGCTCTGGCTCAGGTGCTCTGAGGGCTTAGGTGGATGCAGCAGAGCTCTGCAGAGACAATTTGCTGGAGTTTCGTTTGATTCTTTTTGCTTTGGGGAATTTTATTCCCCTCCCGTTCTCTCAACCGAATTTTCAAAAATCTCATTCTTTCCAAAGAGCTGACACAAAGTATCTGGTCAGGTGGGCTCTCCTGATGTTAACACCTCCTGTAGAAAAGGCTGGAGGGAATTCTGCTGGTGAGGGCAGAGCTGTGAGTGTTGAGGGAGAGGCCTGCTGCCTGTGATGCTGTCCTGCAGCCCACATCAGAGATGCAGCTCTCCTCCTTTTCCTCTTTCTTCAGCTGGAGTGAGATCCAAAGGTCTGGAATAGCAAGGGAACAGCTTCAAATTGCCTGAGTGGGTTTGGATCTGGGCTGCACAGAGGAGAATAAGCATTTCCTCAGTGCCTGACCAGTTTAATAGTGCTCCAGAGCAAGGCTGTTTCCTCGCCCTCCCCACAGGCAGTAACGCGGTTGTTTCAGAGATAAATTGGCCAGTGCCCTGCAGTAAACAGCTGAGATAATCCCTGGATAACACTGTGCTTTCAAGAAAGGACAAACAGTCCTGTTATTAACAGGGAAAACTTGAGCTCCTGGGTCCTCTTTGTGGCTCACTTGTCTGCAGTCTGGAGTCATTGACCTCTTTTCACGTGCCTGAAGTGTCAGCGGTGCTAAAGCAGTGTGAGGGGAGCTTGCAGGGCACAGAGATCCTTCTTCTGCTTAGAAATAAAGTGTTCCTAACCTGGCCCAGGTCCCACACCCTGCCTGTAATGCTGCAACGGTGGCAGAGCAGCAGGGAGGCCCCAGTTGCTCTAGGTCAGCTTGCAGAGGTGGTGGGTTTGGGTGTCCTTGTAGGTTCTCTCCTCAGAAAACAGCTGGAATTGTGTGAGATTTTTATCTCCTGACATTTGAGATCCTCCCAGCTGAACCACACAGATGTAACAGCTCAGTTGAGCATCCCTGCATTGTCACATTCTGGGACAAAGGCACATCCTGAGGACATCATGTGAGGAAGCACACTCTGCTTCAAGGCATCCTGTAGGTCCTAGCAGCAAGAAGCACACCTGTACAATCTAGGTCTGAAATACCTGTGTGACAAAGATTGGGACAGTTGTGTCCAGGACCATCTAGATGTGCTGAATTCTCCAGGGAGGATCATGGAAGCTGGTGGAAGAGGTGAAGAACTACCATGGCCAGTGCCTCTCCTTTTGCACTATGGACTTCTTTCTGTTCCCAGATCGTTGGCTGAGGCTTTGGTGAGGAAGTAGCTGAACAAAGAGAGGACTTTCTGGTTTCAATACATTATGGGGCATGTGGAAAGAAAGTAAACAGAGGACAGGTCATGAGAAAGAAATGACCAGCAGTGTAGTCCCTGGAGGGCTGTGGTTGTTGAAAGAGGAGGTGGAACTGGATGCAGTGGGACCTGGGACAGGAACTAAATTCATTTCTGCTGTGGCTACGCAGGCCCATCTGTTCTCTCATTGATGCCCATGTTACTGGAGATCAGTGAATGGCTACAGTCAGTCAAAGAGATTGGCCACACATTGACAAGGGCAGGGATTGCATCTGTCTGGCCATCTGGCACGTTCAGAGCAGGGTCCCCCCTCCTCAGTCACCCAGGCCTGAATGTCAAACACCTTTTCATCCCGAATACATGCGGTTGGGCTTTATCAGCCAGATGTTCAAATAAGCTGAGAAGTCTGGCTCATTTGGGCTAACAACTCCCCATCCTCACTTTTATTTCCTGGACAGTCTCAGCACAAAAACCACATGGCAGATGAAAGCTGGTTTATGTGGGCAGACTCTTTTGCTTAACCAGAGCCCTCAAGGGCCACACACAGGTGATGGCATCCAGTGAAATCTTGAGCAGCCAGAATTGTCCTGAGCTGGTTTTTTTACCTGTTCACCCTTTTTTTTTTTGTAAAATTCTTCTTGTGAAGCTGCTGCCTGAAAATGTACTTCAGCAGGCACAGGTGTTTTCTCTGCCTTCCTCCGTTTGTGTCCAGAACACACCACTGGAGAGGACTCTGCTTCAGCAGAGACTCTTCTGGTCATAGCTTCACTGTCCTCAGTGTTGTTTGGCAAGTGAAAAAGAACAAATGTCCTGCTGGATCATCCCTGGCTTTTGGACCTGCTTTGTGGCCTTTGCCAGCTAAGGAGATACATAGTCCATCACCACGTTGTTCCCTTACTTTTGGCCATGGTAAAGACACCACAAGAGGCATAAATGTTGTACTCTCAATGCATGTGTGTCATGGCTTCAACTAGGAATCCTGTAGACATGACCAAAGTCACTGAGGAGGTTCAGTGTGCTGGATCTGTCTTGTTGGTGGTAGGTGGGATGGGGCAGCAGATGAGGATGGCTTGATTTCAGCTCCAGTGAACACCATTACCCTGTTTGTTTATTTGTGGTAGACATTTGAATTGTCAGATATTTTAGAGAAAAATTCTTACTAGAGATCCTGGAAAATTGGAGGAGGAAGTCGAGACTGTCAGAACACAGAGGACATTGGAGAAGCTGGAGAAGAAGCTCTCTGAAGAACTGGAAAAGTGGTGCAAGATATACCAACAGTCAAGTTTGCAAAGATTTTTGAAATGGAGGCAAAATTGTGGTGAGCTTTGCTCATCAGAGGTGTTAGGGGTGGAAGAAATCTCTTGGAAAGCATTGTTTTCATGTAAGCTTTCACCCAGAGCAAGATCTGACTGCCAGAGTTTGCTCAGACATTGCCAGCACTTTTTCTGAATCTGCTCTGATAGAAACTCAACACCAAGGAATAATGGGGATAGGTCTTGGCTTTAAAAAGATGTCTGGATGCTGAACATGAACCACTCTTCCACACTGCTACAAGTCATGAGTTTTCTGGTCTACCTACAGTAATTCCACACCAGGATCAGAGCACTTTCCTCCTGGGCTCACAAGCTCAAAGATGAGCTTCTCTCATTCACAAACTCTCAGTTTCTGAGGAACCCCAGACCAAATTACAGCCACCAAAAACCTGTGGTGCATTCAGGAAAAGACCCTCTCAGAGGGACAGGTTAGATTTACAGTGTGGCCTCCTCTAGTGGAAGGACTTGTAGTCCTGGATCTTATCTCTGCAGAGGATAGCTTAGTCTAAATTTTCAGGGCTCTTCCAGGGCTGCCCCCTCTCCCAGCTGGATGCATCAGCCCCTCTTAGCTGTGCCTCTGAGGCTTTGGGCCGCTGTAATTTTCGGGTGAGTGCTGAAGCAGCAGTGGTGGTGCAGAAGGCTCTGCAATTACGCCTGTGATCCAAATGCATCCATACATGCGGGGCCATTGGTATGCGCATATTTATCTCTGCATCCACATCAGCAGCAAGACATATTTACTGTTTAGATATGCACATATATTGTAAAAACACCCCTTGCCAATAGCAGTGTATATCTTGTAAGTGACATTTCCAGCGCTCCTCATGATTTCTGAGACACCGTCGCTCTTCAGAACTGGAGTTTGTGGCTGTTTGTTTATTTTTATTTCCTCCCTCCCAGTCTCAATTTTATGGCCAGGTTTGTTAAGTTTCTATAAAATATCAGTTAAGTTTATGGCATTTTTATTTGTTATTGTTGTTATAATTTTCTTTTGGTAGGGGAAGGTGGGATGAAATGTTGCTCAGCTGGGGGCAGAGCGATAGCAATGCCATGCCAGGTGCTTAGGGATTCCGGAGTCCTCTTTCCAACTCTGCCACTGATTATTTGTGTGATCTCAAAGATTTCTGCTCACCTCAAAAGAGGAGGGAAATATTCTCTGCTTCTTGTGAGCAGTAGCTACAGGCTTTTGGTTCTCAGCCACTGTGGGGGTACAACGCTGCATTACTGCCCTGTGCTTTTATTGAGGTGGTTAAGGCAATCACTCAGAAAATGGGGTTGGAAGCATCTTTGTGTGTGTGAAACGTGCCTATCTTCCCGCTTAAAGTTGAGCACTGTCAGGGTGGGCTGGCCCCAGTCTGCCAGCTCATTTCTCTAGGTTTTTTGCCTTTAAAATAGCAAGTAACCTGAGAGGTTGGGAAGTGACAGGAGCCCTTTGCCAGCTGAGCAGAGGAGGTGCTTGTTGCAGCTGCCTCCTGACTAGTCCCAGTTATTTTATGCAGCGCTGTGGGATTGCTCTCTGGAACAGGTTGGGCAGGTTGACAGTGAGCACAGACAATAAGCTATTCCTGGCTTCGCTCTTTTCAGGCACCAGTGGGTGGGAGGGTCCTGATCCAAGACTCACTGTGCTTAAGATGAGTCTTTCTCTTGACTGTCTTGGGTGTTGCATCTAGCAGTGATGTTTCTGCTTTCCTTTGATTCTGAGAACTGCCAGCACCTGACAAAAGAGCTGGTCACTAAGAGAGCAGCAGAGAAGGTAGTGAGCATGAAGTCACCAGCATAGACCTGCTGCTCCCTGACCTTTGTCAGAGGTGGCCTCCTTCAGAGGAGCCTTCCTGGTCCACCTCTAGGGCACAGCTGTCCCTGTTTCTTCCCTCTGCAGCAAAGGGAGGGGCATTGCCAGGCATTCCTCAGAGCGTACGCATGAGCCATTGTTGGGCAATTCCACCAGGACTGTGGTTGCCAGTCTTCCAAGCTGGAAATGGCAGTGTAGATGACGAGAGTGTATTTGGGACTGGAGCTGAAAGCATAGCTGACCTGGGCCCCTGAAGTCTCTCCTTTCCAAGGCTAACGTCATGTATAACTAAACCTTGCACGTTGAGCTGTCTCACACTTAACGCGCTGATCTGCACGATAAATTCTGAAATAATCCCATAAAACCTTTTTATTTATTTTTAACCCTTTTGCTGCCTTCCCTGCCTTCCAGTTACGTGATGGGTTTGTTTCTTCTGTTAAGTGGTTTAGGAGGTGCTCAGATATCTCAAAGCTGGAAGCATAAAACTTTTATTTCTGCAAAGGCGGGATTTATTTTTTCCTTTTCATTTGAGATTTTTTTCTCCTGATCCCACCCAGTTGTCTTCACTGTTACAATTTTTTAGCTTAACATTGACGACTGGTGCATGCAGTGGGGAATTTGCTTACAGAGCTTGTTCTTCTGGGGCAGCTGGCCCAGGAGGGCTGTGACACCCTTGTGTTCTCTCACGGGCCATCACAATGAAAGACTTTTGCCAGCCTTATGGGCACTGGGAGTGAGTCTAACCCAAGTGCCTTCATGTTTTTATGAGCCTTTGCTCCTGGTGCTCTGCAGTTCCCACCAGTGATGGGTTCCTGATGTCCTGAAGGCAAACCCCATGCACTACCCCCTCGCAGAGGCCCTGTGGCTCAGCCAAAACTCCAGCCGTGGGGCTGGATGGGCTCTGGATGTCTCACCCTGCAGGGAGCAGTATGGGCTAGAATTACCCCCCCGTTCTGAGCTGCTCAGCAGGGGCTTGGTTTGCCTGCTGCAAAGGCTTCTGCTCTTGTTAGCAGGGCTTGTCTGGGTAATTCTGGTCTCCAGTGCAGTCTGCTGGGTGGACAACAGCTGCTGTTGTCTCCAACAACCGAGATCCTTCAGAGCTGTCTGAAGGATTCTGATGTTGTCCGAGTCCTCCAGGCTGTGTTTTGTTTGTCCCAGTCAAAAGCATGAAGAATCCTTCCTCCAGCTGAGGAGCTGTTGAAGAATGTTCTTGGCATTGAGCTGTAACAACATGTGGCTTTGAATAACCTCAAGAGTGCATCCTTTTTTTTTTGCTTGCTCTGTTCTTCATACTACTAACCTGACTGTGTGTTTTGTTTTTGTGGTTGCTTTGCATGTTGTTCCTTCCTCTTGGCTGAGAGTCATGGGGTGGATCTTTTTCCTTTCTGTGATTCAGGTGCCTCACTCTTTCCTTTCCAGGTTCTTCCAGTTCTTTTAACATGTCAAACTCTGGAGATTTGTTCATGAGCGTGCAGTCTCTCAATGGGGATTCTTACCAAGGGGCCCAGGTTGGAGCCAACGTGCAGTCACAGGTAGGGACCCATCCGATGTACTGCCAGTGAATGCATTAGTGTTGGAGGAGCCTTTGATTGTATTGGCACTTCTCCCTCCCGTCTGAAAAGAGCAAATCTCTACCAGCACAAATCAACCAACCAACACTTGAAAAAAGGCAAACCAGACCGAAAAACCAACCAACAAAAAAAAAAAAAAAAAAAAAGCAACAGGAACAACCACCAAAAAAAGAAAAACAAAAAAAAAAACCTAACCAAAAAACAATCCAAAAAGAAACCAAAACCAAACACCCAACCAAACCAACAACCATGGTCTTGAGGAGACTTGCCCACACTTTGTGAATGCATTTGGCTCTGGCTTGATAGTCGTACTAGGAGGAGAGAAGGTGTAGAAGTATAGGCACAAAGTTAAACAAAAGCAACTCAGGTTTAGGTTCTGCTTGCTTTATTCTTCCAAGGGTATGGGCCAGATGTTTGGATTGGTGTCTCGTTTCACAAGCCTTCCACTTAGTCCTTTGATGCCAAACCAGGTGTCTGCTGAAAGGCAATAAATGTTCAAATATATAGATAATTTTTTTTTTAGTTTTTTTTTTTTTTAATTAAAAGACACCCTTGATCATCTCCCCACCTCCCAAAGCACAGGCATTCACACCACCCCTGTACTTACCCAGGAGGAGAGAGCAAGGGAGCTTTGATCAGCATTGCTGAAACATCAACCCATGCTTGGGCAAAAAGAAAGAATTTAAAATAGCCACGACCTCACTCAGATCTCCCATCTGATGTCCAGATATGCCATGAGTCCCCTCCCTAGCATCCAAGGCTCTGTTCTGTGCTGAGAGACGAAAGCCACTCTGACACTTCTGCATTGGGCAAGGAGAGCTCTGTAAAGCTGAGGCTGCTCCCCCGTGAGGCTGCACGTGGAGCATACATCATCCATGGGCTCACCATGTGTGCCACCTCTGGGGCTGGGGCTGGGGGTGTGAGGGACAGGAACGGGGCACCCAGAGGAGAGCTGCTGGTGCCTTTGCCATGGTAGGTATATTTCCTTTCTGTGCCCTCTGCAGTAAAGGTGCTCAGCCAGCTCCAAAGATCTTCTGCTGCCATGAGCAGTGCTTGGGGTCAAGGGTGGAAGGGGTAGGGGTAGGAAGGTTGAGCACCATGGTGGAGATGGCTGCAACGATGTGCTCCAGGAGATGCCACCCCCACTTGTCACGCTGTTCTCCCTCCCTGCTGTTTTTGTCAAAGGACATGGGACCAAGGAGAGTGTGACTGGGCTGCTGGGGTAGACAGAGCATGGTGAGGGAGGCAGGAGAGGTCCTCTGGCTCATCTTTCTCCACAAGACCAACTGCGGATCTCTTTTATCTCTCTTCAAATATATACCTTTATTTTTATTACAATTTTTATTATGATGATGGCCATGATTATTGCTATTACTGTTTGTTTGCTTTTATCTTGCCAAAGATGAACGGAAGCAGCTTTGGCCACTAACCTTTCCTTCCCTCTAATTTGTGTCTTTGTTGTTGTTGGTCTGTTTAGGTGGATACCCTTCGCCATGTTATCAGCCAGACAGGAGGATACAGTGACGGACTCGCGGCAAGTCAGATGTATAGTCCGCAGGGCATCAGTGTAAGAAAAAAAAACAGGCTTGGGTTCTGGTCTTTTGGGTGTTTTTTTTCATTTTTGTTCTCTCACTACCAATTATTTCAAAGCCATAGGGCTCAGAATGCCACTTAGTAGGACTTGTCTTTGCTTTTACGGTCACCTAGTTTATTGCTTCTGTATCGGTCACGCCAGCGGCGGAGCTTTGCCCACAAAAAAAGTGGCACCAGGGCAGGCAGTGTGCAGGCAGCTGGCGTCTCGGACTGTCACAGCCCATCAGCGTTCGCCCGGCACCTGCGGCCACGCGCGCTCGGCCGGGAGGAGCTGCTAAACAGGTGACACCTCGTGTCACCACGGTGGGGAATGTCACCACCAACGCCCCGGCCCAGAGGTGCCTCCATCCTGGCGGCTCCATCCTGGAGCTGACCGGATAAAAATAACCCATCCCTGGCCGGCGTCCGAGAGCGCGGCAGCGATGGGGTTGTGAGTAAATGAGGAAAAAAGCCACAAAGCCAACCAACGTCAACCCAAGGAAACCTCGCCCAAGCGGGCTGGGGGAGGATGCGAGGGGGAGGGCGGTCTCTGGAGCATCTTCTCCTTGTTCTTGGGTGCGCTGGCGGGTTCTGACTAGCATGAAAATTCGTAGCGACAAGCTGTGTCGCACAGGGGGAAATCGATCAGACACACACAAGGAGAACCCAGTGTAGATTCGGGACAGCAATCCAACTTCATTTCTCAGATCAATCGTCCACCATCTCAGCGGCGGTGACAGCAAGCTGGGAGAGGAGGGCAGCCTGGAAAAGGAGGCTGTGAGCACTGAGTGGGTGGTGGCAGCGGTGTCCAGGGTGGCACAGAGGAGGAGGCAGCTGGCCCTGGACGTGGGGACGCTGATGGTTGGGACAGGGTGGTCTTGAACTGGTCAGAGAGGTGATGGGATGGTGGTCCTGCAACCCAGCACGGTACAACAACCAGTCCCATCACCCTCCAGCCCACTGGGCCGTTTGTCACCTGGCCTGTGATCACCTTGCAGGACGGCCACCACCAGCATGCAGAGAGGGGTGCCCTGGGACGGGGGGCTCTGCTCCCCTCTCCCGCGGGCACCGGGGCTTAGTGGGCGGCTTGACGTCAGGAGGCAGAGGCAGGGAGGATTTGTGAAGTAATGTAATTGAACATGTGCAGATAATTATGTCTCATTACATAAGCCCCTTGCAAAAACGGCACTTGGAAATGCCACATGAAAGAGCCTATCGTTCCGCATTAATTTCTCCATGCGCTGAATTTATTCCCTTTCTGGCTTTTTAATACTTGGAGAGTAAATGAATTGCAGGCTGATCATGATAAGAGATGATACTTTTGTATAAATTAAAATACCCCCAAGGAAAGAGGCTGAGCTGATTACAGTTGCAGTTGGCTTGGCAAATAACAGTGGGCTGGGTTAAGCCAAAATTTGGAGGGGGAGGGTTGCTGCTGGGGATTATGAGGCAGGAAGAGGAGAAGGAAGAGAGAGTGAAAACTCAAAAGCTGAATAGAACAAGGAGAGCTGGGTTGGTGTTTTCTGGCTGTGGTTCTCTGTGGGAGAACTGGTGTTCCCATGAGTAGCAATGAGAACTGGTGAGCTGAGAGTGGCAGGGGCTTGGCAGTTCCTCTGTGCATCCCAAACAGGGACCTGACATGTTTGGCATCTGATGTCTTCTCAGACTGGTTTTCAGGGAGGGCAGGAGCCCAAACTGACCCATTTTGGATGCTGTCAAGAGAGGGGCAGGTTGGCAGAGGTTGTGTGGGTGACTCCTCAATTCCCCATAAAGCTGAGTAGACATGGGGAATGAGGCAGGGAGTCCAGAGCTGAGCAGACAGTTTAGGAAACACCTTCTGGATTGCCTGTTTGTTTCCCCTGTATCCCACTCAGTGTGCTTCAGCCTGATTCTAACTTAATGTCTTCCTATCCGGAAAGATCCTTTGATGGATCCCAATTTGTCCACCCTGAAGTGTGGCTGCCCCTTTGGAAGCATTGGTGCTGGGAAACTCCTCAGTGCAGGCAGGGTGACTCTGTCCAACAGGCAGGAAAGGCTTCCCTGAACCCTTTCATTCCGAGGAGGGGCAGCGGAACGCGGAGCAAAGCTGATAGTGACACAGAAATCTGCCGTCCCCGCATCACCCGGGCGTCCCCATGAGCTGCTGGAAGGAGATGAGCCGAAACCTAGTCAAGAGCCCTGTCACAATGATGTCTGCACGGGGCTGAGGTTAAGTCATCCCTGGAGCCCGTCAGCACCGGGAAGTCAGCGGCAGGTTGCCCGGCTCCACTGCTGGAAACCTTGGCAGGGGAGACAATGCTCGGGGTTTGCCTTCCTTGGTGGAGGATGAATTTTTAAACGCGTGTAAGTCGTGACAGCTGAGAGGAGGGATCTACCCAGAGCCCAGCTCCCTGCGTGGCTCTGCTGCTGTGGCTGACAGGCTGCTCCGCAGGGCAGGAAGGGCTGGAGTGGGTTCTGCATCGTTAGCAGGATAATGGGCAGTGTCCCAACCAGCGCCAACACTGTGACCCAGGGCCATGGCTGAGGCAGGGGGAGAGCAGAGCCTTCTCCTTCACAGGTGGGGACAGTGCCGGTCCCAGCAAGGGATGGGGATGCTCTGACAGTGAGAGGTGGTGGAGACAGAAGCTGTCCTGAGAATACCCAGCCTTGGGTCACACTGAGAAGAAGCAGGGACCTCCCCTCCCCTCTTTCCAGGAGGTTTGGGGTGTGAGCCACCCCTTTTGACAGACTATGAGGCTGTAGGGTTTTGCACCATGCAGTGAGAGTTGTTAAATGCCTGGGCTGTCTGGACAGTGTTCACAGGGATCACATGTGTATCCAGGAGGTTTCCCAAGGCCAAGGATTTCAATGCATTTAGGAAAGCTCAGGTTCTGTTGGGTTCCAATAGAAGTTGCATCTTTATTGCCACAGTCCTCTGGAGGATCCTGCCCTAAAACATTACTTTTTGCTGCCACTGCCCAATGACTGTACATCCACCAAGTGTTCTACTTCCCCTATATGCTAATGAATGAGTGAACTATAGTCATCATAAAGCCCTTCCAGAAATTTGGTTTTGGACTTCATTTAGTTTACAGATTATTTAAATGTGTAAAATGATGAGCTGTTCTTAAAGTTATCAGAGAGTGAAGGTTTTGTTTTAGAAGTGCTGCTATGCAGACCTGTGCCTATTCACAGAGCTGTGTGTGTGAGCTGGATGGTGGTGGCCAGTGGCAGGGTGTGACAGGGGGTTTTGGATCCAGTCTTGTCATCAAGGATTGGTACAGGAAGAAGCTGAGAGCCCCTTACTTGACCTGAGATCTTTTGTTCAAAAAAGTCGAGCCTTGGGAAAAAAGTTGTTGCTCTGTTCCTCAGCCAGCTGCAGTTCACCATCACAGTCAAGTTTTGATTCATGGTCGTGGCCACTGGCTGGGGTGTGGAAGTTGGTCTGGCAGGGCTTCAGTGTACAAGCTCCATCCATAAGGGATGCCTGGGTGTGTGCTGATGGCCAGGGATGCCTGGCATGACCCCTGGGAAGGGATGCCTGACAAGGCTGGATTCTCTGGTGTGTGATAAGACCTTCAGTGCATGTTGTAAGGAGGCCCTGATAAAAGCTCTTAAAAGCTCAGAGGTCTGAAAAGGCTTTGAGGCTACTCTGTCAGACTGGCCACACCTGGTGTGTTTGGAGGCTGACCTGATGCCCTGTGCCATTGTTGGTGGGACAGGATTTGGCCACAGGAGGTGGGGTGCTGAGAGAGGCTCTGTGCTAAGCAGAAGGCACCTTTAAACACTGGCAGAAAGTCATTTCCCAACCCCATGTAGGAGGCCCGGGCAGGAAGCCAGCCAGACTTGCTGGAGGTGACAAAAATGCTGAGACCTGTGGAAATGGGCACCAAAACCAGTTGCTTCAGCAATCTTCCGGTGGGGCTCCGGACTTGGACAGTCACCAAGGCTTTGCCTGTGCTTTGGCACCAGAAGGTGACATCTGAAGAGATGTCCTGGAGACCACTGCTCTGTCTTTGGCATCTGCCCCTCCTGAAGAAGTCACAACCGTGTGCAGGGGCTCTGTAAGGAGCAGCAGTCTGGTCATAAGACTCCCTTGTCTTTGAGTGAGATCCCAAGTGATTTACTACAGTCAAACCCCGGGGGATCTCCTTGCTTGGAGGAGGTAGAGCCATCTGGGTGGAATTGGATGAATCCCACACGTGCCTTGATCCACACAGTGATGGAGTGAACTCCAGGATGAGTGGGGATGGTGCCTGCATGCCTTCTGCCTGGGGAAGGACCCAGCCTCCTCATGGAGGACTTTTCCACACCAAAGGATGGTGTCGAGTTGTCACAGCCAACCTTGGGTCCTCCTTTCCGTTGACCCACTGGCCTCTCCCCAGCATTCCCTTGACTTCCCACCGGATGAGACCAAGGTTGTGTTCAGCCACACAAATTCCTGAAGCACAGGAAGGCTCACTCCCAATCTGCAGTACCTTCCAAGGATTTTGGGGAGCAGGATGCTGAACACAGAGCCACTGCTCGGTTGCTTCTGTGGCTGGCAGGCAAAAGCCTGGCTAAAAATAGTTGAGCACAATAGGGCCAGAGCCCTGCTCCATGCAGCCCCCGCCACTCTCCCCCCTCCTGCTCGCCGTAACGACCCTGCAAACACTAAATGGCATCTGAGTGCATTAAGCAGCAAACTCTCCGGTGACATAGCAATTACGGCTCTGAAATAGATTTGGTGCGTCACGGAAGATAAGGGTTTTGAAAGTTTCTGTTGTGATTATAGCTTGTAACTCCAACAAATAACAGGCTTGGTAATAAGAGGCTGCCAGCACAGCTATTGTGGTTCTCTCTCACTGATGGCACGTAAATTGCTATTAATGTCCTAAGTGTACTTGAATATGCCAGTCTCGGGGCGGCGGAGTTGGCTCTGTGTCTCTCTTTACGCGGCCTGTCATTGTCGGGCTGATAATCTACAGTAATTGCTGCCTCTTGCAGCAGTCCAAGATGTGTAAGGGTGGATATTGCATCTCTGGAGCACAGAGATGGTGGGTCAGGGCCTGGCTGTGGGTGGCAGCTGGTGGGGACAGCGGATATGGGGTACACGGGGCTGGTGATGCTCGTGCATCGTCTGGTGTCACACTTGTACCCAAGGTGGAGCAGAGTGGGGTTTGCTGACCTGTGAGCAAACTGAGGTCGTGATTCCTGCTTTCCTTGCTGTTGCCTGAACCCCTCTACCCCCATGCACATATGGAAGAGCACAGCAAGGGGTGTGCACACACCTCTTGACTTGTTTGCTTTGTGCGTGTGGTCTGACTCCTCGAACGTGTTCTCGTGCCTGTCAGCTCTTTGCTCCCATCACAGCAGCCTCTCAGGCAGGCAGGAGCTGGGCAGCAGCACCTCGGGGTGGGGAGTTTTCCTACCCTCAGCCCTCTGGGGCGTGCAGGGTCCCAGCTGGCAGGGCCAGCGTTGGATGATGCAGTGGGACAGGCAGCCAGAGTGGGCAAAGCAGCCTGCGCCTGTCTAAAGCGGGACAGCAACTGCTGCCAACTGGAGCTTGGGCAGTGCTTGGGAAGGATTAATTAGCCAAGCACTGAATCAATGTCAGAGCAGGCAGAGGAGGTTGGGTGCGACATCTGCTCCTCTCCGAAGGGGATGGCAGGCGCAGAGGAGCAGCTTCTGTGCGCTGCCGGCTCCTGCCCGCGGCAGCCGGGGCCCTCCGGTAGCTCGGCTCTGAGCGCCTGGAGAATTTGGCTCTGCATCCATTTTTAGGAGAAGAAACAAGTTGTCTGCCATGGTTTGCTGCATGAACCCTCAGATGGGATATAGTGGTGGCACCTCTGTTGTGCTGTGGCTTGGTTTCCCTCGATGAGGTGGGGATGTGGAGCTTTTCTGGGGGACACAGCACAGCTCAGCAGTTCCACGGGACCCATTGTTTGTTCTGCGCATTCACAGCACTTGGGTCCAGGTAACATTCAGGCTGCTGGTTCTGGAGTGACTGTTTGCTATTTTCTTTCTTGCATATGAGGAAGGGTCATAACCAGGGGTTAAAAAACCCCAAACAACCAGAGTTTGGAGTTTTGGAGAAATACATTTTTTTTTTTTTTTTAAGGGATGGACTTTCTGTAAGCACTTGCAGTTTATCAAAATCTGTTTTCAACAGAAATGTTTCTGCCCTATATCACCGATGGAGTCCTGTGGTCTGGGGTGGGATGGGGGGATCAGAGGGGACATCTTTGCCTCCTACACCGGTCCCAGCTGCGGGAGAAGCGGGGGGGTCTGAGGTGGATGGGTGCCTTGGCTAGGGCTGTGTGTGCCTTGACTGATGTCTGTGCGTGTCCCTCCCTTCAGGCTAATGGAGGTTGGCAAGACGCTACTACCCCATCGTCGGTGACCTCCCCCACAGAAGGCCCTGGCAGCGTTCACTCTGATACCTCCAACTGATCTCCCAGCAAATTGCATCCCTGGCTGAGCCGGCCCCGGCGGGGGCGGGAGGGGAGGGGGCCTCTCCTAACACCGCAGCAGTCAGACTGGAGGTGAACCCAATCAGCACACACAAGAAGACTCCTTCTCTTCTCTTCTCTTCGTCGGGATGCTTTTTTCAGCCAATCTGGACACTTCTTTATACTCTCTTCCCTTTCTTTTCTGGGTAGAAGCCGCTCTCCCCCTCCCCGCCACCCCCACAACACCACTCCCTTCCCCATCTCACTTCCCACCCAAGGTAGAAGGATTTTAAGGAGGAAAAGCAAAAATCCACCACCACACAAGCCGACCCCAGAGCAGTGTACAGCCTCATGCTGGGTGTCTTTTTGAGGAGCTACAATTGTACCTCAGTCACGTCTCACTCCCTCGCTAGCAGGCAGCCCCCTGCCCCCCTTCCTTTCACGCTACCTCTCCGTAGGGAATTGCCACTGCAGGGAATCTGCTCCCGCCTGGTCTCCGCACATCCCTCGGGTGCTGCAGGGACAGGGCAGGTGGCACAGCCCCCGTGCACGTAGAAGGAGCCACTGTGCTCCCCCTCGCTTCCCAAAAGGTACCATTCCCATTCCCAGCCCCTGGGAAACTTCCCAGTGCCAGCCCTACTCGGCCAAGCATCCCTCCCGCTGGCTGCTGTGATCTGGATGAGCCATGAAACCCTGCTGTGCTGCCTGCCTGTTGCTGGAGGGTAGAAGAGGAGGGAAGGAAGGGAGGCAGAGGCAGGTGAGAAGCGGCCATCACTGGTAACAGAGGTGCTGACACGTCCACGGAGCTTTGTGGGATCAGGCATGGACGGCTGATGGGACACCAGCACTTCTCTCACAGCACCCAGAGAGGCTGGTGGTGGAGTTCTCCTGCTCAGGGCAGTGTCACAACAACAGGGGTGTTGGCTCCTGTTTCCAGGAGGAGCTGGGTTCCCCAGTTCAGGTAGGACCCGCAGAGGTTTGTGCCACCCCTGCATTCCCAAAGCCCTGCCAAGCCAGCAGTGAGGGATGGGCAGAGGAATGCCAAGGGCTGGAAGCACTGGGGTGTCTTGGGTGTTTCTGGTAGTGCTTCATCCCACAGGTTTGCTCTGTAGGACGGGTGGCTGCCCCACTGGGGGATGTCTGTGTGCTGAAGCTGCTGGTTTCACCCCAGGAGTCACCTGGGCAGTGGCCATGGAAGAACTCATGGGACTTTCTGCCCAGCTTTTCTGGTCCACTGTTGGGACAAGCAGTGGTGGCTGGCAGGCAAGGCTTCATCCTGCACCTTCAGGCTGGTGCTGGGAGGACGTGGCTTTCGTGGAAGAGCAGGAAGAGGCAGCACCAGTTTCCCTGGGCAGCAGGCTGAGCTTCGTGCCAGGGTGGGACTCCTGGCCATCGGTTCTTTCCGTGGGCACGAGGAGGCTGAGCCAGCCTGCAGCAAGACCCTGGGTGTGGGACTGGTGTGGGTGCAGGATGTCTGGCACCTCGTGGTGGATCCCAGGACTCCTTGGGATCAATGCCCTACGCTGTTGAATGTCTGTGCCCACCCTGCTCATGCTCGTCTCAGGATGGGAACTGCCAGTGTAGAGCAGCATTAAGCAGAAACCAATTAAAATTAGAGCTCTACCAAAATTATTTCCACCCTTCTGCTGTAAAGAAATAGCAGGGCACAGTGTGTGTGCCCACAGCCGAAGCACCTTGCAGCACAGTCCCGTCCAGCAGTGACACATCCGTGCCAGGAGTGGGGACCCTGTGGCAGAGCAGGATGTGACGTGAGGGGCCATGGGCTGCTCCCAGCTGTGTGTTAAGGCTGTTTTCCCTCAAGGACAGTCGGGAGGTGCTGCCCACCTTCCCCAGCTCTGCACCTTCCCACTCTCCTCCTCCTCTTCCCGTGGCCTCCCTCAGCGCTGCCTTTTGTCCACTTCCAGCTTGTTGTACATGAACCTGTTCTGGCCAAGCGTTCCAGGGACACAGGACTGGGTCAGGCCTGTTCTCCTGAGCCATGCCTGCAGGAATGGCACCATCCCTCTTGGAATCCAAGCGGGAATGAGCCGAAACCACGGCGTGCTGGAGCCAGCCATGCTGGGGCTGCCCTACCCTGCCCTGCTGCTCCTCCTGCCTGTTCCCCTGGCCAGGCTGGGCCCTCGCTCCCTGCTCCTCCACGGTACTTTGCAAATCCCCTCCTGGGTTCCCCAGTTGGTCCCTCCAGTTTGTGTTGGCGTAGCTGCTTGCTTGCCTTTTCTTTTGCTTGGTTTTTTTTTTTTAATTTTTGAGTTTTGTTTCTCCTCCCCGTTCTCCTCCCCTGTTCCAGCCCCAGAGTGTTGTGGGGTTTTTTTTTCCTTTTTTTTCTTCTTTTTTTTTAATTATTATTTTTCTTTTCTGCCCAGAAAAACCTGACTTCGATACCAAAAAAACAAAACAAAACAAAAAAACCACAAAAAAAACACAAACAAAAAAAAAAAACCTGCAGAAACTCAAAAAAAATAAAAATGAAAAAAAAATCACAAAAAAAAACTCGACGATTCTTTCAGCTTTATTAACATTTTCCATTGTTTCTTGCGATTTGTGTCTCGTTCTTTGTAGTATTGATGATAACGAACATTTGATAATGAATGTTCTTGTATATTCAGATAAAGGAGAAAAAAAAACCAAAAACGCAGTCGGAATTTAATAGTGTTTATAATAAAAGAATAAAAAATGACCCTCTTAGCACGCAAAATTGAACAGGGGGAAGGTCCCATCCCTGTTCTTTCTGTGGCAACAAGCGCTTCATTCCTGTATAGTTTATAACATCAAACTACCTACATTCATCCTCCTTTTTTTTGTTTGTTTGTTTTTTCCCATGGTTTGGTTTTTTTTCCATTTTCTCGCATTTGTGAATTAGTTCAAGAATGCTAGAAAAGTGTAGAGTTGTGCACACTCATTTCTTCTTACACAATGTTTAAAAAGTGACGGTAATTCATTTTGTAAAACTTTAAAAAGAAAAAAAATGGTTGGAATAGTGAGCATTAATAGGTACAGTCTAACACTTTATGTTTCTTAACGTTGAGACCCAGAAATGAACCTTTTTTTTTTTTTTTTTTTTTGGCATTATTTGGGATGGGGGGAGGGGGCTTTGATGATAATGATGATGATAATGATGATGATGATGAGTTTATTTTGACCTGTCCGAGACGATGGCCTTGCCACTTCCCCTGCGCTTTTTGAGCTGTGACCAGAGTGATGTGAAAAGTGAGGGTGGTGTTTTTGGAGGGAGTGTTTCTCCTCACTCCTTTCAGATCCCAGCTCCTGAAGATCCTGGTGTGGCTGCCCTGGGGCTGAGCACTGGGATTTTGTCTCTGAAAAGGGACGGAATTCCCGAGAGGTTTTGGGGAGGAGATGGGGAGTCAAGTCTGAGCCCCTGTGGGTCTCCGTTCTGGGGGTGTTGCTGAGCTGCCTGGAAGTGGTGAAAGGGCAGGAATCCTTCCCAAAATGTGTAGATGGTTGGTTCTCTTCCCTGAATCCCCAAAACTTGAGCGATCTGGAGGAAGGAACATTCCAACCTCATCCTGCCCAAGGATGAAGATGAGGTCTCGCAGCCTGGCCCCACCAGCATCTGTGCTGAGATAAGACATGGCCAAAATGTCCCCAAATCCAGCCCCAAATCCCAGTGGCTGCACAGTGGGGTTCAAAGAGAAGCACTGAGGAAGGTGCTGGTTGGCATCTCCAGTTTTCTCCTAAAACATTTTCCTACTCCTCCCAAAAAAAAAAAACCTGAGCTTTTCACATCACTGAAAAAGGTTTAGGGTTTGGGGTGTTACTTTTAATCCCAAGGTTTCCTGGAGTCCTTTTGTTTTCGTACACCTTTATTATTATTATTATTTTATTATTATTAAGAGGATGTAAATCAGACATTGCCTGGGGGGTTGGTTTTGTCGGTTTGCTTTTTTTGTTCTTGCAAAGCCCTTTCTATCCCTTGTAAAGGTGATCCAGTTTGGAGTTGCTTTTTCTTTTCTATTTTTTTTCTCCCCATCTTTTTTTTTCTCTCTTCCTAATGGATTCCACATATAAAAAAAAAAAAAGAAAAAAAAAGAAAAAAAAAAAGAAAAACCCTCAAAAAAAGGAAAAAAAAAGACTCTCTGTTCCAACCTGGTTTTGAAACTTTAAGCTTTTTCTGCTTCTGTAAAGAAAAAAAAAGGCCTCTGTCTTTCTGATCCCAATTGAAACTTTTATGTTCTATGACGATACTAACAAGGTGTAGGTTTTACAGTTTCCTGATTTGTACTGGTAATGCATATTCCAAATAAATAGTTTCTTTTGTTGCAAAAAAAAAAAAAAAAAAAATCAAAAAAAAAACCTGAAACCAAACCTGGTGTATTTTTTGGGGAGGAAAAAGAAGAAAATTAGATACTCTGGGGGATTCCTCATGAGCTACAGGGGGCAGGAAGGGTTTGGGGTGCAGAGGTGGGGGTGAACAAAGGCAATAAATACCCTGATGCTGGGATGCTGTGAGCCAGAGGGATGGGATTTGGGATTCTGCCTGAGGCACTGCATCCCTGCTGCTTCCCCCATGCCTCAGTTTCCCTGGGCAGAAGGAGGCAAATTCATGTAGATCTGTCCATTAAAAAAAATAAACAACCAACAAAAACAACAACAACAACAAAACTAACCAATGCAACCTTTTACTGCTTTTTCAGACTTGCTAAGTGCACTGCTTTCCAAAAAAAAAAAACCTAGAAAGGAGATTTTCTTTATCACACAAAGGTCTGGGGCAGGACTGGGGAGTAGGGGAAGCCTGGATAACCTCTGCTGTTTCCCTGGGGCGGGGGGCTTAGATTAAAAAAATAAAAGGGGGGGGGGGGAGAAATGAAAACGTTTCTGGGAGGAAAAAGAAGTAATTTTAAATTTCAAAATAATTTACAGTTTAAAAAGAGCCCGTGCGTAGGACGAAAACCAGGACAGCTCTGCCTTGTCCCTGGAGATTTCCGATAGAATAGGGGGCGGCTGGAGGGGGTGGCCGTGATTCCCGAACCCCCAGGCTGGAGAAAAGCTGGATGTGTGCCACCAACACCTCTGGCACCCCGAGCGGACGGGAAGAATCCCCTGGGGAAGAATCCCCGGGGAAAGGCAGCGCGGGGCTGGATGCTGGAGCTGCCATGGATTTCTTGTCAATGATTATTCAATCTCCAGCCTGACCTTTCTCTTCTAAATAACACGGCAATATCAGCTCGGGCCAGCCTCCAGCTCCGGCTGCAAATTAACTGTATCGCTCTCCGGCAGAGCCCCCGGAGCTCCCCGGAGTTATCCCAGGAATTATCTCCCTCCGCCGCCGCTCTCCTAATACCAGTTTAAATATCAGCCTGCTCCCAGCTGTTCCCTTCTCATAAACGCTCAGCCCGGCTCCAAACACACAAATGTTAAGTCTCGCCGGGCCCCAGCCGGGTGGGAGGGGATGCGCGGGTGCTTTTGGGGCTGGGGGTTCTGGCACAAATCCTTTAGGGTGGGGGAACAAAAGAGCGCATCCTGCAGCCAGGCTGGTGCAGCATCCTCGCTTCTCCCTCTGCTCCCCCTCGCTGGCTGCTCGTGCATGAAAGGGAAACCACAAATACCAAAATGTGCCTCATCAGGTGCCATGGATGCCATCTTCATCCTCCTCTCTGCATCCCTCGGATTTTATTTTTTTTCCCCTCTATTTCCCTGGTTTCGGGCAACCAAGTTCAACAAACCCCGAGGTGCAGCTCCTGCACTTTTCCCTTTCGCACTGCAATATTTTAGACCCAAAATTGCGGTGGGGTTGGAAAAAGGCAGGGCAGCACCGAGCCCCAGGAAATTCTCGCAGCAGGAGCTCCAGGAGGCTCCAGGAGAGCAGCCAGCGGTGGCTCGGTGGCGAACAGAGCAGGCTGGGGACCCACACCCACATCATTAATAATCCTTCCCTCCCAACCCAGGGCTGGAGGTGTTAAAGTTACACTTGGCAGTAAAGCCCCGTCCGCTGGCAGCAGAATTTAATATACGGCAGAAGTTTCGCCTATAAAAGGCCAGGGTTATGTTTTCCTCCAGTTCACCGGGAGTCTATAACTTACGACCTCCATAAATGTGAGTGGGTCTCACAAGTCAGCCCATCAGTCTTTGGAGTAATTCTGCTTTGTAGTAAAATATTTTATTGTGCCTTGGATGCAGGCGGCCCCCCCACCCTGCTCGGTCCCCACGTCCCTGCTCTGCCACCACCCAGGGGAGCCTAAAAAATAAAATTACATTTTAAAAGTTTAATAAAATGAAATGAAATTAAATAAAACCACAACACAGTAAAATAAAACAATAAAAGATACGATAATATTTTTAAAAATACAGGTAATAGGAAATGAATAAAAGGTAAATTTAAATTCAACAAAATAAAACCCAAACCAAAATAATAAAATTAAAATAATAGAATAAAATAGGGTAGAATAAAACAGAATAGAATAAAACAGAATAAAAATAGAATAAAATAGAAAAAATTGAATAAAATAAGAATAGAATAAAAAGAGAATAAATTAAAAATAAAAAATAAAATTTAAAAACTAAAATATAAAATAAAATATAAAATAACATTTAAAATAAAATTTAAAATAAAATAAATAAAAAATAAAATAAAAATATCCCGCCCCCCGGGCATGGGCTGTTGAGAATGTGTGCTGCACCTTTTAATTATTGCTAATGAGGTAGAGTTTTAACAGCTTTACGGGGGAATTGTGGCATCTCTCGGTGTGCTGGCAGTGCCGGGGGTTGCGTGGGAAGAGGGAGCCCAGGGATAGGGATGTGAGGAGGTGCTCGATGATGGGAGAGGGGGAGAACGGCGAGGAGGAAACCCAGAGGAGGGGACAGATGGATGGCACAAAGGCAGGGCTGGACCGAGCTGGAGCAGAAGAAAAATATATCAAAAAACGGGGAGGAAAAAAAAAAAAAAAAAAAGGAATGTCATCACTGCCTTCCCAGCTCGCTCATCCTCTGGGCCACCAAAATTCTTCATCCAGCCCCAATCCCGTCGCCTGCAGCCGCGGCTGACCCCAGGCAGGGCAGCTGAGGGGCGCAGGGAGAGCCCAGCTAATTAAAAATGCAAATGAGGGCTGGGGCCGCACGGCTGCCGGCTCCTTCCGAAGGTGCAAATTACAGGAGGGGTTTATTGGCTCACCCCGAGTGCCCCTGGTCTTTCCTCTGCTTCCAGGAGCCTCCAGAGCAGAGAAAAAGGATAGGAGAAAAGAAAGAGAATTTTAAAAGAAAGTTTCCCTGATTTTTGTTGTGTTTATTGGGGGGGAAGGGGGGGGGAAATTTTTTTCCCCCTTTGTTTTCTTCCCAGTGTTTTGTGGGGAAAATGATTATTTAGAACGCAAAGGAAAGAGACATGATCAGAAGCAAATAGTCCCTAAAACAAATTCCGCAGGGGCTGAAGCAGCCCAGCGCCCTGGCACAGACACCTCGGTCCTGCTCCATCCCGGCTCGGTGGCACTGCCCCCAAATATTCCATGGACCTCGGAAACTGCACAGCCCCAGCTGCAGCGCACCCGGCACGGAGAATAAAGCCAGGACGGTGGCTCTGGGGGGACCCAGGAGGGCCGTGTCCAGACAACACCCCAAACTGAAGCTCATCTCCCCCGACCCTTCCAAAACCATGTGGGTTTTGCTAAAATTCTCGTGGTTTTGGAGGCGGTTTGGCAGGCACCGCTCGCTGACTCAGCTCCAGCGCAGCTCCCTTGTCCTGCTGCTAATTAGGCTCCAGCCTCTCATCTCGTTAATAAGCTTCCAGTTCATTTACATACAAAAAAAAAAAAAAAAAAAAAAAAAAACCAACAAAAACGGGGGAGGTGCGGGGAAGAATGAAAGCAAGCAGCTCGTTTTACCTTCAACATGTGGCTAATGCTTATTAAAATATTTAACCTTTTATTATGGTGCAGAAGCATCTGTTCCAGCACATCCCGGGTTTTTTTCCTGCCTGCCAGCCTCTCCCGGCGAGCCCCGCTGGAAGGGACACCTCGGGGACGGTCCCCACCCCTGCAAACCCCGGGGCCATGGGGAGGTGAGGTAAAACACCTGGAATTCCAGTTCCTCGGGTCGGTGTGTGTGGTTTGCAGCAATTCCAGAGCCTGGCTGGGGCGATAAGTGGGTACATCCCATGGAGCAGCCCCAGAACTCGTCCTTTGCAGGTGCTGCGTGGAACACCTTTCCCAGCTGAACATCAGGGGCCCTGCTAGCGAGACCCTATCAGACCCCTCTCTCTGACTGAGATGCCCCCACTGAGATCCCTCTCTCCTATCAACACCCACCTCTATCAAGGTTGAGTCTCTATCAAGACTCTTCTCCTTACCGAGATCCCCTTTCCTATTGAACCTCCCATCCTATGAAGATCTCCTCTCCCAGTGAGACCCCTCCTCTCCCATCCCCCCAGGGCTGTATTTGGGAGCCTGGCACCGCAGGGATGGGCCAGGCTGAAGGTGAAGCTGCTGCTCCAGCTGTGGCCACGCAGGTTATTTGATGGCAATTAATTAACCTGAGACTGAGAGGTTTGTGAGGGCAGCCTGGGCTCGGTGTGGGCTCCCAAGGCGGGGGGGGTCTGACAGATCAACCCCTCTTCCGAAAGTCTGCTGTGCTGAAGGGCCCTGGATCCAACAGGAGGCACGAACAGAACCATCTCTGTGATTTATTTATACCCATCCTTGTGGATTGGGGCAGATTTGGATCGATGAGCCTGTGGGATCTCTTCTGGCGAGGCCAGGGGATGAGTTCTGTGCTTGGAAGTACAGGAGGGAAAACCCTGGAGGAGCTGCCCCCGTGGAGCAGCTCTGGGTGCTGAGTGTGGCCAGTCCCAGTGTCACCCTTGGGGCCACTCTCCCTTCCGTGCATGTCACAGCCCTGGTGCTCTGCAGCAGTGCAGGCTGGCGTGGGACAAGCCCTGCCGCAGCCTCCAGAGGAAACATTTGATGGAAGGAACATAAAGAGCGTGGGAAGGCTGTGGCTGAGCCTTTTTGGTCATGCACAGCGGGAAATGAGGAGGGACAGGCACAACCTGCAGCCTCCTTCACCTCAGTCTGGTTCCTCCATCCCCCTCTTTACAGGCAGTGAGGGATGATGTCCGTGTGTGTCCCAGGGTGGATCTGACACCTCCCTCTGGATGTCACAACGCTGTTCTGATGCTTCCAACAGAGCCTGGGCTTCACAAAGTGCTTCTGCAGCTCCTCCCCACCAGGTCAGCACTGGCAGACATTGCAGCCTCTGGGGTCACCCTCAGCTTGGTGGCACTTCCCTGCATGGGACAATCCAGCCATGCTGTCCCTTCCCACCTTCCCACGTTTGTACCCGTGTCTCATGACACATTTTCCTCCCAGTTGGAGGAAAAGGCATTCAAGGAGTCACCCTGGCTCAATGAAAAACAAAATAATTAAACTTTTTTTTTTGCTTATTAGTGGAGACAGCCCTATTAGAGATATTTGGTGCTAATGACATGCATGTACTCTGCTCCCATGGAAAACTGCCTTGAAATAAATGGATATACAGCTCAGCTGCTGCCCTGCCTTTAACCAGCACTTCCCCCACATTATACAAACTTAATTGGCTCTAAAGTCCTGCTTGTTTTTTGCTTTCTGACATTTACTGACACAAACAGCCCCTCCCCTTCATTCAGTCCTGGCCACTTACTCCTCTCCAGCACTCTGTGGGGAGCTGAACATGGGGCTGATGAGGCTTCCCCTGCCCTTGCTGACACCCCCAGCACATCCCCAAGGTGAATTTGGGCCAGGTTAAACACAGAGAGCAGAAGCCAAGCTAGGAGGTAATTTCTGCTTGTCTGCTAGGTGGTTTCTCACCAGAGCATGAGGATTCCCTCAAAAGTCTTCACTCCCAGGGCAAGAGGCAGCACAAGGACATCACCCTTGGGTCCCAGTGTTCCAGAGCTGCTGCTGCTCCTGTTGGTGCTTCAGGCTCCAGGGATAGCTCTTGTCCTTAGTGATAGGAGGTTTCAAACTGACAGGTTTCAATCAGATATTAGGAAAAAACTCTTCCCTGTGAGGGTGCTGAGGCCCTGGCACAGGTTGCCCAGAGAAGCTGTGACTGCCCCATCCCTGGAAGTGTTCACAACCAAACTGGATGGGAGCTGGAGCCACCTGGTCTAGTAGAAGGTGTCCCTGCTCACGGCAGGGATATTGGAGCCAGGTGATCTTTAAAGCCCCTTCCAGCCCAAGCCATTCCATGGTTCTGTGATACAGCCGTGTCAAGGCTGAGACCCCCAGCTCAGCCCCCTGTGTCTTTAGTGCCACCACCTCAGTCTCCATCCCTAGTTACTACAAGCAGGCTCCTCGCTGAGCTCTGGCTGCCAGGCAGGGCCTGGAAAGCGATGTTTGCAGGGATTTATCCAAACTCCAACACCAGCCTGGGCACTGGCACCTCCCAGCAGCTCAGCGCCGCACAGCATCGCCTTTGTCTCCTTGCAGAGACCTGAAAGCTTGACACGTGCTGGGAGGATAAAAACCCACCCGGGCCGGGGGCTGCCGAGGAGACTTTGAAGCTGATAGCGGCTGAAGGCTGGCGGGGAGCATCCCGGGAGGCTGCGCTGCGCTGGCCAGGTGCAGGGGCGCCTGCAGGCGTACCTGTCTGGGGACATCAGGGCTCTGGCCTGTCTGCTGCACGTCCTGTGAAGGTCAGCCGGGCTGTCCCTGTCCTCGGGCTCTCTCCCGGCTGTGCAGACGCTGCCTTTTGTTGGGAGGTAATAGCTGGTGTGTGACTGCAGCAATAACTCTTCCTCCCCGGCTGCGCTTCCCGGCGGGATGGCTGCGGCCAGGTCTGCTGCTCCGTGTGCTGCAGCAGCCTGACCACCTCGCTCAGCCTTCTGCCCCACTGCTGGTGCTGCAGGGCAGGGAGCTGATGCCCCATCCCGCGGGGAGAGCAGCAGGAAACTGCAGCACAGAGCCAAATGCAAACCAGGACCACGCTGGCGCTGCTGCAAAGCAGAGGAGCAGCCTGTTCCCTGCTGTGGCCCCTGGGGACAGGAGCAGCAGGAAAGGGCACCTTGCACCCGGCCACTCTTGGTGTGGAGCAGTCAGCAGAGGGGGGTGCTGGGGCCTGTGCTGTTGGCAGCACCCAAAAATCAACCCCACCATGCCAAACCACCTAATCTCTCGGACTGGTGAGGTTGGGGTCTCCCCTTCCCTTCCCCGGTGCCCAGCAGCATCCTGGCAGGGTACAGACACACAAAGGGACAGGCTGGTACCCCCATGGTTGCACATCCAAGATCCACCCTCCCGTCCTGGTTTGTCACACCTGGGCTGCCTCCCTTTGGCACAGGGGACTGCAGAGCTGACCCCACTCTGATGACGCCCAACCCATGCCAGAGCAAACCTTCAAAGCCAAGGGAAATCCTCTCCGGGGCTTGGGCTTTCTGAGATGGAGCAGCACCCTCAGCTGAGCCCTGCCTGCGCTGTCCCCGCTGTGGCAGGGTGATTTGCTGGCCACAAAGCCCAGGAGCGCCGCCACCACCCTGTGCCGGGCACCTGCCTCTCCAAGCCTCGGCCGCTCCCCCTGCCCTTTGATCCTGCCCATCAGTGACAGCTTCCCCGAGGATGTTTTGTTGGTGGTGTCACCCTTGACCATTAGCTCTTCACGCATGACTATAACGTGACATCTCTGATGCGGTGCCGCCAGCAGCCCGCCACTTCAGGGAGCAATTAAAGCCGAGTGAGTCACTGCGGGCGGGAGCAGCTCTGACCACACGTCCCCATCGCCCTCCCAGCCCCACACCACCCCTCTGCCCAAACTTCCCCGGAATACCCTTTGCTCACCTCTTGGGTCGAGGTAGGCAGAGGGAAGGGCTGTGGGATGGGCCACATGGATTCAGGAGCCGGGTCCAGTGCAAGCAGAAGGTGACCCATCCCTGGCTGTGGGTTTTTCAGGGCCATCCCGAATGCTCTGTGCTCGGGAGCATCCCATCCTGGTGGGCTTCATCAAGATATTCCCTGCTCCTGTGCCGTCATTATTTTAAGACCAGGGAGGCCCAGGCAGTGGGGCTTTTGTGCGATTAGCTGCTGAGATGAACGTTAATTAGTTTTCAATTTCCATAAAGTACCCCACTGACAGAAAGATTAGTTAAACCTGCTCACGACTGCAGAGGATCACTCAGAAATTGGGAAGGGGTGGAGGAGAGGAGAGGGGGCAGGTAGAGGGGGAAGGGTGGAAAAGAGGATCTGAGCTGCATCACTGAGCCCTGCGGGGGTCGAGAAGGCAGCTGGACCCTGCTGACTGCCCATGAGAAATGTGAGGGACAGAGATATGCGGTGAGTGGGAAAACAAAATCCGGAGATATTTCTGGGGCCAGACCCGACAGGAAAGGTGTGTTCCTGTGCCAGGTCTCTGCTGAGCCACCTCACCTGGCCACAGCACCCACGGCAAACAGAGCCCCCGAGCTCTGGGGAAGGGACGGTCGTGTTTTGATGCTTTTGTGCGTGTCCCCCCTTCCCAAAACCCTCTCCAGAGCAGCACCCCTCTGTGCGAGCCGGTGCCACCCGGGGGTGCTGCAGATCCGCCACGTGACAGCGATGGAAGCGAATTGCAAATGACGTTTCATTAACGGCTCGGATAAAGCTGTTCTCCCTCCTTCCTGCTATGCCCAAAAGCGACCGGAATCTTTTGCACAAAGTGCTCTTCAAACCCCAGCCCAAGCCAGCCACGCTGGGGGGCTCTTTCGGAGGGGAGGTTTGCCCCCATGTTCCCTCCCCATCGGTTTCCATCTTTTGGGATGGAGCGATGCCAAAGGAGAGGAAAAAGTGGGCGCAGAGGTGCGGATGCCCCAGCCGGCGTGTCTGCGCTCTGGAGCGAGGCAGAAGGACACCCTAAAATGCTTTTGGGGGGCAGGCTTGGGCTCCCAAAAAAGGGAGGGAGAGCGCCCCGACCTGGGAGAAGGTGCTCAGTGCTTGGGGCAGGCCGGCAAGGCAGGGCCGAGGAGCGGGGACACCGTGGGGACACCGTGGGGACACCGGGGGACACCGAGCCGGGCGGCACCGCAGCATCCCGGTCCCCGCCGCCGCAGGGGAGGGCACGGAGCGGGTGCCAGGCCCTCGGTGGGGCCGTGCCCCGCTGCCGGGGGTGGCCGGCAGGGCCGCGGTGCCCTTGCAGAGCGCAGCTGTGTCCCTTGCCACGCCAGCTGGGACCGCGGGCAGCGCCCGGCGCTCCGCGGCGGGGGGAGCATCCCGGTGCCGAGCTGCCCGGCCCGCATCCCACCCAAAACAGCCCGCAAACACCCGCAGCGGGGCCCCTCCAGCCCCCAGCCAGGTTTTCCCCCCAGCAGGGTCCCCATGCCGAGCCCACCCTGCCCGGGCGAGCGCTCCCCGCTCCCGCTGCCGCCCTTGACGTTATTCGGCTGGACAGAGCGATGTCTGCGCGAATCATTTTCAACGCTCTTCCATATTCATAATGGGCTAAATATAGGGGAGCAAAGTGGGACCTGGCGGGCAAAGCCCTCCCCGTGGTCAGAGCCGATGACTTCTCGGCAGAGATGAAATGCTGGCGTCAGCCCCGCCGCGGCCCCGGGGCCGGGGGAGCCGCGCCCCGCCAGCCCCCGACCACGGCGCAGTTGTTCAGGAGGTTTTTGTTTTGTTTTGGGGTTTTTTTTTCTATTTTTTAATCTTTTTTTTCCTTTCTTTTAGCTCCAGGTGGCCAAATTCAAAATCAAGTTTTTTGAGCCGGTCGAGGGAGCAGCCCGGGAGGGGTCTGGCACCCCCGGCACCCCCGGCACCCCCGGTTCTCCTCTTCATTAAGCGAGAAGGTTAATGATTTCAATTAGGGAGGAGGCAAGCAGCTAAGTGAGTATAAATAAAGCTTTTTCTGAGCTGTGGTAGGGAATGGTGTGGGGGGAAGAGAGGTTTATGGTGCCAGAGTGGGGCTCCCACAGGAAAACACCCCCAGCAGGAGAAAGTGCTGCCTGTCCCACTGTGCTGGGCACAAAAATACCAATGGAGTGCTGACTTTTGCCTCCCCTCCTGACAGTCCCCAAGGAATAAAGTGTCCATGAGTGGAGACCCTGGCTCTCCTTCAGCCCCTCTTGCTCACTGGCACCAGAAATCCTCAGCCATGCCTGAGGCCAAAGCTGTCTTCAACTTGATTAAAACCAGAAAAAACTACTCTAGAAAGTCAGAACTAGCCCCATATTATGGGAAAAGGTACAGGTTTCCTGACGTTCCACAGGGCTGTCATGAAACTGGCACTTCCTGTACACAGAAAAGACCATGCATGTCATCAAGTCTGGCAAAAAGAATTTGCAATATTATGGATAACTTCTAATAAAGTTTATTCCAGTTTATTAAATGTGCTGGTGCCAGTTTGTGGTGAGGGCTGGGAAGGTGAGCAGAGCATCCCAGGGAAGGAACCTGGGGGGCTGCCCCTCCCTGTTGAACACTGCCAGGTTTCCCAGTTCAGCTCCCAGGATGGGTTTTTCCAGCAGGTGCCCACCAGCCTGTGACATCTGCTGGGTGTGATGGCTCTGGGGACAGCGGGAAAGCCCAGGCTGCAGCAGAGGTAAAGTCACATTCAGGGGTATGACCATGGGTTCAATCTCCTCCCCTGCTGTGAGTTTGCAATTCAGTGTGAGACAAGGTGAGAAAAGGAGTGGAGGGGGGTGGTGTTCTGGGGCTTGAATTAACAGATTTTGGGGCACCTGGTGTTCCAACAGCAAAGCCTGTCCCTTCCAGCACAAACAGATCAGCTGCTGCACTGGGCTGGTTTAGCAGAAACTCGGAGTTTGTGTTAATGAGAGCAGTTTCACTGAATGCAAAGCAGAAAAGGCACAGGAGGTTGTGTGTGTGTGTGTGTCTCCCCCGTGCCACAGCACAAACACAGGCACAAATGCCCAAACCTAGAACCAGCCCATCAGTCCACCCAGAGATCCGGTGCAGACACATCTGTCGATGCCTCAGTGTCCCCAGAGCGTCTTCACCTTCTCCAGCCCAACCTGAACTCACCAGCAGGGGGTGGATCCTGGGCTGGGGGTGAGGAAGACCCTGGGTTCATCCCAGCAGCAGGGATGGGAATGGTCCATGGGGCCAGGGCTGTGGGATGCCAGTGTCAGGAGGACAATGGTGCTGCTCAGCTGCTGCAGTGACAAGTCATGCCCTTGGTGTCCTCCAGGACATTTTGCCGTTGTGAGAAGCTCAGCAGTATCTTTTCCCTGAAAAAAAAAAAAATTATTCCGTGACTCATGGAAAAGGTAAGACAAAGTACAGCCCCCACATTTGAATAGATATGTGGCTATTTTAATAGATGAGGCAATAAATAAAACCTGGTAGACATTTTTCAAGTTTTCATTCATTTTTGATAAAAAGAAATTACTCCTTTTCCTCCATAAATATATAAAAAAAAGTTCTCACTAGGGAGCTGGGAGCTCCCAGCACAATCTCCAGGTCGCCCAGTTTCACCCTAAGGCACCTGAAATGCCTTTTAAATCCCCAGCTCTGGGAACCGAGAGCTCAGGTGTCCGATAGCAACCACGACAAAGTTTCCAGGTGCCTGGGAGGGAAGCCAAGCACCCTAAAACCCCCAGCCCTGGGAGGATTTATTTTCATTAGCTGGGTTCACTTATGCCATGCAGTGTTTAAAAATAAGCATTTTAGGCTGATCCCCTGCTCTCAGAAAGGCTGAGCTCGGCAGCACGGGGTGGCCGTGCCTGTCTCCTCTGTGAAGTGTCAGACACGGGGACATCTCCAGAGGCTCAGGCAAGGCAGCTTCTCCTCTCTGCCAGCAAGAACCTTCTCAGGGCCAGCCACAGCACAGCACAGTCCCAAAACTCAGCCCTGGACCTCCCAAACGCCTTTGAGTTCACCTCTGAGATACATTTAGTAACTCGCCTTAATATTGATGCCCTCCACACACACGGAAGGACTCTCGGCCTTGGCCAGCGTAATTATGTGTTCAATATTAACAGTCTCCATCTGTCACAGCTCCCTGGCGCCTGCCCGTCCTCCAGCGCTCCCACACGGTGCCAACAGCCCCTGGAGAAGGAGCCAAGGTGGCTTTGGAGACCATCTCTAGATCCCAGAAACCTGGGAGTTCTTCTGGCACTGATCCCCAGGAGAACACTGCTTTTGACCTGAGCCTTGGAGAAGGCTTCCAGATTTGAGTGATGGAGTTAAAATCAGAGGTGTGTAGTTAAATGGTAGTGTGTGCTTTCACATGGTGAAGGGTTTGGAATTTGGGGTTTTTAGAATATAGTAACAGGTATGGGACAAAATGGAGGATTTTGGGTGGTGTCTCTTTCTGATTTCAGGTTGTCTTCTTCATGGTTTCAGGTTGTAGTTCTTGGTTGGAGAGTTAGTGCTGCACTGCAGGTCACAGGTGTTTGGTTATTGGGTTAAAAGTATAAATAATATAGGTGGTAGTTCTCTATTGGACTGTTTAGCTTTAAAAGACCTTGTAACTGGCCAGATTCACCTCCATTTTGCTTGCTAGAAGTGTTGCAGAACTCCCTGTACTTTAGATAAGATTCAATAAACAGCCAAGCCCAAACACTCGAAATTTGTCTCCTTCGTGTTTTTAATCCTGACTTTGAGTGAAGATAGAAGAAAATTAAGACAAGCCACTAATCAGGTGGTGCAGTTAACCCTTTTACACATCTCCAAGCAGCTTAGGCTGGAACACCAGGAGGTGCCAGTCCTCACCCAGTGCCCCTCAATTCGTGAGTGTCCTCCTGCCTGGAGCACCACCAGGGCCAGGCCAAATGAGAGTGACACTTGGTGGCCAGAAGTCCTGGCCAAAGAGGATGGTGCAGCAAAGGACCTGCAGCCATATCTCACATGGCACCAGGGGAACATCACCAGTAGCTCCCTGATGTGGTGTGCTGCAGGCTTGGGACACTTTTGTGGGGCTCCAGATGGCCCCAGCCATGCACCCCAAATTTATTCCCCCCCAACGCCACGGGGAACTCATTTGGACACCCAGGTGCATGGACTGGGCAATGTGGTGGCCCAAGGGCTCTCTCTCCATCCCATACATGAGCCTCTCGTGTCACACAGAGCTGTGCACCTTGTCCAGGGAAATCACAGCAGCACCACCAGCAGCCCACGGCCAGGCTGGTGACATGAGCGTTCCCTGTGCCAGCCCCACTCACGGCACAGTGTCCAGGCAGCCCTGGAACAGCAGGCTCTGTGAGGATGGCAAAGCAAGATAAAAGGGCTTTTCCTAGTTGATCCTTTCTTCTATTAGGGCCTTTCCCTCTGGGTAAGTACGAAGTCTGCCTCTTTCCTGGCTGTTATTAAAAGTCAGGGCTAAAATCCCTTTGGGAATGGGGAAGGCAGATAATCCTCACTCCTTCTGACCTTCTTTCCCTTCTCGCTCTGCAGGCTTATTGCAGCTCCCCGGGAGTACCTGCTCTGTTTGTTATACTCCTTCTCCTCAAAAAAAAACCCGCAAAAACCACATTTGCACCAAGGATCAGCCAGAAGGGTCCCAGCACCCCCAAGCACCCCAGCACCCACCCGGGCAGGATGGGTGATGCTTTCCATAAAGAGCAGCTACAGAGTCAGCTGGCAATGCACTTCTTAAACCTAATGGAGGGGCAAAAAAAAAAAAAAAAAAAAAAAAAGGCCTTAAACCACCAAACTCCTCTGCAGAATAAACAGCTCCGAGCAGTTTTCTCTTCCCTTGCACAGAGTCGCAGACATCCGTCCCCAAGGCTGCGGAGCCGCGTGATGAACTGCAGCAGTGGGAGGGGGGGTGTGTCTGCCTCTGCTCCTCCAGAATGCTCCAAACTCCGGGATTTCACCCCGGGAAAAGCGCTGACGCAGCTCGGGAGGTGCAGGGCACGGGAGAGGGGAGGGAGAGCTGCAGAGAGCCCCTCCTGCGCTGGGATGCGTGCTTTTAATGGCAGGTTAATCACTGCTCCCGCTGCTGATTTGGGGTTGGGAACGTGCAAACGTGCAAATCCCAGCTCTGCCGGGCGGGATGTGCGTGGCTCCAGCTACCTCTAGTGGAAAGCCGGCAGAAGCGGCGGCTCCAAGGGGAGCATCCATCCCCTGCCTGCCCGGGAGGCTCAGCGCAACACTCAGCTGCCAAAAAAATAAAAAAAAAAAAAAAAAAGCCAAAAACAAACCAACAACAAACAGTTCACCCCGTTATTCTCAGCCCAAACACGGTTTATGGGACTGGATATTGCAGGTTTGGGTGGTTTTCCCCTTCCAGGACGACCCAGGACCTGCTCATGCCACAAGGCTGCCCGAGAGCTCCGTGAGCTGCTCCCAGCAGGGATTTTGCAGGACCACGAGCAGGATCAAACCCCCTTTTTTCCCGGGGTGACTGGCTTGGTAGGGCTCTGTGACCTCCCTGTGAGGACACCCAGAGAGGCTGGCAGCAGAAGGATGGGCATCCTTCTAGTGTCACCAGCCACCCAGACACATCCTCAATTAGCACTGAAACCCGAATATAGATTAGGAAAGGCAGTGTTCAGGGCAGGAACTTCTCACTGCCAGCACTGCAAAAAGCAGAAGCTCACTGCAGAGGTGGATGGTGGCAAGGAGCTGCCAAAAACACGAGGGATGAGCAGGACAAGCTTTCCTCTGCTTTTCCATGGCATTTCTGTGCCCAGGAAAAAGGCCTTTTCACCCCATGGAGACCAAATCCCCTCCTTGTTTCCTTCTAGCCTCAAAACCTATTGCATTTTCCACGAGCACTAAGGTGATTTTATTTCAAAAAAGAAAGTCACTTATCCACACGAATCCAGGAGCTGACACTTTCCAAAAGGTCCCCACACTGCCCTTGACCAAGAGCAGAGCAGCAAGAGGAGGCAGCACCCCTCAATTCCACAGCCCCACGGGGTTCTGCACCCAGGAACAACTGCTGTACACATGGCCTTCAAAGTTATACACAGATAAAATTATAAAGAAATGGGAATATTTTACCTCCAGTCAGCTTTGGCTTTGCCTGGAAGACACTTTTTAAAAATAAAGGTGGGCCAGGCCGCTGGAAAGAGCGGCAGCCAGCAGCACCCAAAACAGAAACCACTTGTTGCTGCTGTTGTTTGCACTGTCACCTGAAGGCAAGGAGAGGAGGCTGTGCCATTCCCCCCTGCCCCCAGGTCCACAAGTCCCTGAAAACCACTGCAGAAAATGGTTAACAAGCTCCAAGTGTCAGGGACAAGTGGGGCTGATGGGAAGGATTAGACATTAATGAGAGCCATCTTCCAAAGCATCCATCACCCCGCTTTCATGGGCTTCTTAATGCGGTGGGAACTCTGCCATAGCTGGATTCTTTTTATTTCAAGCAGAGATAAAAAGCTGGAGAGGTATTAATATTAATTAAGAGACAGACATTCACAGAAACTTTCTTTACCCCGCATCACACCCAGCTCTCAGTCTCACTTCAGGGAACAACCAGATTTTTTCCAGAAAGAACTAAATTGTTCTGCAGAATTTATGAGTCTTTGTCACTTCTGCTGGGACTTTTATCCCACAGAGCAGGAAGCAAAGGCTGCACCAGATGAAAGCTTCTCCCTACCCAATTCTCTGTCCTGAGGTGTCTTGCAAATATTTCCATTTTTCTTTAAATTCTCTGTGGAATTTTTGAAGTGGGGGGAAAAAAAATCTTGTGTTGATGCTGAAATAAGATCTTAATTATTGAAAAGTGGGAAGAAAGAAGTTGGAGGGAAATGCTGTCGGTTTTCTGCATGTTTCCCTCACTGGGGAAGAGAGCTGAGGGTTTTAGGTGGCAAAGCTGCTGGATGCTGTGGGGCAGAGCTGGTCCCCGTGTCGATTAAAGGGGGTGGAACAAGGATCAGGCTGGGAGAGATGCAAAGGCAGAAGAAATAGGGAAACTGAGGCACACAGGGTTTCCTCACCCTGGGATGAGCATCTCTCCATGTTCAAGGGATGAGAGAGTAGGAATGTTACAAGACACCAGGCTGGAACATGATGGATAAATCCTGCCCAGGCACAGCCTAGCTCCTGATGGAGCCAGCAGAGCCCAAGGGGATGGGAAACCAGGGCTGGGGGAGGTTCCCTCTCTCCTCCCTGAGCCATGGACCAGCACCCCAAGGATGCCCCACTGCCAAATTTTACCCTGGTTGCCTTGAGCCCGGCTTCAGAAATAAAAATTAGGAAGAAAAAAATCATGAACAAAGCCTTGTAGCCTTCTGGAAAACTGACTGCTGAAATTATGCACGCAGAGAAGAGATCAAGAGAGATAAGTTTAAAAAATCCAGCTCAGTTCCGGGGCGCTCCATGAATTCGCAGTGGGTGAAAGGCAATTTTGTGGTCAGTGATGAACAGCAGGGCTTGGGGTTTGGGGGGCTTCTCCTGTGCCCCTGGTCCCAGCCCTCCTTGTCCCCAGTCTGTTGTTCGGGACTCGGCCACGAGATGGAGGCTTCTGCCTGCAGAGAGGAGCAGGGAGCATCCTCGGAGATGTCCCCAGCCAGTTGTGGGGTCCCCAGCTGCTGTCCCCAGCCCTTGGGGACACGCCGGGGCTGCCCAGGCACCGCGGTGCTTTGGGGATGGATGGTGAGCTGGCCCAAGAGCATTCCCAAAGGTGGTGGCTGCACCCTGATCCTCCCTTCCCGAAGCCAGGTCGCCACCGGGGTTTGCTGCAACACCTCGGTGGAAAGCTGGAGTGGGCAGGAGGGAGATTTTTCACCCCTTTCCCAACACCACTGTCCCCTCCGGAGCCCGGGAACGGGCTGGGAAGGCAAAATGGGGTTGGAGTGACCCCACAAGATACTCCTGGATGGGAGGGAATTGTCAGGAATCTCAGTCAGACATTCCCAGCAAAAAACCCCATCATGTTTTAGCAGAATTGTGACACTCTCCACTTGGGATTTTTTTCACCTGGCTAGCAGGGAAATTGGGAAAAAGCAATCTGGGTGGGTGCTTGCGGTTCTGGTTGGGGAGCTGGATTGGAGCAGTAGCACATGGCTGTGCCAGAGCAAACAGGACAACAGCCCCAAGGGAAAACAAAGCCCTTCTCCCTGCGTGGTTTAGAAGGTGCAGATCTTTCCAGGGGGGAGGGAATTGCCCTTTCCTGCAAGCACAGACACTGTGTCCCTGTCCCCCGGGTGTCCCCAGGGTGCCCAAGCCGTGGCGATGCCAAGGGATGACCCCAGCGATTTTTAGGGCGGCTGTGGCTGTGTGAGGGGTGAGAAGGAAGCTTTCCCAACCTCTTCCTTGCAGCAGCCCAAACCCGAGCGCATTCAGCCGTGCTGGAGGAGCGGCCCGGGTGGCAGTGGGTGTCTGCCCCCGGTGTGGCTCCAAGGGACACCGGGCAGTGCCACCCCGGCGGGGCAGGGCGCGGCGGCGGAGGTGATTAATTAGCGGCGCTGAACATGTGTCGGCCTCCACATCTGCCCCTCGCCAGCAGGGCACCGTCAGCGAGGTGTCACCGCGGTGTCACCGCTTTGCCGCTCACCTCCTTCCCCGACGTGATCGGCTGCGACATCCGCGCCAGCTGCTCCGAGCGGGCAAACGCCGGCCGCTCCCTGCTCGCCAGCCCTGCCAAGGAGCTCCGTGGGTGCCCGGGACTGTGTCCCCACGGCCACCGCGGGGTCAGGGACACCGAGCAGTGGCACCTGCGTGTCCCTCCCAGCCGGTGCTTGATGCTGAGGAAGGATGCGGGCAGCAGCCGCTCCACACCCTGCCTAGCAGATCTTTGGATGGCTGGTGGCACACGGGTTCCTCGTGCTGCATTAGTAATTAATACAATCATTAATAGCGTGCTGGGGGTGATTGGCTCAGCAAAGCCGCTTGCAGCTGCTCTTAGCTGAGGTGGGACGATGACAAGTGCTTGGAGCGACTGAACCTGTGCTCTGCAGGCAGGGAGACACAACTGGCACACACCACGCTGCCCTGGTAGCTGGCACAAACACAGATGGGCTTTTTACCCTCCAGGAATTTATTTAAAGAGCTCTTGTGCCTCTGTTGTCCACGAGTTTCTTTTTGGGAGGCACTGGGATGTTGCTGGTCCTGGGCATGCTGTCTGAAGTCCCATCCTTTCCCCCAGCAGACCCCGCGTTAGAAAATCCCTGTTTAGCATCACTCCTGATTTCCCAGTCCAGGTCCCAGGAAGTGCTTCCCACAAACAAGGCAGCTGCCCTTTCCTGGCTCAGCCTGCAGAAGAAGCCTGCATCATATCCCTTTCCTTCGCCTGCCTGTTTCCACAGAACTTGTAGGAACTTAATTATCTCTGAGACTTCTCCCCCTGTCAAACCGGGCTGCAGCGGGCCAGCAGCCTTCAAGAGATAATAACAGGGACGGACAGGCGGCGAGCATCCTCTGCGAGCAAGGTCAAAACCATCCCTGCCTCCTTCCCTGCCTCCCTCCCCCTGAATCCCGGGCCAAACCCGAGCCAGGTCAGGACCATCCATCCCTTCCTCGCCGCTCCGCAGCCACAAGTGGGAATTGGGAGGACGAGGAGGCGAGAGATGCTGGTGCCGGCGCCGAGCAGCGGGCCCGTAATAACCTCATTATGAGATGCCGGGCAGGGGGGGGCAGGTGCCGTCCTTCTGCTGCCCACGCTGCACCGGCAGCTTGAGGAGCCAGAGACTTGTCAGGCTGTCTCCTGCCTCTCACCTTGCTTCTCATTAGCTCCCCGCCGTGCTGCCGTGCGGGCAGATGGGGCAGAGCCCCACCGCCGTGCTGCACAGATCCCCAACACATCCCCCCCATCCCCCCACAGGGAAGAGATGCTCGCCCCAGGGCTGGCTGCGGGCACGGCCGGGCCTCCCAGGGCGAGATGGGTGGCTGTGCTCACCAGCTGCCCGGCTGAGGCCATCCCTGGGTATCCCATCTCTCTGCCAGGAGGGTGAGCTGCAAGGAGAGAAGCTGTCCTGCCTCTGTACAACACCTCGGTGGTGCTGGCCTAGGGCAAAGGGACAGCCTGGTGCTGGGCTTGGGTGCCCAGGGGACAGCCTGGTGCTGGGCTTGGGTGCCCAGGGGACAGCCTGGTGCTGGGCTTGGGTGCCCAGGGGGCTGAGTTCAACAAGTCAGACCCAGGATGCATTCCCTGCCAAAGCAAGGCACACATCTTCCAGCAAGAGCAGCCAGAGCTCTGGGATGCTGCCTGGGCAGCCTCTGAAGCAGCAGAGGGACCAAGAGAAATGTGAGTCACCAGAAAGGACAAGCACAAGCAGAGGGAAAAGGGTGGGACTGGTTGGACAATTCCTTCTGGATCCCATCTCCAGGAAAGGGGCTCCTACACGCTTCTCCCATATCCCACACATCTGCTATGTTTCCAGGGCAAGAGATAGATCTGGAAACACAACTCTGTGCTTTTCACAAGTACAAAGCAACGCACAAGCCCCTGCATTTGTCCAGAATAAGCAACACTTCCAGGATGCACAGATATTCCCAGCCAGAGCTACGTTATCCAGCAGTATGGCAAGAGTTGAGCCCACTCTCGAGAGCAAGGGCTGCCTGCCATTTATTGCCTAAGGATCACATTGTTTAAGCATCTCCAGCAAGCCAGATCCAGCAGGAGCACCACCAGGTGTGGGGGAGTCACTGTTAGAGGCCACAGGCTCCCAGCACCATGGGGGCACACACTGCAGCTGTTCTGCCAGGGGGCTGTGTAAGACCCCCAGAAATGCCATGGGAATAGAACCTGGAGAATGCATGGATGCCCTCCCAAGTAAAAACACCCTGTGGTGCTTTTTCAGCGCCTCTGAGGACTGTCTCTGGTGTCTGACACTGTGCAGCCCTGGGTGGGCAGGAGGGAGCTGCAGGAGGGCAGTGGTGGAGCCACGTCAGCGTGGGAGGAGATGACCCAGGGTGTTCCTCTTCTCCAAGAGCCCCAGAAATTTTGTCATGACCTTCACTCCATCTTTCGTCTTGGCTAGCCAGCAGCACCTGGATCAGAAGTACCAAAGCATTGAATTGAGGGAGGAGAGGGGACTCTCCACACCCCTGCACTTTGCCAGCCTTTGTACCTTCTGCTGTGCCCAGCTTTTTCCACCAGTCCTCACCAGAAATGTCGAGCTGTCTTTCTAACCACAACAATTTCCCTCATTCTCTGGGGGAATTTGTGTGCTGCTCCCACTGCAGTGACCCCCACTACCCAGAGCAGCTTCTCTGGGCTCCTGGCCATGCTGGGGGTGGCCTTGCTCTTGCTGCAACCATGGTGATGGTCACACCACCGGGAGTCACGGCCCCAAACAGGCCTCCTCAAGCTAATATTTGCCTAAAGCAGCATTCAAGATCACCATGGATGAGCCCTCTCAGTTGTCCTAAAACAAACCAGGACACCTCTGCACCGAAACCCACAGAGGCACCAACAGCAGCCATCTGCCAAGCTGTGGCTGTTCACATCAGGGGAGAGCCTGGCCGTGGAAATAGGATTTTTTTTTTTTTTTTCTGGATGTTACCCTGCACTCGAATAAAGCCTGTTTTGGAGGAGCAGCACAAATGCCCCTCCAATTCCCCCCCATCCAGGCCAAGGAGCTGGCTCACCTCCCACAGGCCAGCCACCAGCAGAGCTGAGAAAACACCTCAGCCCCAGAGCACCACCTTTATTGAGCTCCTCAACCCCGCCGAGGAGACAGGGTCTGGGGGGCTCCCGATCCAGTCCAAGGGTCACAGACTCAAACAAGCTCTAACTGGGGCAGAATGAGGCGGTTTTGCTCCTTTTGTGCAGGCAGGCTGCAGCGCCAGGGAAGGAGCTTTAAAGGCACGCAGTACCTGTGCGGAGCCGAGGGGGTGGGGGGTGTGCCAGCGTACAGAGCTATTAATTAAAATTGCTCAGTCAGATGCTATAGAGAGATTAGTTGTCACATTGTGTTAATGGCAAGCTTGGCAACGCCGCGAGAAGGGGCAGGACTGCCCGCCGTCCCCTCAGCTGTTCAAGTGCCACGTTTATACCCAGCCAGAATGACTAATTGGCAGGTTTTGTCGAACAGAAGCCCCCTTGTTATTGGGAAGAGATCAGTGCCTTAATGAAGGAGAGGGAGGAAGGGGATGTGTGGGTACAGAGGAGCTGCAGCCACCTCTGTGGCAGAGGTCCCCGGGGAGGCAGAGCTGCTGTCCTGTCCTTGTGGCACAGGGAGGCTGGAAAAGCCCAGAGCCATGGAATGGCACAACGCTGGGTCCTTCAACAGTGCACCAAACCCACAGTCAGCCCCAGAGCTGGGTGCCTGTGAAGAGATGGAAATGCCTTCCTGGACCCTCCCAGCTCAGGGTGGGGATCATAGGGCAGGACTCCCCAGCTCTGCCCCTCATCCTCCTTCTCAGGTGTCAGATTCTCTCTCCTCGTTTGTGCTCCTCTCCTTCTTTTTCTTGCCACAGGGAGAAAGGGAGCGCAGAAAAAGGTTTGGGAAAGCTCCCAAATGGCAGCTCCAGGAGAGCAGCACAGCCTTGGCCACTGGAGGATGCTCAGTGCAGGCTGGGCAAGCACAGAGCCCACCCAGCCTTGCCTCAGGGCATGGGGTAGGAGGTCCTTGCTGCCTATTCTAGCTGTAATTTCTCCCCTTCTTTCCCACTGAAGTGCCCTTCCAAACTTTCATGCCCAAATTAACTCCTTTTTGAGGTGGAGAGAGCTCCTGATCTGGGCTTTCTGTCCGCACCAGCTGGGACAGAGATGTGCTGAGCTCTGTGCCTGGGCACACTCCATGGAAAAGCTTTTGGTGAGCACAGATGTGACACAGAGAAGCATAGAGTAGTTTGGTATTAGCCCTGCAACCTTCAAAAGGACGGGTGGCAATGGGCAATGTTTCTGCCCTCTGACGGACAACCATACCCTGAAGGAGCAGGAATCAGGGGAAAATGCTCTTCTCCCCATCTTACAGAAGAAAATTCAGATATGGGGTCACAAAGCTCTACAGGTGTCCAGCACTCCCAGAACCTGCATGATTTATGCACCTTGAATCTTGTCCTGGTTGGTTTGACGAGGTGTCCCTTGGAAAAGTGATGGGTGTAAAACTGAGGCACAGCATGGCCTTGTCTAGATATCCCCATCCAGGTGTTATCCAGGTGTTTTCCTGAGGTTTTCAAACTGATCAGCCTGTTTAGCCTAACCAACACAGACCCCACAGGCCTGATTCTGCCTGGAATAACTGCTTGTCTCCCACCCCAAATTCAGCTTTATTCTGTGGGTTCTGGCCATGCTGGAGGGCGACAGGGAGCACATGGGGGGAGGCTTTTCTTCTCCCCCAGGCACTAGTTTGAGAAACTAGCTGAAACTCATTGAAGATGAGCCTTGTAGGAGAGGTATCAGCAAGTTTCCAGGCTGCACTGCTGCCCTGCTGCCCCAAGACGTTACCCTCTGATTGCCATGGAGAGTACAGGTGAACCCCAGCGCTGTGACCACACCAAGGACATTCAGTGGGTGTGCAGTGGGAAGGTGACTTCCTTCCCAAGGAGGGGTGGGAGGATGTCACTCCTCTGCCACATCCAGGTAGCCTCAGGGCAAGAGCAGCTTGCCCCAAGAGACTTGGGGGTGCCAAGAGTTCAGCAGTAACCTCGGGTGGGAAGCAGCTTTTTTCACTTGGATTAAATTGCGCAGCTCTGGGGCGGGATGGAAAGCTGTTCAGGCATGTTGTGTGCACAGCAAAGCTGGAATTTCTTCACAGTAGCTAGTCTACAGCTGAGCTGGACACGAATTGAACTTAAAGCCACAGCCAGTGGAGTAATTTCAGCCCAAATCCGAGCTCTGTGCTTCCATACCTGTTTATGGCTGCTCTCCTGAAGTCAGCTCAGCCATGTCCCCCTGCAGCCATCAGGCAGCTCAGCTGTTCCACAGCCAGGACTGCAGCCTGACCGTGTCAGCAGCCCCCAGGCTGGCTGTGGAAGGAGGTGGGGCAGACAGGTCACCATCAACACCACTGGCTTCCCAAGGCCACATTTGGGGTGGGGTGATGTGACAGCTGGACACAAAACTCCCATGGCACCGGGGTGGTTCACACCTTCAAACAGCCCAAACAGCTTTTTGGGAGGTCATTGAATGGTACCTTGAAGCAGTCCTGCAATTCGCCCCCTGACCTGGGGTGTGCCTGGAGACGACCAGTCAATGCTCCAAGACAGTCCAGAGCAGAATGCCAACCTTCTCCATGTGCTTCCTGTGGTTTTACTGTTTTTCCAACTTTTCCATTTCACAAGTTCTCACTAAGCAAATTTGTGCAAGCTCCTCACTGCCCATCAGGAGGGACAAGGCAGGGTTGTGTCCTGGAGTCTTTGCTTCCTTTGCAACCCAGACTTCTGCAAACTTTGATTTTTTTGTACTTAATCCTTTGTTCCCAAGATGTGACACTGGCCAAACTACACCCAGGCAAGGAAAGCACTGCATTGCACTGAAAAAAATCACAAACCAACACAAACAGTGCTGGACCCAAATTTTTCCTTTGTTCTCTGCTTTTGGCCACTCTGAGCCACTCACTGCCATCCCCCATGCAGCAGGTACCTGTCACAGAAGACACTTTGTTCATGTGTTTGAGGCCAAGTTCTAATCACTGAATGTAATAGGGTAAGATGAGTGATAGATTGACACAATTAATTTCCATGTTCCCACTAGTAACATTGATTTTAGGGCACTCAGTCTTTACAAGTCCCTGAATGCAAGGGAAAACTTGGCTCTGATCTGCTCAGTAAAGGTCAAAAGGGTGCTCAGATCTTCGTATGGGAGCTCAGCTGCTCAAATGCCCTTCAGGGTTTTGACGTCTGCCCCAGTCCTGAGGCCAGGAATTGCTTCTGGCTGCATTTGCTGAGCAAGGGTCCCCTAAGGAGGTGGTGTGGACACTCTGCTTGGACACTCAAGGCTTCCCTGAGCCTGTCCATCTACTAATTGCTATAACAGTAAAGCCACGAGAGAACTATTTTCTTATAGAGAAGTCCGCATAACAAGAAATATTCCTCTCTCTAAATAAACTTACAAAAACCCTATTTTAAAGATAATAAACTGACTAGATTGTCTCTATAGTGTAAAAAAAAGTGTCAGAAAAATGAAAAGTGTTCTAAAAATTTGTTCTAATTCTTATTATTCTCCTTTTAGTTCTACTAATAGAGTTTTCTTTACACCCTTCAAAGTTTGCCTTCCTCCTAATCTTATCTCACAACAAAAAAATAAGTAAATCATTCCAGTAAGTCTACCAATGATTTAGCCAACACTAAATTCACTACATTGGCAAAAAAAAACCAACAAAAAAACCAAACAAACAAACAAACTCAAACCACTACACCTTCCCATGCTAACCCAGCTGGAAGGACACAGGTCCCATGAGAGCAGTCATGAACAACCAGACCATGTGGCTGGGAGAAGAGGGGAAGACAGGTCCCTGCTGGGAGACCCTCAGGAATGAGGCAGTCAGGAGTCAGTTCTAGCCCTGCTTGTGGCTGCACTGGTTGTGTCCTGGTCCGTGGCCTGGGGACTCCAGGGTGGGATCTGCCCTGATTCTTCTCACAGAGAACTCCACAGCACCATGAGTGCTGCTGGTAAAGCCGCCTATGGAGTCAGTGTGAGGGTGTTAGAGCAGCCTATGAAGCCTGGCTTCATGGCCCATTCTGGGGGAAACCAGAGTTCTTTAGCAGATTGTAACAAATGGAGAAGGAGATTGTTTTCAAACCCAGCCTGGATCCTTTCTGGAGCATCCAACGCTGGATGATCCTGCGCTCACCAAATCTGCTGGCCAAAGATGCTCCATGACTCCATATTCCCCCAGACCTTTCCCCATCCCCAGGCTGCCCCATCCTCTGCTCTGCCCCCTCCTCCATGCCCTGTGGAACAAAGCCCGTGCTAAGGCAGCAGCCCTGGCGCAGGTGAGCGCGGCTCAAAGCAGCCGTGCTATGCACGGCATCCCCGCGGCCCAGCCAAGCCGGGAGATTCACCTGTGCCGCCCAGACAGTGAAGAATTGTTTGGAGCAAAACACTGTGCAATCAAGTGGAGATAGCAGAGGCAATGGGGTCAGGCAGGCTGCCTGGGGCATCTTTCATCTGCAGCTTCGGGAGGTGGGGTGTAAAGCGCGTGCTGGCCGGGCCCAGGGTGGGCTCAAAGGCAGCCTTGTTCTGCCAGCTATCTGCCATCTCTCTGATGTCACACGTTTCATTTGGGCAGCTCACTTCAAAGGCCTCCTTCTCGTGCTCCCTCCCTCCCTTTCTCCCTTCTGGTTTGGGTTTTGCTATTGGAGGGATAATAGCCCGGCTTTCCAAAAACGCATATTGCTCTGCAATTAAAAAAGAAAAAAAAAAATCAAAGATTCTTAAAGAGCAGTTGCTCAAGTTAACCCAGTTCAAGCAGGGCATGGCTGGGACAGTCACCAGGAAACCAAGGTCTCTCATTCTTCTTCCCAGCAACAAATCTGAACTTATCCTGGCTCTCCAGCACCCCAAATCCTCCTCCACACTCTTTATATCTACACCCACCATACATTTGGTGCAGGTCCCTTTGCATCCTGGCTCCTGCCAGCCACACGTGCAGCCCCTATCAGAGGTCCAGTTTTGGCTAGAGTTTCTAACAACCCCTGCTTGAGCCACATCAAGCAGCACCTCAGCAGAGCTGTGGCACCAGGACACATCCAGCATCCAGCTCCACGGCCCTTGCTGGGTGCCTTGAGGCACGTCCTGCAGGCGGGAGGCCAAAATTCCAGCCGGAATAGCAGCCATGACGTGTTGGCCGTGCCAAGACAAGACATCTTGCTCAGCTGCAGCCTCTTGTTGAACAACTGTCTCTCTGCCAAGCTGCACAAACTTGTCCAACGCTGTACAAGAGAAAGATGGCATTTCAAAGGGCTAATAAGGCTCTGGATGCAAACTGCCTACTGGGAAAATGTGCATCCCAGTAAGTCAAGCCTAAAGAGCAGAACACATCCAGGCTCATCCTGGCTGAAATAAGTATTAGGTGACTTCTGGTTCTTGAGTTTAGAGAGTTTGGCAAGGGCAATTTCAAGCTTTATCCCCCCCACAGCCAGGAACTATCCAGTATACTCAATATCTTCCTGCATACACCACCCTTCCAGAAGCTGGGGATTTAGTAGGTGGGGGGAAAAAAGCTGTGGGAGGAAAGGAGTGGAGGATGTGCTGGTCCAAAGATCCTAGACAGAGGCTGTTTGAGCTGCACCACATCAGCACACCCACTGCCACCTTCACATGGCAGCCACTTCACCACATGGACATCTGGCAGCTGCTCCTTGGCTCTCCTCTACGCCGACTCTCAGTTTTGGTGACAGCAGTGGGAAGAGGTGCGTCAATATTCAAAGAAAAAGATGGGAAATTCAGTAGAGGGAAGAAAAAAATCACATTGACTGCAGACCCATCAACCTGCTGACCTGCACAAGACCACAGGTCATAACTTTTCCAGATGAAGCCAAGCCTGCCTGAAGGGCAGCTGGAGCTTGTCTCAGGGGTGCTCTGATCCCTAGCTGCCAGACTGCAGCCCCTGAGGGTCCCCCAGATCTCCCTGGCTTCTGCTCACACCCCAGCACTCTGCCCTGGACAGCAGGAGCTGAGCTGTGCTGCTGCCCCTCCTCTGCCTGCAGCCTGCTGGGGCACCCCCAGCCCCACCCCGAGCATCACAGGGACAGAGGAGAGATACAGCTTGCATCCAGGAAGCCATTCCGAGGCCTTGGGGAAGCAGAAATCCCTCGAGGCCATTCCTTGATGCTGACAGCTGGCAGAGGGGCCGAGGTACCCTGAATGCCAGCAGTGTAAGCAGCAGCCTGTGCTCCCCAACCTGAGCATCCTCAGGAGGATTTAAAGGACTCACAGAACTTACTGGCAGGTATTAAAAGTTCACTGGGGCTGTAATAGCAATCTGTCAGCCTGCTGCTAATCCGTCTTGACAGAAACTTTATAAGAAGCTGAAGCGTGTTAAATAGTCCTGGAGTTTAGGCAGAGCAAACACAAGGAGGGTGGTTGAAAGCAAAGGGAGTTTTTCGTGGACCTCTGACCAAAAGCCCATGGGCCAGCTCAGGGGTTGACTCCTTAAATGTCGTCTCTGGAGGAGAAAAAGGAGGGACATTTTTAGAAAACACCCAGAGAGCAGCACCCTGAGCCGAGGCACTGTCCCACGGGCAGCTGGGGCATGGGACAATAGAGGCTCTGTGCGGGGACAGCACACCGAGCGGTGCTCAGGGCCACCATCTGATGCACCTGCGCTCACCTCCGAGTCAGGAATGCAAATAATTCACATCTGCAAATCCTGGGAAAGCCATTAGCGCTGAAATTGGATCCGCTCAGCCCACGAGGGAAGTTTGCCCCGGTTTCGGGAGCGTTGGGTCTGGGCTGTGCCATCCAGGTGGCCCGTGGAGAGCTGTGGTTTGTGTCCTCCAACCCAGGGATGCTAACAGACAGGACAACCAGGTGCAGCCTCCTGGGAAAGCAGCTTGGGATGTCTCCTAGGACAGCCAGCTCGCTGCAGGAGTGTCACACCAGTTACCCACCAGTGCAAACCACACAGGCTCAGAGTAGCAGGACTGCACTGAAGGACAGCTTCCCATCGCTCTCCAGCAGGAAGGTGAGGCTTCCAAGTGCACTGCAGATTTCATTAGGGACCAGCAGCTGAGATGCCACCTCCAGTGGGTTCCTGCACCTGCACATTGCTGGGGCAAGTTTGTGTGTGTTGGCACTGCCCTTAATATTCCCTGCAGTAGGTTTGCTCTGGAGCAGATGGCAAAGTTTCATCACCATCTCTTTCTCTGCTCTGTTTCCCAGGGACCTCCTAAGACTTTTGCCTTTTAGCTGAGAGTCCTGCCCCTCACTGAAACCTCCCACACCCCACCAGGACCTGTTATTATTAGGGTAACTCAAGACTTGCTCACAGGAAGAGTTTTGCACACTGTTAAACTCTCAGTGAGAGTCTCCAGAGGTTTTTTCAGCCTCACACTCACTACAGCTTGCTGCTGTAAGAGGGATGGAGAGCAAGACTTTTGGCTAAAAACAAAGCTAAAGGACTTTTAGCACACTGCCAAGACACAGACACCTGCATCAGAGGCAAATGGATCCAATAAATAACAGCATACCCAGTATGGAGACAGTAGAGAAGAGTGAGCAGTAGCAATAACACATATCCTCCACTCTCCAGCACGCCACATGTACTTCTAGGTCTCAAATCAACTGAGCAAAACTCCTGGGGCTCCTCCAGCAGAGAAACCTGCTGGCCAGAAGGACTCAGTAGCAGCCCAGCTCCTTGGAAGCCTGGTCTGCCGTGGCTTTGTGAATCCCTCTGGTGGGCAGCCACAACCCTTTCCTCACACCTCACCTGCAGGTGTGACAACACAATTCCAGCAGTCCAGCAAGGGATGTGCTCCCACTGAAAACTCCCCATGGAGCAGGAGGGAACTAGAGGACAGATTTATAAATCTCTTTGTCATCCCTTTAAGCAAGACCCAGGGAAACTTAACCCCCAGATTATTTTGGCAAGGAGCTGACAGTTCCATAAGCCTTGCCTGAGCAGAAAAGCAAGGTGGAAACATTTGCTGGGAAAGAAAAGAGAAACACCACTTGCCTTGCCGAGACTGCAACGTGTGACCTGCAAATAGCAGCTGAAAAGGGAATACATGTGCTTGGGTGAAAGTTTGAGTAAGCTCAAACACCATGACAGATGTCAGCAGGAGCAGGGTGAGGCAGCCCTGAATGCTCACTGACTTCTTGCTAAGGAAGCACCTTGAAACAATCCCAGAGGAATCCACAAGTTTGTGCCTTTTTTTTTTTTTTTTAATTTATTATTTTCTTTTCTTTTCCCAAAGCCTCGCTTCCCCTCGGCACGTTGTCATCGTCTTCCCCAGGAGCAGAGTTGCTCCCAGGAAACCAGATCCCGGCGGGCACAAAGCACCTTCTGTGCTGGCCCCGATGCTATCGGCAGGGCTGGCCGGGTGCACGCGGTCAGGCAGCACCTAAGCTCGGGTGGCCCAGGCTTTTGGGATGAAACAAGACCCCTCCTCCTCCCCCCCAGCACACCACAGCTTTGAGGCCGCAGTGGGGAGGGCTGAAAACGCAGCATCTCCTTTGCTTATTCATATTTCACGGAGAAGCTCTGGCCCTGGCTGATACACAATTCTCCACCAGGCGCTTCTGTCAATCCCTTCACGAGAGCCAGCACTGCCACAAACATTTGTGAGCTCCTCACGAGCTCCTGGCTGGAGGTGAGCTGGTCATATCAACAGCAGATTTTTATTTCGAGGCAAGGAAAAAGTAAGCAAGTCAAGGAAACAGCTGTTGAGCTGCAGGAATAATCAATTAGGAGGCAATTTCATCATTTTGAATAAGCTTGCTCGTAATTAAAAGCCTTCTGAAGGAAGTGATTATGCTCTAATTGATGGGAACTGTAAAGCTCAGGAAAGAGGCAGAGCAATGGTTTGTACAACCATTCCTGGGGCAGGGAATGGGCTGCAGGTCCCACCTCTGCTGCCCAGCACACCGCAGTGCTTGTGAGGATGCCACCTGCCTTCGGGCTTCTTCATGGCTCCAGCTCCTTGCCAAACGCTCTCTGATGTTTTTCTCTGGATTCATTGCTTTTTCCCCATCCCACACTCCCAGGTAGCCCAGCCTGACACGGGAAAGCCTCTGGTCAAACACCAGCCACGCTGCTCTCCTTTCCTGCCACGCTGCTCTCCTTCCCTGCCACTGCTTGCAGGTGGCAGGCCAGGCTCAGCCAGCTGGTGCTGAGAATTGGCCCCATTTCTCCCAGCTTAAATCTGAGGATCCAAACAGGCTTTCAGGTGGTTCACAATGCCTCTGTTTAGGCCTCCTAGTCAGCCATGGTGGGACTGCTCCTCTTTTCTTACAGGGAATGACCACCTCATCTTCCCCAGCCACCCTGGTCCCAGCCAACATGCCCCTTCTGATCTCTGCCACACTTGTCACTGTCCTGTAACCACTGTGTCCTGCCTGAGCTTCCCATCCTGTCTCCAGCTCTGACACCCCAGCCTTTGTTGAAAAAGCAGTTTTGGCCCCATGGGATTAGGCTTCATGTGCCCCAGCCCCCCAGGGATGTCACCGCTCCTTCCTCACCCCTCCGCCTACTCCAGGAGGAGACAGAGCAGCCAACAGTCAGTTATAGCTTCTGGCAGGCTCCAGCTAATCCTTTTGGAAGAGTTTCACCAGCCTCCTCTCCCCAAACTCCTCAGGGGCTCTCTAGTTACTTCCCAAATACCTCCACGCACTCGGCTGCAGAGCCAAACCCTCCAAGCCTGGGACACCAGAGTGAGGTTGTCAGGACAACATAGCCAGCCACCCAAGGCACAGGTGTTACGCTGCATCTCCAGTTCCATGATCTCATGCTGCATTTTCCAGGCAGTCCCTGCCTCTGTGAGCAGAGCTGCTCACTGTTTCCCCTCTCCTCCTCTCTCTCTCATGCACAGCCTCGGGGCTCTCCGTGCTCGCATGTTATTTCGAGCTGGTGTTGAGCACAGACTTGTTTCCTCGCAGATGCTCTTGGGAACGTGCAGAAAAAGCCTAAGGCTTGGTGGATACCTCCCTGCACAGCCCCTCCTCTCCCAGGCAGATACTATTGCATCTGGACTGCAAGGAACAGAGGCCAGAGAGCCAGAGCTGCTGGGGGCCAGCCAGTTTCAGAGCGCTGAGCTGAGATGCCAAAGCTCAGCTCTCCACACCACCAGTCCTGTCTGGGCTCTCAAAATAAGATTGGGTAGGAGCAATTGGTTGGGTGGAGGCCACCAGATCGATGGGGCTGTAGGGCAGTGCCTTCTGGGGTTCACCACCAGCTCCCCATCGCTTTGCCACAGGGATTTGCCTCCTGCCACAGATTCACCCTGCCCCGAGACCGTGATCCAAGCCACCAGGCATCCATGGCTCTGAATGAGCCCCCTGTTCTCGGGGTCATCAGAGGGGAAACCTGATCTCCCCTGCGAAGCAGCAGCTCCCAGGGCCCGGGGCAGTGGGAATCTGCCTGTCCTCACTGAAAGTGCTGTGGGTATTTGATCACTCCCAGTGTTTTGACATGGTTTGCAGGCGGGTACGCCCGTCCTCAGCCTGTGAACTCAGACGTGTCAATCAGGCAGGCACATGTCAGCCTCCACATCGGTGTCTAGGAGGTCTACAGCTGACAAGATAACCTTTTCATGACCAACACAGTTGCCACTTAGAGGAATGGAGAGGAGAATTTGGTCTGATCTCCAGCAAGATAAGAAGCTGTTATTCACCTTTTTACACCTCAGATTTCTAACCCTTTTCTTACCTTTCCATCTCAAGTCTTCACCATTTTATAAAGAGGTTTTTTGTTTCCTTTTTAAAATAAATTTTCCATGCAGAGGACCAGCAGTGGAAGAAAAGACATAGCAAATCCAAGTAACAGCTTTGGACAGCTGGTGTTACCTGGGATCTTGCTCACAGACCTACCATAAAGCCAAGGCACCAGTCCTCAGTGGTTTGAGCCCTATCATGTGTCAGAGGACGAGTGTTTTCTAATGATGGGTGACATTTAGTGCCCAGAAGAGTGTCAGTGCAGGTATCAAACATCTGGCAAATTATTTCACTCTGGAAAGGTGACAGAAACAACCAAAGTTTTGGCATTTTCACACACACACACACACAAAAAAAAAAAAAAAAAAAAACAAAGCCAGAATTTGTCACCTTTCACGTCCAGTTCCAGAAAAGGACCCTGTCTATGGGTTCCTTGGGATTTCAGAGAGATGACCCATGGGTGTGGGCACATGAGAAACTCTCCTGCAGGTTCTTCTCCCCTAGGACATACCCCCATCACACCAGAAAGCAGCCCCCAGACACCCAGGGCAGCAAGAGGCTGCTGAGGTGGCCCTGACCTGGGCTTCCCACATGGGTGTGTCCCCACTGCACCAGGATCTTTGCTGGGTTTGGGAGTTCCTCTCTCCCACACCCAGCTGGCAGGAGCCAACACACTCTGCTGACTGCAGTTACGTGCTGACCCAGGCCACTCAGAGCAAGGCAAGGCTCCAGCCCTTCACCTGGAGGTGGTTTTCCTAGACAGCAAGGTCACATCCTGCCAGGAAGATTGCTTGCTCTGGCTCCTATGTCTGTGGACACTATAAGTCTCCAACAAATACCTAAAAACACCACCAAGACTCAAATACCCAGCTGCAAACCCAGCCAGCACTGGCCAATGCCATCTTGATTTCCACTCCAGGCTGCATCTGCCACAAGCTCCTGAGCCGTCCATTCACAAAGAGCAAGTTAATTAACATAATATCACTCAGAGCTGGCTGCCTATCAGTATCATCTAATCAGTGTCCTCAACTGACAAGTAATCTCTGACTTGATCTCTCCTTGGCCACCGAGCAGTGCCTGAACAGAAGCAGCTTTGTCTGGAGTCTCTGGAGACACAAAGGTCAGCTCCCAGCCCGTTCCTGGCATTGCCCTTGCCTTGGAGAGCAAGGTAGAACCTGTTTTCGTGTCAGACCTGGCTCATTTCTCCCTGCCTTTGACAAGAAGGTATCATCTGTCCTGGGGAGCCGCTCCCCAGCTGAGAGTGGGCTCCAGCCCCACAGAAGGACATCCCAGGGGGAAAAACCAAGGGACACCTGACAATCCACGTCACCTGCCATGCAGTGACTCCATCACCTGCAGAAGATAAGGCCCAGCCAGTTTTGCTTTGGCAGCATCCATCCACACCCTGAAATAAGGAACAGGAGGATATGAAATCCAGATGACAGGAGGACCCACATCTGCTACTCCATGGCAAGATTGCAAACTGGGCTCATGTTCGGCCTGTGTCGAGCACAGGGCCAACTGGCAGAAGAGCAGGTTTAAAACCATGAGTTCTCCTGATTTTGCTAGGCAAAAATCTGCCCTCATCCATAATTCTGATCGTTTCCCAAAATTACATACTGCAGATAATAATTTTATACATATACCCACATCTGCATCAAGAGACTGTTATTATAGGGTGTCATTACAGTTTTGCAAGATTTTAACAGTAGGCAACCAGTCTGTATGACACAAGGGTTTTTATTTGGGGGAAGCAATTTAGCAAGTGTAAATTGGCAGTTGGGCTGATGAAAAACCAGACTGATGCACCTGAGCATTTTTCAAACAGGAAATAGCTGTGGGTGGGGAAGACAAACCTTTTATCCTTAAAACATTAATAACAAACCCCCACAAATTTAAACATGACGTTTTAAGAAATATCCAAGTGAGAGGAATTTTTGAGGCAGTTTTAATAACCATTAAGGGAAACCTATTTTTACATTGCAAGCCTGGGTGGTGTTAACCCAACCATTGCCTAGAGCTGACCCTACAAATCCTGCTGGTTCTGTGGGCCACAGCAGGTCCTGCCCTCTTTTCCACACAGCACCAGCCAAGTGCAAGACCACCAAGCCTGGTGTTAAGAGAAACCTCAAGCCATAATTTCCCCAACCTGTCCACCACAAGACAAGTCCAACCCTTTTCCCTGCTGCTGTCTTGAAACAGAGCAAAACCCCAAACCAACCCAGGCAATCCAGGCTGCTCTTGGGCTGCTCTTTATTTCACAACTTGGAAAATAAAAATGACAAATTTTCTTCTCACAGTCACGCCGTTTCAGATTTTTGTTTTAGGTTGGACTTAGAAAACATTTTCTAGCACAGGACTGATCATGGGCAGGAAGGAGCACACCTTCAACAATTCAGACAATGAGCTGTGGATCCCCATTTGCTGGCATATTTGTGGAACCTCTCTGTATCTGGGAGCTGTGATAAGAGCAATTCCTTTTGGGAAACACCCACCCATACCTTTAAGGCAGTCCTAACGTGGAGTTGCTCATGGTCCTAACAAGAGGGCTGGCATTCATGAAGTGCTAGTCCAGGTGAGAGCTTGGTGAAGACCCCCAGCCAGCCCCTCTCCCACCGTGTCTGGGAGCCAGGGACAGCTGTGTCACCTTCCAGACCCACCAGTCTCTGCCTGTTGGCCACACAGGACTCTCCAAGGGCCAGTTCAGTCCCAGACCACAAAGTATGATGAGGCCCTGGCACACGTGCCCACCAGAGAGGCTTTGGATGCCCCACCCCTGGAAGTGTCCAAGGCCAGGTTGGATGGGGCTTGGAGCAACTTGGGATAGTGGAAATTGTCCCTGCCCGTGGCAGGGGGCTGGAGCTGGACGGTCTTTAAAGTCCCTTCCAACCCACGTTGTGATGGGGTCTATTATCCTGTGAGTATTTGATATCAAAAACCCATTAACTTAAAATTAGCCCATTAAGCAAAAACTTCTCACAAGACCTTGCTGCCTTTGGAGACGACCCAAACCTTCAAACCTTTCCCTCTCCCAGTCAAGGGGACACAGACACAACCACGCAAGAAAACGCCACGCTTTTTTTTTTTTCATTTTTTTCTTTAACAGAGATTTTTTTTTTTTGTCTTTTAAATTTCATCTCGGTGCGTGATTTCTGACAGTGCTGTCAGCATCTCCCGCCGGGTCGGCCATCTCCAGACCCTGCTACATTCAGTGCCAGACCGGGCGGCGGCGACCAGCCAGTGTTTGGAGCCTCACAGTCACTCGCACGTCTTTACGGGTTGTCGCTTACATCGTTTGTGAACAGCAGCACAAAAGGACACAACGCATGAAAACGAGAGTGGGGATTTGAGGTGAGGGCCAGCTGAAGGCTTGACCCCAAGGAGAACTTTCCCCAGGTTTTCCCACAGGGATGAAGCCGAAGCAGGCAGGGCTGTCCCTGCTTCCCCTGAGGGGTGGGGACGTGGGCTGCAGCGTTTCCCAGGGCCAGGACACCAGCTCACACCGGCCTAGCACCCAGATTTGAGGATATTATGGGATGGGGTCGCTGGTGGAGGCAGGCTGGGCCCTGCTGGAGAAGGAAAAGGTGATGTGGAGAAGCATGGCTGAGCCCCGATGGGCTGGGATGTCCACACCGACCTCCTGGACGCGTCCTTTTTTCCTGGCAAAAAGCAGGTTTCTGGACCCAGCTCTGCTCTGTGTTTCAACTGCACCTCGAAACCAGTGGGGCAACCTGAGAACACCAAAAATGACCAACCCCAAAACCCAAACCTATGGCCTGAAATGAACTGATGCTCCTTCCCTGCCACTGGGCTTCTGCAACCTAAACATAACGCTTATAAAAAGTAAAATTATTTCCTCTTATAACTTAAGTGCATTGAGTATTTCCTTAAATATGGTTCACACTGAAAATAAAGTTACTTTTGCTGTACAGTAAATTTCTGATAGACTTAGAAATAAACTTTTTTGTTGATACAATCTGGCAGGCGTGGCCGTGCAGCGCAGCACTGGCAGCCACACGGCACTGCACCCACACACACATACATCCACACACACAGCCCCATCCTCGGGGACAGGGACAATGTTAGGGGTTTCTAGCTTTCTATATTCGCATGGGAACATCTATCTTTAAAGTCCCTACGTTTAAGCAGCAGGCACTCAAACCTGTTAAGGGAACAGAGGGAAAAAAACCAAACCCTGCAGCGACGTTTTCCCCTCGTGTTTCCTTCCCCACAGCTTTGTCAGCTTTTCAAATTTCAAAGCCCAGCTGGTGCTGCAGGCTTTCCTCACGAAGATTGGCAGTTTGCTCTTTCTGGAGGTGGGACACAGCGCTGGGATGCTCCTACAGGAGAACCCCCCCCTCCCCTTGCCGACAGGAGAAATTCGTGTCCCCGTTTGAAATTTGAAAACCCACCAGCCAGCTGCAAAAACCACTCCTGTCCCTAATCCTAGGCTCCTAAGAGAAACATGAAACTATGCAACCCATAACTTAACTCGCTCCTTGGGAATCCCAAGCTACAACATAATTTGACGGCATCCCGGCAGCGCCGCTCCCTCCCTCCCAACCGCGGGAGCTCCGCGGCCCCTCCTGCGGGACCACGCTGCGCTCAGGAGGTGAAGTAGGAGTTCTGCATGGAGTACAGGTGGTCAATGGGGTTCCCCACTCGTGCCTGAAGCGGCCCTGCATCTGCTGTGCCGAGGAAGCAGTCCCCCAGGTTGCTCAGTGAGGTATCGTCACTGTCCAGGTCGTGGAAGAGGGGCTCGGCACCTTGGGAAGTAAGGAAGGGACACAAGGACTTCAGAGCCTGCTTCTTCCTCTGGCACCTCAACAGTGCCTGGTACCTCCAGCTTTTGTAGTGATGCCTTAGGACTTTAGCTTTTATGTTTTTCAAATCCTATACATTATTAGTGTATGACTCTAAACTCCATACAGAGTGTTAGTTAACACTCTTCGCATTTTATTCAGACAAAACAATCCCTCTAGACCTGAAACCCAAGGACACCCTACTGCCTCAGGCCCTGAAAAGCATCAACAAAAATGAATTATGGGGGAGCAAACTGGGGCTATATCACTTCATTACCTGAAGCTGTAATTAGAGGATTAATCCCTGATATGTAAATGGACCAAATTGTCTGAAAAACTCCTGACCATTGTCCATCTAGGGTGTAGCCCCTTGGGGAGGCTCCGTCTGCCCTTAATGTACCTGAAGGCCCTTTATTAAATATATCCACTTTTAACTTTCTTATCCATCCTTTTAACTTTGTCTGGCATTTGTCTCTAGCTAAGCCCGAAACAGGCACCAGCAGCAGGAGGGATGGAGGGGTGAGGGGACCCCAGCACCACGCAGCATCTCTTGGAAGGAGAGAAGGCAGAGGGACCATCCCCAGAGCCCTACCGTAGGGGTGCATGTGGTCTCCGGGCATCTGGGGCGGGGTGAGCCCTTGCCGGAAGGGGTCGGAGCCGTACACACTCTGCTCCATGCCCAGCAGCTGCTGCGGCGGCGGCAGGGCAGTGTAAGGGTTCAGCATCCCCTCCAGCCCTGCGCTGCCCCCGCCGTTTGTCTGGGCTGCAAGAGAAGATCGGGATAAGATCAAGGCATTGCTGCTGCGTTTTTGGGTGGCTGAGCTCCGCTGGGAAGCCTGGAGAGGGCTGGGAAACAGGGAAACTCAAATGGTGAGGGGGGTACCTGAGCTCAGGCGCTGTGTGTTCTGCTGGTCCTGCTGCTGCTGCTGCTGCCTCCTGGCGAGCTTCTTCATCTGGGAGAGAAGAAAGGGAAAAAAGAGAAAAAAGAGAATGAAATCATCCCCTGGTCAAAGCCAGGAGGGAGGAAGGCCCAGCAGTGGATGCTGGCACCACTGTACCCACCTTTGCTCGCTGGTTCTGGAACCAGACCTGCACCACACGGACACTCAGCCCCGTCTCCGCTGCCAGCGTCTCCCGCACCTGGGACACAAGAGCGACAGAGGCGTCTCTCAGCCCACTCAGCTTGCCAGGGGGACTTGAGGAAGGGTCACATCAGCCAGGCCAAGTCCATGCTCAGCCCACAGGACATCCCCCAGCACTGGAGGCAGTTGGGCATGAGCCCTTCTCCCCATACCTTCCTGCAGGGCTTGGAGGAGACCTCGAACGATGCCTTGAACGCCCTCCGCTGCTGTGTGGTCAGGATGGTCCGTGGCCTCTTGGGCCGTTTGTGATCCTTCCCGTCCTCAGCACCCTTCCCCGAGGCCTGGCCCAACTTGCAGATGCTGTCCTCATCATCACTTTTGCCTGAGGATGAAAAAAAGCAGGTTCTTTACAGACAATGGGTGGCACACACCATCTCCAGTAAATGGTCAAAATAATTACAGAGAGATTTAAAATAAGCTGGTGTTGGTGGGGATCTTGTTCTGAGTATGTGTGAGAAGTGGAAGTTTGGGACCCCATAACAGCTCAGAGAGTGGGGGAGAGCTACTGCCACTTGCAGTCTGTGATTGCTCAGCCAGTAGATGTGCTTTAGGGTTCTTTTCCCCAAAAATCTGAGTAGCTGCAATGTGAAACCCTGGGACAGCTGATTTTCCCTCCACTAGAGCCAGATCTCTGCCTGCTTCACAGCAATTTCCAGCCAGGCCACAGCTGGGGGCACATCTGGACAGAGACACATAGGTCACATCCACGTGAGGGGCCAGCAGTCGTCAAGGACCACTGTGCCCCTGGGGCCATCCCCCAGCCCAGGTGGGGACAGAGATCAGGTCCCTCTGCCCAGAGAGACCAGGCTGGGGAGGTCAGGGTGATGGGTGAGCAGGGATGCTCAGATAGGGCAACATGTTAGCCAAGAATCCCTCACAAACACCTCCTGATCTGCTCTACCGTAAAGGACAACTCCCTTTACAGCACAGACTTTCATTCATACAGATAAGGGGCAACTTTCTGCCTGTTATTTCCTTCTTTCAGGGAGTTTTAAATCTCCCTGAAGGGTCCTTCAGCCTTCACCCCTGTGGCACTCACTGTGAAGTGCTGCTCCACTGCATTCCCAGCTCTGGGGTGTATCTCCCTGCTGCTCTCCACCACTCAGGCACGGAGCCTATGGGCAGGAACTGCTCCGGGAAAGGGGACAGTGCCTCTTCCCAGCTCTCCCCATTTACTGCATCTCCACTGCTGATGGCCTTGCTTGCTCAGCCTGTGTGGGTTTGACAGCACCCTCCCTCTGGCCAGCTATAAATCACTTACAGCTTTTCCAGAAAGTTCCTGCACTGCTCATCTGGGAATGGATAATGGAGCAGAGGTGCTGGTTTGATATGGATGTGGGCTCTGCAAGGCTGAGCTTGGCCTGAGTCCATCCCAGGGCTGCTGTGGCTCTGGGAGATGGGGATGCACCAGGGAGTGTGAGCCTAGCTCAGGGTAGTTCATGGTGAAAACAGGCCAGGTCAAAGCCCATGGCAAGAGCTAATCATGGACCATACACACCAGAAAAGTTTCAATCCAATGCCAGCCCAGGGGGGAATGAGGGAAGATGGGAGTTGATCTCCAGGGCAAGGGGAGGCAAAGATCTCACTGGAGCAGCAAGAATTACTGCAAGAACTACCAGTTACCTCTCCTCCCCACACTACTGAGCTCTCTCCTGGGTTCCAGCCAACACAGAGACCTTCCCTGTTAGCAGGCTGAGAGGGATGGGACAGGGAGAGCTCTTTACGCTGGCAGCCCCTAAAAACAGCTGGGAGCTGGGTCTGGCCCCCAGCTTACTCCTGGCACATCTGGCATTCCCATACCAGCAGGAGAGACAAACTGCTGTTTCCTTGCAGGTCCCAGCCCCAGGGATGCCACGCTGGAGTAGGTGTGAGAACCCCAGCGAGGGGAGCCTCTGATGGCTGATGGGGTTGAGCAGTGGTGCTGCCTCCTCCTCAGTGCCAGCTCTCTGCTCTGCCAAGCTGCAGGCAGGAGAAGTTTAATTTTGATGGAAAGGTAGAGATTCTGACAAATTGTGGGAGAAGGAATGTCAACTGGTGCCTGAACCTGAGCAGGAGGTCAGTGCCCCACTCCCCTCCAGTCCAGGAGGGGCAGAGCCACAGGCTCTTGGGCTCCATCAAGCCCTGATGCTCAAAACCCACTCCAAGGGGGAAAACCCGCTCGGAGCAGCCTCTCCAAGCCCTCCCCCCCGCCAACACCTGCTCCCCAAATCCCTCCCAGTGTCAAAGGGAAAGAAGGAAAAGTGAAGCCGGATTTGGCGGGGTATTACTTTTAATTAACTCTCCCTTTCAAGCCTTTCCCCACTGAGGAGGGGGGAGAAATTAATGAGTGTCTGGGGCTGCCCCTGACGTCACCTGGGAAGGATGGATATTGTGCGGCGTGCCCTCGGTCCGACCTGCCGAGCCCACATCCCGCCGCCGGGGCCAGGACATTCCTCGCTCAGGAGGATTTAGGGAGAGGAGAAACGTTAGGACGCTTTTAATTGGAAAGCAGGGTCCTCTTTCAGAGGGGCTTGTTTACTTAGGCTGGGCGGCGGAGGCTCGGGGGAGGCAGTAATTGAAGCGAGGGTTTGGGAGATTACAGACAACATATGGCTCGCTTTTTATCTGCGCTTTCTCATAAAGTGGCCCTTGGTGTGCGGCGGCCGGGGGGAGGGAGGGAGAGAGGGTGGGGGGCTTCAAAGCAGCCGGGGGGGGGACAGGGGAGAGGCTGGAGGAGCTCATCACATGCTGCTGGTGAAGGGCATCCGGGTGTGTTGGGGAGAGGGGACACCACTCTGCACCTCCCGGCACGGCAGCGGGGTCTGGGGGGATGCAGCAGGACAGGGAGAAGCCACCAGGCACTGAGCATCCGCAGGGGATGTGTACCTGGGCTGGTCCCTGCTGTGTCATTGTCCCCAGAGCCATGCACCATCCCCAGACAAACCTGGTAGCCACCAAAAGCAGGCAGGGGTGGCGGTGGGGCCGAGCTGTGGGGTCTGTGGGGAGATGGGAAGGGCCAGGACCCCCCGGTCAGAGGCTGCCAGGCCAAGTCAGGGGCTTTGGGTTAGGTTTCTGGTCAGCCAAGGGGTTGCCTTGCCCTTTTGACTCCCACACTGGCCCTTCACATCCCTCAGGTCTCAGCTGGAGTTTCCACCAAAATAAGTCTTTCCCCTGGAGATTTTTGCTAAGCTGAAGCTCTTGGTTTGGCCGGAGCTGCTGGCAGCAGGGCTGGACCACAGGCTGATGAGCCACTGGGGAGGAAAAGCTCCCCAGCCTTTCCCCAACTGCCCTTTTCCCCCACTAGGAACAAACCCAAACCATTGTGGCCGATTCGCTTTCTCTTCTGCATGACATCTCCTCATTGGCTCCTATTTTAACTGAAAAGGGTTTGTGTATCCCAGAGGAAAAAATAGTAATTCTTCAATCAGTTAAGGACTTTCCCAGGGCTGAGGGAAGAGCAGTGCCAGCGTGATGGATCCTCCTGCACTCCTGCCTCTCCAGCTCCTCCAGCACTGCACCATCACTCACCAGCTCCCCCAGCCACCTCTTCCCATGCATTCACCCTGGTTTTCAAACATCACCACCGTTAACTGCAAGGCAAGCAGGGCTGCAGAGCTCACACAGAACCACAGAGGCAGTGCTGCAAGACTGACTGCCTTTCGCTGCAGAGGAGCACAATTCTAAAGAGAAATAAACGTTTTCGGCAATTTTATCTACGAAAACCATCCCCATCCCTTCACAAATCTTCTCCCAGCTACAGCACTCCAGTGACAGAAAGAACCAGGCTTTGTCCTGTCCATGCTTCACGCCTTAACAACACACTCCTAATCTTGATTTCTACTTGTTTTGAAATCCAGTGCTTTGCTCCAGCAGGGAAAAGAGCCCCACTTGGCCTCCCCACTGTTGCTGACAGCCTTTTCCAGAGCAGAGAATTTCTAAGGTAAATCCTTTCCCTGCACAAAGAAGACTTTGCCCCAGCGAGGGATTTTAAGGGGAACGGACAGACTGGTGAGGAGCAGGGCTCTGTGGGGATGGTGTTATCATGAGGATTTTGGCTAGCGGATCATCAAATCATTTCCACCCTCCCAGTCCCCAGTGCTGGGCCTTTTTACTAAATTTGTCTTCCTGGGAAACATTTGGGTTCAATTTGCACTGACTGCAGATACATATTTGAATGCTGGTCTGATGCTCTAGGCCACCTAACCTCTGCCACCTCTCCTGCAGCCCCTATCAGCTCTGCAGTGTCCCAGCAGTGTCCCCATGATGGTTCTGGCTATCAGCTGCTTTGGGGACACAAGGTTTGCAGACTCCCTGCTGCCAGCTCCGTGCCTCAGTTTCCCCTTACTATTAAAAGGGGTGACTGCAGCAGAAGCAGCTTGTTGTCAGCCCTTCCAGAGTCCCAGGCAGGGACAGTGAGGCACAGGGCAGGGACAAAGGTTTAGCCCGAGCCAGTCAGTGGCCAGCTCTCCCGCTCAAGCTGCACACCCCTTGGGTGGGGTGCTGGTGCTCTGCTCAGGCCAGGAGCACAAACAGAAATGAGCCCATGAGGTGGGGCGGTCCTCAGAGCATCCCCCATCCCTGCAGCCCCTCCCTGCTGAGCTCCCTGCTCAAGCCCTCCCCACCGAGGTGGCAGAGACCGGCTGGAGGACCCCGTGGTGCTCACAGAGCTCGTCCCCTCAGAAGTTCAGGGCAGCGAGCCCAAACCTCACCTCCAGCCCCCCATGGGGGAGCGGGACCAGCCAGGGAGACGCCGGGCGCGGGCGGCCCCTTACCAGAATCCGACAGAGCCGGGCTCACCAAGCTCAGCAGCTCCCGCTCCTTCTCGTAGTCGCCCTTACAGAGGAGCTGCCCCTCCTTGAGCACGAACTCGTCGCCCTTCTGCAGGCGCCGCTCGCAGACGCAGCAGCAGAAGCAGCGCAGGTGGTAGACGCTCTTCTGGGCGCGCATCACCAGCTCGCTGGGCGCGATGGCCTCCAGGCAGCCCGCACACTTCACTGCAAACAGCCTGCAGGACACGACAGGACAGTGCTGTGACATCCGCAGCTGCTGGGACCAGGGAGCTGTGGAGGGGACACAGCGGCGCTGTGTCACCCCCTTGGTGCAGGGGTTGTGTCGAGTGCTGGCACCCCATGGTGCTCTCAGTGATGGGGGATGCTGCTTTTGGGTGAACTTCAGCAGTTTTGGGACTTACTATGAATGTGGTCGAGGCAGACCCCGACATGCAGATGCTCCAGGTGAAAAAAAAAGATATCAAACCCATCAGCCCAGATAAACACCACCAGACAGCACCACTTCCACACGGGTTTTATCAAGCCAACTCCACTTGTCACCTCCCTCCAGCTCATGCCTAGACCCGAGGAGATGCTGGAGACAGCAGTGGGATCAGGGAGCTTATCTGTGCCTCTCCACAATCACCTGCAGAAAGCATCCCCACCCTCCCTCACCCACAAGCCACCCCATCCCTCTGGCCTGGGTCACCCCATCCCCACCTGCAAACACATCAGGAATGCCTAATACATCACAAAATTCTCCAAGACAGCAAATTTGGGGTTAAGGCCAGTGCCAGACTGAAAACTTGATGTGTCAAAATGAAAAGGAAAAGCTCAGCTTATTCCTTGACACTGACGTGACAGCGTCTGAGGCGTCCCTAATTAAACCGTTCCCAGGTTTCAAGACTCTGGCTTTACACTTAAAAGCCAATAATAATAACAACAGCAATAACACTTTAGGTTGGAACAGAGCTTTTCTCTCTCAGCCTTTAAATGTCCTTACTGAGAATGATCAATGATTGTCAGCTGGGGGAAACTGAGGTGAGAACAGCAGAGGTGGCAGCATCAGAGGACTTGGAGACACCTGGAATTAACCTTAGGCCAGATATTTTCAGTAAATGGGATGACCAACAGAGATGTCTGAAGGTATCAAACCAGAACCTCTCTGCCACACCCAGATATTTGAGTTCTTGGCTTGGACATCATATAGAAAAAAAATCACTGTTTACCCAGCCTTGTCCGAAATATCTGTGGGAACTGGACATTATTATTCCCCTGTCTTGGTGACTTTGGCCCAGAAAGAGAAGTCAAAAGTCAGCAGCACACATCCTGCAGAGGTTACCTCCGAGCTTTCAATCCCTTTTTTTTTTTTTTCTGTTACAAAATCCCACATTGGAAATGTGCTGAATCAGCCCTGTTCTGACAAGCAGAGGACCAGATATATGCCAAACCCTCACGGGAAAACCATCAGAAAATGGGGATCTGTTGGAAAAGTGCCTGCTTCCTCCCAGGTTTTCCCCAAACAGTGCTGGCAAGCACGAAGGTCTGGACTCTCCCCATGCCAGACAAATCCTGGGTATGCTCAGCAAAATGTGGCATTCCCAAAGAAGCAGGAAAGGGGTGTTACAAAGTTATATTGTCACCACAGAAAATGGGAAATCATCAAATAAAATGTAGAGGTTAAGGAGTTTATAATTCCGCATATTGTCATTGCCAGCTTTTATTTTTCTACATTCAGCTTTAATTCCCCAAGTTTACCTACAACTGCCTGTCCCCTAAGATGTATTTCCAACATCCCAATGAGTGCCCTGGGAAGAGAGAGATGTATACTCCCTCAAAAGGGTCGTTTTTTTTCTTGTTCCAGCTCACACATAACACTGGCTGGCGTTAATATTTCTGTAGTCACTTCATCTTTAATTATGTCTCTTTTATGTCAAAGTGGAGGCTATTTGTATTCGTCTGGCAACACCTTCTCATCCTGTTTAAATGATGTTTAAATCCTACCTGTTGGGATTACCAACTGCTCTTGGTAATAAAATATTGATAAGGCATTCCATTGCTGCCATCTAACCTCCAGGAATAAATGTGCCCAAAATTTGTTTCCCAGGCACTTCTTAGAGAGCCACAAACCTCTGCCAACCAGGCTCAGCAGCACCAGCCCAGCAGTGGATGTTTCCAAGCCCAAAGTGTGTTCTACAGCAGGAAGCTGTGAGATTTAGGTAACTGACTGCCTGGTATCAGACACTTAAAGCCACTTTTAGGTCACTGAATAAACGACTTTATTCCCAAAGCAGCCCCCACTGAGCTCCCATTCAGTCCAGGTGTCCTTCACTGCCCTGTGCAGGACTCCCCCATCCCTGGGCAACGTGAACTGCAGAGAAATCCCCATAAAAACCTCTTCCACAGTATGAAACCATAAAGAGCTCCTTACAAACACACAATAAATTGAGACCTCATGCTCTAAAAGGTCACAAGAATTAAAAAACACAATCTGCCACAGGTAGTAATGGAGAGAAGCAAAGGATCTTGTTGGTGTCCCAACTCCTCTGAGACCCAGACTGTGCCAGCTACTCTACAGGGACTGGGAAAAAGCAGCTTGCATGGATAACCCCTCATACAGGCAACCCCACGCATGGATAACCCCACACACGGATGCTGCCTTTTGGGGATAACCCCACAAAGGGTGCAACCTGCATAGATAACCCAGCTGGAACCCCCCTGCTCAGCTTGAGATGGGGCTGAAGGAGAATTCTCCTGCAGCACCAGCTCTAACAATGAATTTAACATTTCAGCCTGAGACACACCAGCCTGGATCTAGAGAGGTTTTCCTCCATCTCTGGGACCTTCACCTCCATGCCCAGCTCTCTCCTGCTTCACTTACGGCATCTTAGGGATGCTTTGGTTCTCAGAAAGGCTTTTTTTCACCTCTAAAACCTGGGGTTCCAAAGCTAAGTCAGGCCTGGCTGGCAGCACTGGCTTTGTTTAGGCAGGTGGGAAGCTGACCAGGGCACCAGAGAGGGAGACCTGCTCAGCACTGGGACACTTGGTGGAGAACCAGGCTGCCACCAGCAGCTCAGTAAACACCTCACTGAAGCACTGACAGTGAGTATTTGTAAATAAAACCAACACACTCAACTTAGGAGGAATTAAAAGATATAGATGTGAGCAATTTTTATCACCACACACAGCCTTTCACATCTGATCTTAAAAATGTTCCTGTTCCTGTTTTGATTAATTTTCCCCCTATTTTTTTTTCTTTTTGAGTTTAGGTCTCTTTCGAAATGACAATCTGCAGGTTTGAAGCAGAAAGGGGCTGGCGGTGGCTTTCAAGAAAATTTTGAAGCAAAATATTTGGGCGCAACACTTCTGGCAGCATCAGGCACATCCCCCAGGATGCAGCCCCACTTCTCCAGGCCATTCCTCTTGCCCAATAAAGCATCCAGATCTCTCCTTCGGCGTTTCCCATCCATGCAGCATCACCAAAACCTCAAATTATCGACACGGGGCCAGAGCCACCTCTGGGATGCTGCGCCCCGTGTCCTTCCCGATGGCCAGGGTGCAGCCCCCGTTCCCAGCAGAGTCACCACTGCCTTTTCCCCCTTTTTCCGGAGGTGACAGGCTGAAAGGGGCCGTGATTGACGGGCGCTTCCCGGCTGCTGTCTGTCTGTCTGCGTGCCCCGCATACAAACGCGGCCCCGCGGAGCCTCCCGGGGCAGGGACGCCGATATTAAATCGTGACGGACAAACCTCAATGGCTGCTTTGGGCTCGGGCAGCAGCGAAGGTGAGGCAGCCCTGCTTCCCTCCCTGCCTGCAGCGGGGATGTCAGAGGGGCAGGGGTGACCCCAATCCAGGGTGCTGCATTTTCCAACACACCTGTGCCTGACTCACCCCGTGTTCTTCCTCATCACGGCTCAGGAGCCCGAGAAGATCCTGACCAACCCATCAGGAGGTGTGGGAGCTCCAGCCTGGCCACTCAGAGCCATCCCCACGTGATGAATCCCACCAAGGCCGTGACCCTGGTGTGGGGATGAGCCAAAGGCCACACACAGCACAAGGGGCTGGCAGCGAGTGCCAGCAATGAGCCACAGGGAGTGAGGACACACGATTGAGATGTCTTGGCACTTGGTCACCTTCTCACTCACTGCCACTTGCAGTGGGTCCTCGAGAGGCTTTAGTGGAAAAATGCCACTTGCTGTCAACCCTGCACCCGTGGCTTGGGAATGAGCCACGGCCCTGCTGCTGCTGGGCTCACATCACCCTGTCCCTGCTCCAGCCCTCATGGAACCAAAGGGGGAGGCAGAGGGCATGGAGCATGGCCAAGCAGGAAGGGGGATGGTGACAGGGAGGGCATCCCCCAGCTGCAGCCATGGGGCACCACCAGGATGCTTGGTGCTGGTAGGAGGGGGGCTGAGAGAGAGCTGAGTCCATCTCAGAGCTCTGGAGAGTAGGCTGGCACATCCTGGGGATGGCAAGCACAACCCAGAGGGCACCTCCACACCAAGGATCCGAGCACCTCCAAACCCACCCCGTGTCTCCAGGCTCCCAAGCTGATGGAGAAAGCGCCCACAGCCGCCCTCACTTCCCTCCCTGTGCACCCCAAGCCCTCAGGGAGCTCTCCAGTGGGACAGAGGAGGGATGTTTTCCCCGGGGCTCTTCTCCTGACCCTTCCCCGTCTCCCAGCTCCCTCCCCCCCGAGGCGGGCAAGTGTTCGCTTTACTGCCTGGCAACGGGGCCGGGGCTAAGCTTGCTAAAATATGAGTGTTTTTTGGCTGGAGTACCAGAAGGCTGCAGTCCTACAGAGAGAAAAAAATTGAGCACTCCATGCCATGGCTCCAGAAAGGGGGAGAATTAGGTTTCACACCGAGCAGGCTGGACCATGGCATTCTTTAGTTAATGCTTAACAAACGCCCAAACAAAAGCAGCCAACTTCGCTGCATGTTTGTAAAATGTATTCTCAGCAGATTCAGGTTTATTGGAGAATTCACTCGCTCTGCAGCAAGTGGCGTTTTCCTTTTTTTTTTTTTCTCCTTTAATTTCCCTTCTCCTCCCTCCCCCCCAGCTCAAGCCCTTCTCATTCCTGCTGCCTGAATGCGTCTTCCAACACTTTGAGGGGACATGGCAACCGGGCTGAAATGGGCTTATTTCACCCCAGGGGCTGACGCGAGCTCGCCTCCACCGCCCTGGGGTGCAAGTTCTCCCCAGGGTTCAGCTGAGCTGAACAGGGAACAGGGAGTCCAAAAAGCCAAGATTTGGCCTCTGGCAGATTCACCCCTGAGCATTTGGCTGGTGGCTGTATGCTCTGAGAGGCCAGGAGAGCGAGGAAGGGAGGTGAAGGCTGAGAGTCATGTTTTTGGACTCTCTTCACCTCACCCAGCTCTGTCAGGGCCCTAGCCCAGTGGTTCTACCCCATGCAGCATCCCACTGTGCCATGGATTCTCAGAGAGCCCATCATGGCAGAGGATGCCACTAAGCACAGCTCTTGAAGGCACAGCCAGTATCGGGGATGGCTGAGGTGTGGAGGAGGGGGCAGCCCCGTCCAGGGACCCAGAGGCTTTGAAGAGGTTAAATTATGGGGTCCATGCACGGGTGTTCTGCAGGAGTATCCCTGAAGGGAGCTCCTGCTCTGATGCAAGTATTTGGGCAGGTCCCTATCCCCCCTCACAGCACCTGGTCCCAGGGCAGAGGACACTGGTGATGAGGGACACGCTGGGGAGCTGGTGGCAGAGAGGAAAGGGGGGTGAGCAGAGGAGAGGGGGCTGATGCTGAGCTGTTCAACCCTCCTTCTGCTACATGGGAACCATCTGAGCTTTCCCAGGAAAGGGCACCTTCGCCCCTGACTCCTGGATGGGGTCCAAAAGTGGTCACTTAACACCTCCTGGACCCTCCAGAGACCACGGCGTGACACGCAGGGGCACTGCTACAATGATGGGGTTAAGTAAACAGACAAACGAAGCCTTCCCAGCGAGCAGCCGCTGCCAAAACACACCAGCAGCCCTCAAGCCTTCCCTGTGTCCAAGTAAAAGGTCGAGAAAGTGCCTCTCTTCCAAGACTGTTTTGTATTACTCCATTTCTGATCACGGACACACTACTAAGGCTTTCACCAACAAGGTCCTACAGCAGCTGACGGCCCTGTCTCCCCTCCAGGAGCCTGATAAAAATCCTCTGCTTGATTGCAGGAGTGGCCAGAAAGTGATCTCCTGGGCAAGGCCAGAAGGCCAAGACCAAAATGCTGATTTTCCTCCCCATTTCCCAGTTCTTTTTGTGTCCCCCCCACGCTCAATAACAGTGTGTAGCATCAGATGGGGAGTTGGTCCCATCCCAGCACTGATGAAGCAGCAGGTTTTAGAGGCAGGAGGGACGCAGGTAGGAGGGGGAGAGACACACACACCACCACATCCAAGCCCAAATGCCATCCCAGTGAAGCCAACCCAAGGATCGATCCCACCCAGTAGCTCTGCATCCAAGCGATGCATCTCCCACCAAGCTGAATTCTGAGCAGCGACCCCCCTCATCCCCCCCATGCCCCCAAGAAAACAAGGATAATTGAAAAACCACAATATCACTAGTCAAATTTAATATTGAGAGTGAGTGAGCGGGAGCCAGAGGTCAGAATTAATTACACCCCACCATATTTCAGCACGCTGCCGCAGCTCCGTGTCCTTTCCTTGGGGAGCAGTGCTTCCACAGAGAGGTCGACAGACATTATTAGAAAGGACTGATTTAAACGTACCCCCAGGAGCTTTTCAGCTTGTCTCTTCAGAGCCTTTGTTTGTACTGAGATTAATGGAGAGGCAAATGATGGAAAAGCAAAGTCACCAGGAGCAAGAGGATGTGCCATTGCTGCCGCCACCACCCCGATTTGGCTGGCTTTGTCAGCGGGGCAGGGATGACCAGGAGAGAAGGAAATGCTGTTCGTGTCATTCATTTTGGGGATAAAAATGTGAAGATCTTGAAAACTATTCCTTTTTTTGTTTGTTTTCCAAGAAAAAGATATCCTGGCTGAAACCTCCTGCAGGCTGGCTTTCCTACCCCCTTGGGGATTTTACACACACGCTGGTTTTTTGACGTGTTGTACCACCGTGGGGGAAGGAGCTATTTTCATTCTGCTCCAGATTAATGTACTCCTCTTGCAAGTCATTATATTTGTTTCTGATTTTTTTAAAACCTCCTGTGATGGAAAATTAATACAGACGCAAACTGAAATTAAGCCTTCCTATTTTCCATTCAGATTATTAAAAAACAAAACACAAAACCAAAGGAAAGGAAAGATAAACATGTAGATCAAACAGAGAAATCTCATTCCTTGGGCACAGTCAATACTTTACTGGTTCCGGCCCTGAACAACCTGATCCACATTCAAGTGAGCCCTGCTCCAAGCAGAAGAAGGACGGAGAAGATTTCCAGTCCTTTCCAGCTCCAACTCCCTTGTGACACCATAAATTCACCTCCACCTTGTACCAACAGGTTCAAAAAGAGATCAGGTGAATCCAGGGGACTGAGTTCAAGAGCTGCCTGCACCCACAAGCCCAACCTCACCTTCAGGACCCCCCAAATCCCTGGCTGCCCAGGGCTCCCCTGGCCTTGTGAGGCTTTCCTGGAGCATCACCCAGCGAGGCCAGAGCGGGTGATGCTGCAGCCGTGAGCTGCTCTCCAGTCTCCTAGGCTACAATCAAGGCTTGCCTTTTCCTTTATTAAACAGAAAACCCACGTTCCCCCCAAGGACTCTGGGAGCATCCAGGGATGGGCTGTAGGAGCTGCCGTTTCCCAGGCGTTTAAAATTCACGGGGTGTTTGCGCCGACGTGCCGACGCGGCAAATTCTCATTAGGAGGCGGCCAATATCCTGTGGAGCTTCCCGGCGCTCCGGTGGCCATAAAAATCGCTCGGCTGTATAAAAGCTAAACAGAGTAAACTCAGTCGGACACAGGGAGCAGCTGCTTCGGAGCAGCTCGGCAAACAGAGATCGGCAGGAGCGCGCCGGGCGCTGCTGGTGGGGAGATAGCGCTCTGCCGCCCGGGTTATTTCTTGCCTTATCTCTTCTTTCCCTCACCCTCGCGCAGGGTTTTGCATAAATATCATCTGCGTGTGTTGTCAGGTTGTTGGGATGGGGTTGAGGGTTTGTTTCTTTTTTTTTCCCCCTCAACAGCATTTTCACAATGGGAAGCAGCTGTTGTGGCTAACAGGCTGCTCCGGAGCAAAAGCTGGGCTCGCATGGAGAGATCTCAGAAGAGGCATCCTTCATACATAGCTCCGTGCACTAGAGAGCACTATAACATGTGTTTCCATGAAGTTTGTTAGCTGCTCGGCTAAACAGGCGTGCTGCAAATGCCAGAGGAATATGCTCTGGAATGAATGGAAATACTCATCTAAAAAGACATTAAATTTAAGCCATCTTTTTTCCCCCCCCCTCCTTGCTCTGCTGAGCTCCTGTTGCTGCTCTCTCCTGTTGTGCGCTCTCAGGATGGGGTTTTGGGAGAACCAAGTGTTTTCCAGCCTCGTGGCACTTGAGACAGGGATGAGATAACAGATGATGGTACATGGGGGGGATTTCATGCTGTCAGTGATCTGGGGAGGCAGAGCCAGTCCAGCCACGGGCAGCAGCTCATCCTCCGTGATCCCTGCTCCCAAATGACATCTCACACGTGGAAAAACAGAGCTCTGCCTTTCGTGGGCCAGAGCATCAGCTTCTGGGAGGTACAGAGCATCCTACAGGGACTCAGTCTTACAGTAAGAGGGATAAAACCTCAGGAAAATTTGACTATTAAGAGCTCAAAATCTGCTTGAGCTTCTCTAGAGCTTTTTCCTCCTCAGTCAGAGGAAGTTCACATTTTTAGCCAATGTTCTCTTGAAAATTCAGTTATACACCAATGCAAATCCAAATCTCTCTTTGATTTCTGTGTAGTAAATGTATTCCAAGGTGATTCCAGGAGCCCCCAGAAAAGGCTCCAAATGATTCCAGTAAATGACAAGAGGTCTCAGATCCTGACACCAATCAGAGGGGTCAATATTCATCACAGGGAGAAGATGCTCAAAAGACTCCAAAGTGGCCTAAAGATGCTCAGCACTGGAGCTGGTTAAGAGCTTCCCCATAAAATTATTTTCCTTTATTCTACCTGCTCTATTTTATACCTGTGTGTATATATATACATGCACACATATGTGTGTGCATGAGGTATTTCTTCCTGAAAAATCTTAGCTTTACACAGAGATTTTTAAATCCAGCCACGAGCCTAAGTTCAAGTCACACTGCGGGGCTGTGCCCAGGGATGCTGAGCCATCTGGCAAAGAGGGACTCGGGCACTTTGCTCCATCCAGCCAAAGCCCTGGCTGGATGCCACCTCACCACTCCCTACCCAAAACGTCTTTCTGGAGCTTTTAGATCTAAAAACATGTATTTTCTTTTTTTTTTTTTCTTTTTGTTTTCTTTTTTTTTTTTTTTTTGTTCTCCTTAACCATTTGGATTTTCACACCAAGGAGCTCTGGAATGTCCTTCCAGGCAGGAGCTATTGATGCTCTTTCCCACACACCCCTCACACCCCACAGCACCCACAACCCTCCCCAGTGCATCCTCATCACCGAGGCACCAGAAAAGGCTGAGCAAGGACGTGGCAGCAAAGAGCAAAAAGCCCTACAAGAGAAGACAAGGGTGCAGGGACACCCCTGTCCCCTGTGCCACCACTGGGTTTATGCCACAGTCGTGGCTGCAGGGGTACAAGGGAAGTGCCCAGCTTGCCAGGCTACCTGAGACAGGTCCCAGTGCTGTCAAGGCAGCAGGATGAGCTTTTGATGAATTAGATGGCAAAAGCAAACATGCTTTCTCTAGGAAACAGGTTCCTGCCACTCGTCTGCTCAGGGTTATCTCAGCATCAGGGGCAGCAGCCCTTCCCGGCAGCCTCCTGCGGCCATGGAGGCAGGATATTACTTTGTTGCTTATTCATTTTATTGCTTCTCCTTTCTAAATATTTGCTTGGCAGGGGAAGGATTCCCTTTACACCGTATCTGTTTTTACAGGTCAATTGAATTTCTGGTGCTCTCAATCCCTCTTTCCCTCCAATTGCATTTGCAAAACAAATATTGATTGTATCAATTAGCTGCGAACCCCTCGCAGAAGATATCCCGACGCCTTCGTTCGGGAGAAGGCTCTCCCAGCAAGTGCCAGTGGGATCAGAGTCCCAAATTCCACCCACAGCAATCAGAAGTGTGTCCAGATAGGAGGTTACACCTGATGAACTGTCGGGTTCTTGTTGAATCACATCCTTTAAATGAAAAAAAATTTAAAATAAAGGTTTTCCTTCAGAACGTCTTTAGGGTTTGCAGCACTGGGTTTTTCTGAGCTGCCCCACCAAAAGCTGCAGGCATATCCATCCCAAGCACCTCGTCACAGTTCATCACACTGATCTCACTGCTCCGGGTTTTATCTTTTATCTGTGACTTCTTCAAAGCTTTTGCAAAAAGCCGCAATTGCCGCGGGGAGAAAGACACCTTGGTGGACAAAACAGCGCTAAAAACTCGCTGGGTTTGGCTCTGATGAAGTCTAAACAAATGTAAAGACAACAAGTGAGGTGACTGGCCCAAGGCACAGTGGGGATCCTTCCCCCTTTGGTGACTGTCACCTTCTGCCAGCTGCCACTGGGACAGGGCACGGCTGGGATGGCGATGCCAGCGCCGGTGTCACTCCAGCAGGAGCTGTGACACAGCCCCACGGCTCACAACCCAGCGGTGGCCACTTGCAAAGCGTTCAGAGCACACTGCCAAATGTGTCCTGCCTGTGTCAAAAGTCACAGCCCAAGGCAAAGGCGCAGGGGGTGCAGGCGGTGTGGCAAGGGGGAGCTGATGGATGAGCCACGGAGGTGGGACATGGACAGCCAGCCTGTCTGCAGGAGAGGGGATCACCCTGCTGCACCAGAGCAGGAGAGATGCTGGGATGGAGAAATCCACCCCAGTGAGGATTCCCAGGCTGCTGGGGATGCCCAGCCTCCAAAAAGCCTCTTTTCCCAGGACCCACCCTCAAAACAATGCTGCAAATCCCAGAAAGCAGGGAAAGTTCACATCCCCCTCCACATCCCCTGCAGCTCAGGGAAGGCAGATTGCCCAGCCAGCCCTGGAGTGCAGCACTGGCCCAGCACCAGGGAGAAATGCTTTTTCCCCCCAAAAAACAGGGATACTTTTTTCTCCACTTTCTCTGAGTCACAGCTGGGTGAGTTCAGGCTCCCACTGCAGCGCTGGGGTAAAATGAGACAAGAACACAGAGCAGTGTCTCCCCATAGCCAGAGCAGGGTGCAGATCCTGGTACCCACAGAGGGTCAGGTCACCCCAGCAAGTTGGGCTAAGGCCAGCACAGAGCTGTGGATGTGTAAGATGCTGACACACAAATATGAGCCAGTCCATCTGATGACAGCATGCACACATCCAGCGTCCTGGGGTGGAGGGTGGGAAGCAGATGCCTGGTTAGGGAAAGGAGGGACCAGCCACAAACCACTCATGCTCCTCTGCAACTTGGACAAGGATGAGGTTGTTTGGCTCCAAGTTTTGGGGTCAGGCCTGTTTCTCCAGTTTAAAGCAGCTGAATTGAGCCCAAAATCTCATTGAGTCATCCTGGAGATGGTTCTGCCACCAGGCTGTTTCATCCCAACATGAAGCCAACGTTTCCATTTGTGGTTACAAGGAACTTGGGATGAGAGAGAGGAAGCTGCACCCTGAAATGGGTGACAGTGGGTGCTGGAGGCCCTGTGCCCACAGCTTGGAATTGGGTGAGAATCCCACCTTTTCACTTTCACCTCCCACTTTAAACTGATCTCCCTGGGCTGCACTGGGAATGGAAGCTCTCAGGCCAGCAAGTCCCACAAGCTTGGAAACACCAAAGCAAAGGCAAAAAGTTTGGTATTCACCCTCAATCCATGTCAAACAACCCGATGGCAAAGCCAAGGTCAGGAGCAGTAATTTGTTTTGCCAGCCTGTCTCCGGGAAGCACAGAGCAGAGGCAGCCTGAATCCCCCTCCCTCATGTGCCCCATTCCCTCCGGGTGGCATCCCTAAGAAGATGTCACCGTGCCACCTCCCAGCCTTGCTGAACCCTCTAAAGGTCAGCACCAAAGGCATGTCCACCACATATGGTTATCAGTTCTCCGTGGGTCCATCCATCCCGCCACTGCAGCTGGGTGAACAATTCACAGCGCATAAATTTATCTAGCAGATCTCAGCCCACGTGCTGTTTGCTAACAGTCTGTGGAGAGGCTATATTTTATCCCTTTGGGTTTCTTGGCCAGCATTCAAGCTCCTGACCCTGATTTATTCGCAATCGGTCAAGAGCCACATTTCATCTCCATAGGCCACGTCTGCACAGAGCTATTCGGAGCACGTGGCTCCCTGTCCCAGCAGAGCCAGGACACCTCTCCACAAGGCAGCCCCAGCTCTCTGCAGCACCTCCAAGAGGCGAGCAGGGGGTTTTGTGTTCAAAAATAGGCCCTGCGGGGGCAAACCTTGCCTGCTGAGAACAGCGTGGCCGGAACAAACCGCGCCTCTCGTGCGCACGAAGGCGATGAGAGCTGCAGATGCCGGCCTGGGCTGGCTCCCCGCCTGCCCTCATCCCCTCTCCCCATCTCTTTGCCTACCTCTCTGCCTATTTATAGCCATGGAAGACCTTTGCACAGTGCCCGAGCAGCCAGAAGGTTGAGTGTATAGGCGGGATGGCAAATGCCACCCTTCGACTTTCCAAAATCCTTCCCCTCCTGCCTCCCAAGGGAGCCACCACGGAGAGTCATGACCCTGCCTTTGGGACAAAACCTTGGGACCAGCTAGAAAGTGTCTCTCAGAGATGCACCCATCACCAGCCTGGCTGTGGGGGGGTTTATAAAGCACCCTGTGCTGGGTGTCAGCAAGTGCTTCCTAGGGGAACAATCTCACTCACACACGTGAGCATTCCTCAGTGAAACCAAACCAAGGTACAGAGGAATCTGCAGGATTCAGGGAAAAACAGTGGAGCACCAGGGTTAGTACTGTCAAGGATCAGGGTTAGCATCAGCCCTATCTGACATCTTCATTGGAAATTGCAATTAGGGACTAATTAGCATGTTAATAACATTCATAGAAGATAATAAACTGGAGAGGATGGAAGGGAGCAAAGCAATCTGAAGGGGACCCCGGAGACATTAAAAAAACCCAAAACAAAACCAAAGGAAATTCAGCTTGGAAAAATGCAGCTTCTGCAGTTCAGGGAAAAAACATCCGGAGCAGATGCTGCGGGAGAAGGAGGAAGGCGGGAGCAGGGAAGCAGAAAGAGGCTCGGTGTGGGAGGACAAGGAGAGGCAGCCCCCTGCTTCCCTGTGAGCCAGGTGCTGGGGCTGCGGCAGGGCAGCCTGCACGGCTTCACCAGGCACTGGGAGAACAACCAGCACCTCATGGTGGCAGAGCATCCTGCTGGGGATTTTCCTGCTTTTCTTGCAGGAAAAAAAAAAAATCCCGAGTAGAACCACTAAATGAAACTTGACTTTGCCTGGAGCTGTTTGCCCTCACACACCCTGCAAGCCCCGCTGCACAAACATCTCCCGTCCTGGCTCCCAGGTGGACTGGCCACACACGGGAAGGTGAGAGGTGGCAGAGCTGTCACCCTCCCCCGTGTGGGCAAGGCAGGGGGACGGCAGTGCAGAGCTAATGGCTGTGTTCAGGCCACAAAAGGAGACCCCCACCCCAGCTGGACATGGAAGCAATCCTTCTCCTCCTCTGCAGAGCCTCACAGTGCCTCCAGCTCTCAGTGCACAGCCTCCTTGACCAGCATCATGTGCCAGATGTCCCTGTTCTCTGTCAGGCTGAAGCCCCCCTTGTTTCCTCCATCACAAAAGGCCCAGATCCACCAGTGAAAACTGCCCCATAACTGATGGGACATGGGATGCAGCGTGAACCCTGAGGGTGGGACACCTTGGTGGTTCCAGTCCTGGCATCACTGCCAGCCTACACTTACTAGTGAAATGGATAGAGTTGTTTTCTTGTTAAGAAAATCCTGTAATTACTCAAATGAGCAATGTGAGGTAACCAGGGTGCCTTTCTCACAGGGATCCTCATGGACCAGCACCTCCTGGCACAAACCCTGTGGATGCAAAACCAGGCAGGATGCAAGTACTCATAGAGGGGAGGTGGCAGCCTCTCTCACATTGCTCTGGGTGTCCTGGGAGACACAAAGTAAACTGCATGAAGCATCCCTCCAGCAGCAACCCCAGCCTCTCCATCCCCATGGCAGGAGGGACTTTGCCCTGGGACGCAGAGGGTGAAGAGGAGAGCTCAGACAGGATCACCTGATCTTTGCAGCTCTGCTGCACCAACAACTCCTCGTGCCAAACAAAAATCAGCAGCCAGTAGGACTGCAGGAAAGGGCTGGGCCCATTAAAACCCCCTTCATCCTGAGACACAACCGCTCCTTTGCCTCTCAGCCGGAGCCCTGCACCACCAAACTCCCCAGCTGGGCATCCTTGGGAGTCCCTGTCTCCTCTCCCAGGGCCTGATAATCCAGGCAGACCAACCAGGATCTGAGTCACTGTCACTTGTCCCCAGCACCTGGCGACAAGGAAGGTCACACCAGCCGTGTCACGGTGTCTCCTCCCAACAGCTGCTGTCACCCCGGATGTCTGAGCACTCCAGCCCTTCCCTGGAGCACTTGGAGGGTTTAAAAGTACAACCAGTTCAAAGGAAAGCCCAAATTCTAACCCACCAGGACGGGTGCTTCAGCATACAAGAGCTCTGGGCTGTGCAGCTGCCCCACATCGGCAAGGGGCAAGAGTTTTATTGCCCAAACGGGAACTGAACTGGTTCCTGGGGCTTGAGTGCTTGGAGGCAGGCAGGGAGGAGGGGAGAAGCTTTTCCATGATTTGTGGGCTGTTCTCAGGCTGTCCCTGCTGCCAGGTCTTGGGCAATTTGATGACTTTTGTTGCAAACTGGAAGAACAGGAGACATATGTGAAGGAGGAAACTTGCATTCCTCTCGCCTAAGAAATCCCTTCTCACTTTCCCCCAAATCACACATACACCCAATCCCAGCCTCTCTGGGCTGGCTTGGACACCAGCTCCCCTCCCACACCCAGATGACCTACTCGTCCAGAAATGGCCAGGGCCTGCGGCTGGGGCGTTATCCTCTTCTCCTTCCCTTCCCATGTCCTGCCTGCACAGCCCTGCTGACAGCCAGGGCAGGCAGGGGAACCCTTCACCTTCCACTGCTGAGCCAAGGAATGGAAAACACCAGATAAAGAACAGCCTCTCCCAGCAGCATCAGTGCAAAGGGGAGCCCAAGTCCCCAAACTCACCCCAGCCCCTCCACAAGCTGCATGCCAAGCACCTCCACACCTCCTCCTCCTCCTCCTCCAGAGATGTCTCCAGTGGCTTGCAAACATGGATGTTGTATTTCTCTGTCCCTATTCCCAGAAAAAAAATCCACACCTGGCACTCTCTGACTCCTGTGTCCCTGGAAGTCCTCTGTGGGATGCAGAGGTGGGAAAGGACTCACACAAAGCTGAAACACAGCAGTGACATCGCCACCTGAGGCCACCAGGCCCTGCATGGGCAGGCAGAAAGCCAAAGCCAGCCTCAGCCCCTGTGAAAGCCTGCAGGGAAGGAAGGCACTGAGAGGAAAACCATCTGAGCACGGACAGAATCTAAATCAAAGCCACACAGAACCCTTGGGTAGGGAACCAACCACTGACACATCCTCCTTGCTTGTTTCCACAGTGTTTGCACTGAAGCCTAGTGCTGTCACCTGCTCAACACCTGCTGGGTTGACTCCTCCTGGGGTGGCCATGCCAAGAGTGACCCTGCTGCCAGCATCGAAAGGTCCCTCCAAACCACCTCCTGAGAGGGAGAAAGGAAAGGGCTGCTTTCAAAACAGCCTTGTGACCATCACAAGGTAACTCCCACCTCTAGCCATGTATCACATGATACATCCATGTATCATGGACAGCATCCATGAGGCTGACTAAAACCTGCCAACAATGGAAAACCCAGTCCCCCAGGGCCAGCCCTGGGGAGCTTCTCACTGGCGAAAAGGTGAAGCTGGGATCTCACATGAAAACTGTGGGGAGAAGCCCAGCAGAGCTGGGTTAAGCAAGACCCTGCAATCTGACCATGGGGCGTTCGCCTCTGCAATCTTGGCTTTGCAACGGGTTCACAGGTCCATTTAACAAAGTGAGACAGAAAATTGGACACCAACGCCTGCTCAGTGCAGGAGAGCCACCCTGCTCCAAGCCCATCTCACCGGGGCCTCCTGGATTTCTTTTCCCCCTCCTTTTAAATGAAGAATAAAGACAAACCCCAAGCTCAGACCCAGATCAAGCACAACCTCCCACGTGCCCAAGAAGAAAGATCAGCAGTAGAAGTGAAGCACGGTCCTCACGTAGACTTCTCCATCCCATTTCCACACCCAGCTGAACACAGGGCTTCCCGGCTGGGGTGGGACTCTTCTGGGTAAGAGGAGAAAAAGCTCCGGGGTGGATCCCGCCATTTCCTATTCCAGGAAGGCCAGAACCCCTTTGAACTCTGTCCTCCTGCTGGAGAGAGTGAACTGCAGAAACACACACCCTGATGCTAATTTAGACTCACACCTTCCCCAGTGTCAAGTGCTGGCATCCTGAAAACATCACCGAGCCATGCACGCACCAGGCAATTCCACAACAGAGGGACAAGTGGGATGGGATCTGCTGCAGCAACACCAGCAGGCAGACGAATATCAGCCACTAGATTTGCTCTTCCAAGCCCCAGTGCCTTGCCCCAGGCAGCCAGCAAGACTATTATTAGGACTGGAGGCAGCCTGGCCTCTGACTGCTTTCCCTGCAAGCGCTGCCCCATGGAAGGATGTGTAATTCCCACCACGGTACCCTCATTGCATAGATATTGGATTTGGGAAATACTTTTTTTTTTGCTACAGGCAAAACAGCTCCTTTCCCACACCTGCCCTTTCAAACGAGAGCGGTTTAACACTGTTTGCAGAGCTAAAAAAAAACAACAAAAAAACCCCAACAAACCATCGGCATCCCTAAAGCTGGCCTGGCCCCATCCCTGCGGAGCGGGGCGAGCTGAGGAAGAGCAAAGCAGAGGAGGTAGCGAGCAAATGAAAGGTTTTGCTGGAGTGGGGAGGCAGCAAACAGCCCCACACGCCAGCATCTCCCTGTGAAATAGCTCAGCAGCCCTGTCCCCGAGCTGGGGAGCTGGCAAGGAAGGGCTGGGGCCCCCAAAAAACCTGCAAACAGCTTCAGGACTGCTCCTGGCAGGAGAGGAAGAGATGGATTGTACACCAGGGCAGGCTGTGAAAGCGAGATAGGCACCGCCTCCCTTGCTCTAACAGTTAAATATCTTTGTGAAGCATCTCCCTGAGCTGGGGTGAGCCCAGCAGAAGCACAGGACCACTCAGGACACTCCCACACAAGGCTGCACGCACCCCAGTGCTGCTGCAGTGGGTGCTGGCAGCCTTAGGCACCCTCGACCCAGCAACAACAGCCCCATCCAGGCTGCTCCTCCAGGAACCCCTGCGGCTTTACAACACACCTTGGACCTAACAGCACCCCATTTTTCTCCTCAGCATCACATGTGAGACAAAGCCTCCCAAAATCTCATTTTCCAGGTTGTGAACTCACTCATCAGTGGATAAGGACATGTGGGGGCCTCCTCTCACCACGCTGCTCTGATGATCTCAAGGCCCTGGATGGGGAATCATGCCCGGTTTCTGCAAACTATGATCTAACCCAATTCCCTCCATCCCATTACTTCAGGATTTACAACACACAACCTCCCTTGAAATGGTTTCTGGTAAATTCTTTGAAAGCTCTTCTGGTCCTTGCATCATTGTCAGGGTCAGCCAGGCATTAATGGCAAAGCATTTACGCGCCAGGTAACTCGTTCCCCAGCAAGAGAGTTTGCTTATGCTTTTTAAATTCAGGAAGCAATTAATAGCAGCCACAAAAGCAACCAGTGCTTGTCTTGGGCAAGGGCCATAAAGGCCTGACTTGCCCTGGGGAATTCCGATGCATCCATCCCAGCAGGCACTTTCCACGAGCGTGGTGGTTGCAAAGGTAAATCCTGATGGATACCTGATGCTGGGAAATCTTCACACTCCCTCTCACCTGAAGGGCTGTGACTCCTGAGCCAGCTCGAGGTGACCATTTCAGGGAACACCAGTGCCAGCATCAAAGCCAAACAAACACAAGACTCAAGCATCTTCTGGCTTCTTCCTCTCTAGGCAAGGACTTCAATGAACTCCCCGACCTTGGGATGTGCAGCTTCAAAAGCCAAAAGGTCACAGATAATGCTGTGGATGAAGCCAGAATTCCAGCAGAATCCATGGATCTGACAGAAAGGTGGAAAACTTTGGTCCCTGGAGCTCAGCATCCTCTGCTCACACTCTGCTCACCCAGTCCCTGGAGTCCAACTAAGTCTATTTACGCCAAAAAAACCTGCTCCCCAGAGCCCAGCAATGTCTGATCACACTGAAAACCCAGTCCCTGGAGCCCAGTATCTTCCACGTATACCAAAAACCCTGCTCACCAGACGCCAGCAAGCTCCACTCACACACAAAAAATCCCCAAACTCTGCTCCCCAGAGTCCAGCATGTTCCACTGACACCAAAAAAACCATCCCTGCAGCTCAGCATCCTCCACTCACGCTGAACAACTGCAACACCTGGAAAGCAGAGGCAGAGGAATCCACACCACAGTGCTTCCTCCCTCCTGCCCAGCACAGATGTCTCTCAGGGAGAGAGGAACCACTCACTGCCTCCCACTAAAAACATCAGCCGGCTGTGGAGATCCCCAGGTTTTAGGAGACATCCCTTTCCATGCTGGCCCCCTCACAGCCATCAGAAAACAATGATTTCCAGGCTCACCCCTCTGCACTAGACTTCAACCAGCTGCAGACAGGCCCGTGCATATCCTCTTCCTAATCCTTCATGCACAATCCCTAGACAGTCCCTGGCTTTTATTATTTTCTGGCAGGAGAGAGCACCACGTTAACCCCCGTGTGCAGGCTGCAGCCTGAGCATCTCTCAGCACATCCCAGCTTGGGTCCAAATTATAAATGAAACATTTGTGTAACAAGAGAACTGGTGAGGGCCAATTGCCCATTAATATTTGAAACCTTTAATTCTTATTTAACGGCCTGTCTGAACTAATTCCTTGATACCATGATGGGCCTAAAATATTTATTTATTGCTAAAAACCATGGGAGGCTCTTCCCATTGGGATGGATGTGCTTTCCTATGGGGTTTGGAAGCCATGGGACAGAGCAGGCAGCAGCACCACTGGTTATTGATCATGGCACTCCTCACCTCTACCAGACCCTTCTCTACTCAGCAGCTCCCTCAGCTCAGTGATACAAGATAAATTCCTTACTGGGACATGTTTTAAGGCAAGGAGAATGAGGGAATCTTGTCTGTAAGTATCCTAGAATGTCCTGTCATTGGCAGGATGCTGCAAAACTCTCAGGGAAGGGAGCTGAACCTGCCCAAGTTCTGGCTGAGGGCAGTGGTTTGCAGGTGTGGAGACAGAGTGTTGGGGCGGGGTTTGCATCCCAGGAGCACATCCTGCAAAGAGACATCCTGAGATGTGGGCTGCAGCCTCTCCAAATGGGAGAAAACTGCCTGGGCTCCCAAGATGCTGGAGGCTTTGCCCCAGAAGAGAGCAGAGCCTGGTGAGAGGCACTCAAGCCAGGAAGGGCTGCAGCCCCACGAGATGGGGGTAAGCCTGAGGGCACTGAGGCTGTGCCCCAGGGGGGAGCAGAGCCCACGAGAGGCACAGAAGGCAGAAGGGCTGCAGCCAGGAGCTGCCCCTGCGGCCCCAAGCTCAGCACTGACCTTGAAGCGCGGGGCAGGCATCGTATGACCCGTTACAAAACACAGCAGGCTCTGCTCAGAGGTTACACACTGCAGGACAAATTTAACACCCCAGAGTGTTCCCAATCCCACTGGAAGAATTCCTGGCAGGGGCTCAGTACTCGCCCACTACTGTAAGTGGCCAAGTGCCACCACACTGGTTTGGCTCCAGGCACACAAGGAGGACCTTGTTCCTTACTTCTGGAGGGAGAGATGCTTCAGCTGACAGAGGACACCAGGCACGATGAGGAAACCCCCAGGGGCAGGTGGGCCTTGGACCAGAGAGCAAAGGGAATGTGGAAAAGGTGTTGTTCCCAAACGCTTTCACTTGTTCGAGAAAGGTATTTAAGGGCTGCCATTAAAAACCTGTGCAGCTCTTCCCATGAAGTGATCCTTGGGGTGAATGCTGAGAGCATCACCACTCAGAAGAACAAGTAGATGGAATTAAGGCACTCTCAAAGGATGCCCAGTCCATGGAGTCCAACACCAGGGGACTTCCCTGCCCAGTCATGAGGAAGAGAGGCTCTCCCAGAGCCACACTGGCTGTTTTTGGAGATGGGAGTGGGTGGATGCTGCTCCAAAGCTGCAGGGCTGGGGAAGGTGCAGGCCAGGCAGGGTGAGAGAGCCTCTCCCAGCAGCAGATCTGGTCCCTCCTCCTCTCCTTCCCTTTCCTTTCTCCCGGCCCCAGCCCCGCATTTCTGGAGCAGCAAGAGTCAGCTCTGCCGATGCTGCCGAAGGGCCCCGAGCCAACCCCGGCTGTAACCTCAGGATAAAAACATCAGCTCGGAAACACAGCAACGGGAAAAACAGACAGGCAGCCACGTGTGCGCACATGAGGGCTCCCTCACCGGGACAGCTCCCACTCCAGCACTGAGGTTTGCACTAATCAGCAGTTTGGACTCTTGATTCCAGGGGAAGAGGGTTTGGTGTTTCCTTCCAGGCCCTGGGAACACAAAACCAGGATCTGCTGCTCCTATCCAGCCCTACAGCCAGTGCCCAGCCCTGTCCTGGCCAGGTGCTGCAGGTGAGGATGCTCAGGTCGGGTGGGCTTTGGGTGCCCCCAGCACCTGATGCGGAGAAAAGCCCAAGTTGGGAGCACCAGCGTGGAGACGATGGAGCAGTGACAAGATGACAGAAAATGTTGTTTGGGCCAGTGGCTATTTTTATCTGCAAGGACCAACACTTAATACTCTCCTATCTCCCACAAAATGTCACTTGAGCTCCAGCAGAAAGTTTACACCACTTGCAGACAAGGGCTGAAACCCGAGCATGTAATCCCTGCTCCAGTCAAAAGTTTTAGTGGGATTCGCAGCGTCTGGACAGGGGAAGCTGAGAAAAAAAACCAAAACCCTTTCCCTGCGAAACGATGGCTGAGGCAGCAGAGAGACACGACAGGCAGGTCCCCTCCTGGCACCACGTATTCCCCTGCAGAGTCACCTGCCACATCTGCACGGCACAAGGCGCTTTGGGAGCCCTGCACCGACCTTGTGGCCTCCTCACCAGCTCAACCAAAATTTAAGTACCCTAAAAGGGTCTTCAGCAGAAGGGGGAACAGGGAAAGCAAGGCATTCACCATCCCACTCTCTAAACACCACAGCCCTGAGGGAGATGAAGGGCTGGGAGGAGTGGGGTGAGTCAGGCAGAGCCCACAGGGGGGTTTGCAGAGGGTCCTCATCAAGACATCACCCATCTTGGCAATTCCCTACTCTGCACCAAGCATCTCCAATTACTTCAAACTCTCCCTCCCTCTCTGCTCCCACCTCCTTCCCTCTCACCCTCGAGGCCAGACCCCGACATGCCTGGGGTGTAAGGAAAGGAGGGTTCCCTCACTTAATAAAGCCAAGGTAGAGCAGTGCTGTTATTAACAGCAGCCTGCCCACGGCTGGAATATTGCAGCAGCAATCCCAGGGGAGCACCCCAGCACTGCCCTGACAGCAGATGCAATAAGGCAGCCCCAGCACTGCCCTGTGGTATTGCAGGGAGTGCAAACACCAGTGGTCCCCCCTTGCATCACAAGCAGAATATTAGAGATGAATGGATACCTCGTCAGGCATGGATTAGCTGAGATTTGGGACAGCACCCTCCAGAGGGCTCTTCCAAGAGGGGTAAAAGAGCTGGGGTAAAAAGAGCTCCAGGCATGGTACAACATGGTGCAGCACAGAGGCACTCAAAAAATCAGGGTACCATGCTAAGGGCTTCCATGGAAACTCACAGGAGGAGAATTTTTCCAGGGATAAAAGGCACAAGCCCATGTGTGTCATGGAGCTGCCCCCAGCTGCCCCCAGGAGGTTTTTTTTTCACATCAGGCTGTTTTTTAAATTAAAAAGACTGGGCAAAGCATTCAGGATGGAGGTACAGGCAGGGAGAGGAGCCAGCAGAGGATAGGGCTGGGTGAACCCTGCTGGGCTCTGCAGCCCCTGGAAATGCTGCAGGATGCTGAGGGAAGGGGGATGGCCATGACTTCCCAGAGAGATACACAGCACCTTGGAGGAACCAAATAATAGACATTGACAAGGAAAACCCGCTCCACTAGCCCCAGAAATCTTCTCTAACTGCAAGGAGTGGGGTAAAAAACCCTGGGGAATAGACTGGAGAGGCAAAACTCACATTCCTGAGATGGCCAAGAAGTGATCACATCTATCTCCCTCCATCTCCAGTTCCTAAGATCCATTTCTGAAGCATCACCAGCCAAGAAACTCTGGTTGATTGGACGTGGTTAAATCGAAAAACGCACGCAGAAAACCTTATAGCTGAAACTTAAATGGTCTCCACAAACATCTTGCATATTTTCAAGGACACTAAGGAAATTCACATTTTTTCCCCCCATATTTTAGACTTAAAAAAATGCCTCAAGGGAAAAAGTTATTTAGAACTACTTAGGAAATACAAAGGATAAAAAAGCCTGTAATTATTTCTCTGCCAAGGGCTTGTCAGTTTGAAAATCCCCGCTCTTGAACCACTAATCCTCATGGAAAAAAAAATGCAGCTTCGGCAAGATGCATCGTTGGTTGACTCTTGCTGCACTTTTCTGGCACGAGGGAAAAAGGGAAAGGCGTCGATTTGGGCGTCGTTTCATCAGCACCTTTCACCCACAATGTGCCTGATACACATCCTTGGCTGGCGAAGGAGACCTGCAAAGCATCACCCCCAAATGAGGCTGCTCTGCCTGAGAATGGTGCTCTGCAGGCATCAGGCTGGGGAGGGGAGGATCACGGCTGATGCTTGGAGACAGAAGTGCCAAAACAGGCAAAAATAAATCAGTTCAAGGTGGGGGTATACTGACTTTAAAAGCCAAGGATTCAGGGAGTTCCTGGGATGTTTTGTTATGTGGTTGGAAATAGCATAAAGGCATTATTGGCAGGGAAACTGCACTTCCTCTGGAGGGTGGGGATGGGCCATCCCAGCAGAGCTGGGATTTGGGCCTCTGGTTTAGCAGCCAAATTCATCACTTCACATCCTCCTGCCGGGATCAGGACGGGTGGCATCACCTCTGAACCTGGCTGGCCACAGAGACACAAAACAGCGCCATGGAACTTGTTGTGTCCCACACCCTGGCATCCCAATGACCCTCCCAGCCTGGAGCATCTCCCATGGGAGCTGGGTGAGCCACCCAGGTCCTGCTGCAAACCAGCACCCACCCACCTGCACCACCTGGGTTTGGGGCTGTATGGGGCACTTGGTACAGCAGGGGTCAGAAAAACTTTGTCCCTACAGAAGAGGAGTCAGATTCTGAAAGGAGACAACACCCAAAAACCTCCATCATGTCCCATACCTAATATTATATTCTAAAAACCGCAAATTTAAAATCTTTCACCATGTGAAATCACACACTTCTATTTAACTACACACCCCTGGCTTTAACTCCATCACTCAAATTTGGAAGCCTTCTCCAAGGCCTCAAGTCAGAAGCAGTGTTCTCCAGGGGGTCAGTGCCAGAAAGCACAGAAAGTTCAGAAATCCCAAGTTTCTGGGATCCAACAGTCCCTGTCATGGACAGCTTTCCCACTGCCAAGGATAAACACCTCACCTGGAGCTACATTCACCATGCAGGGCCCTTCACCCATCTTCACCCACCTCTGATGTCTTCTTACTTTCTCCTAATCCATCTCCATAACAGCTCCTCCCATCAACATGGGGTTTAAAGTCCTTGAGGTAATACATGCAGGAAGCCTCTCCTCCTTTCTGGTTATCCCTCCTTCCCAGATCCAGAGGTGAAACAAGCTCAGACTCAAGAGCCCAACCTACAAGACTTTAAGCTTCATTAAACTTTTATGCCAGTCCACTGAGGTTGCTCTCTCAGCCTCTCATAATTACGGGTGCAGAGGGAAGGAGCAGCATCCACCCGAGCAGGCATCAAGAAGTTTCAAGCACTTAATGATTTCCTAACCAAGCTCCCACATCCAAAGCACAGTTTAAAAGGATCTGCTCAATACCACTCCTGCAAGATGCTGGGCAGGGGAGATGCCAAGGCATCAATAATTCAGGATTTCAGTTCCCCATTGGTCACCCCTCTGGCACAGGTGAGACTCCAGACACAAAAGCCTGAGCCATCCCACCACTCCAGAGTCCACAAACACCCAAGCCAAGGGGATGGCTCTGGGTTCAACATCTCGCTCTCCCTGCAGCCAAAACCTGGAGTTCAGCATTTCCATGGGGCAATCCAGACCCTGGCTTGGCTGAATCCTGTGTGAGCCTCTTCCTCCCCTTCAGCCCCTGCAGGAACCTACAGAAAATGGCTGGTAGAGGGGGGAAGGAGAATGTCATCCCCTCCTCAGCACTCAGAGACAGGGCTGGGGTCCTACACACCTGACACATAGCACAGCTGGCATTCCCTCCCTCTCCTGCTGGCTCTCCAAGATCAGAAATTTAAAAGATGCCCAGAAAAGGAGCCCCAGAAGCATGCCAGAGGGCAGTTTCACTCCAGGTTCAACACAGAAATCATCAGGCAGTAGTTTTGGGTTTGTTCCTCAAACACCCACCTCAACTAGCAGCACTTGTTAATTTATTCACCTCAATCACCTCTGTGGAGGCCACTGGAAACATGTGATATTGCCCTCCTCCCATTTAGGTAAATCACTGCAGGGGTTAATAACCCTTTTCATAGCCAAGATGCAGTTTTCCAGAATTAAAGGCTTAGCAGGGCCAGCGAATTCCAAGCAGAAATTTTGCCAACAAAAGCATCCCTATGATTTTTTGATGGCAGGGTTTGGAGGCAAGAAATGACAACATTGACTCTTTCAAACAAAAACAGCTGCTGAAGTTGAAAACTGCCTTCAGGTCCCTTAACCTGTTTCTCTCTCCTTTCCAAATTTTTTGAGCCAAAAGCTTCCCAGTAGCAAAGAGAAAATTCCCACCTTCCTCTTCCTGCTCAGCCACCTTGGGCAATGCTATGCAGCTAAAAATCAACTTACAGCATGGCCCCACTGGCCCCAGGCAGGAAGGAAGGAGTCCTTGGACACACAGGCTCCAGGTCCATGCAAGGATCTCTGAAGCACAACATCAGAGGAGAGCATGCACCTCCCAAAGAGATGAATTGCATCCAAACAATGGATTCTCCAGGAATCGCCCTCGCCTCTTATGCTTTTAAGACCCCACTTTGCTCCCTTACAGGGCAGGGAACCTTGCCCAGAGGGATTTCAGGGGCTCCCCACCCCACTGAGATGGTGGTTGTCATTCCAGAGGAACAGGGGAGGGGGATTTTGCACGGTGGCGGCGGGGGCGGGGGACAATGGGCCGAGGAGCGATGGTCCCGTGAAAAGGGATTTGTTCCGCTGTCAAGGATGGCCTTAGGAAATGAAGCCACGAGGGAAGGAGAGGGGTAGGGAGCAGAGAGAGACAATATAGGGAGAGCAGTGACAGGGAGACAGCTGGGGAGGATCAGTGCTGAGCCCTGATGGGCTCGCAAAGCACAAGGACTGGCCTAGGACGCGTCCTCCAGCATCCTCTGCCCGTCCAGGGGTTTGCCCCAAGGAAGAGCAGAACCTAAGATAAATGTTCAGGAAACTTAAGGAAACTTAGGGAAACTTAGTTCAGTAATAACATGCTTTTCCTGACTGCAAATTAAAATAGGTCCCTTGCAGTGACCCCAGAATCAGCTCAGCTGGTCAGAGTATGGTGCCAATGACACCAGGGTTGTGGGTTTGATCCCTGAGTGTGCCTTTCACCTGAGCTGGGCTTGATGATCCTTCTGGGTCCCTTCTACCTCAGACAACCCTGTGAAATATTAGCATTCTGTCTCCATGCAGGGAGAACCACTCATCTGCAGCCACAGAGCCACAGGGACCCTTGGACATTGCTGCCTGCTGGGATGTGCTGGGATACAGAGGACAGGGGTTCTCCTACTGACTCGTGCCTTCTCCTACCAATCTGTACCTTAATCATGCCAATTTGTGCCTGGGAGGAGCTGCAACACAAACTCTGGCTCACCTTTGGTCAAAGGTAACCCAAGGTGGAAAACACAAAGGTAAGTTTGACATAAAAATTAGGCAGATCTGGAGAGACACAGAAGATTCATATCCAGCATTCAAACTCACCCAGCAAGATGCTGTAAGCACTTAGGATGATGAAAGAAGCATTTTTAAGCTGGATTTGTATTTCCAGCTTCATTTCATGGGTGACAGAGCCAACTCTCAGTTCTTTCTCTTGCGTGCAACCACGGTCCAGGCACTAGGGCAGAAGACCTGAGCCCAAAAAACAGGCTCATATTCATGGGCACTTGAAACACTACTGAAAACAGGTAGATGCATGCAAGTACAGTGGAACAGGAGCAAATAAATGATTTGCACTGAACACGATATGAATTCACCCCTGTACTCAGAAATTCACATGGCACCCTCATGAAAGCTCCAACTTTAGCAGGAAAAACTCCCATTTTCAGCCAGCCAGCCCACATAACGTGCAACACCTGAAGGATCCCTGATGCGCTTAAGAAAGTGGTCTTTTGTTAATAAGATTCCAGAAACATCCCAGATAAGCAAGAAGACAGAGTCACCAGACAGAAAACCCCCCAAATAAAGGGAAGTGGGTGCCACCATCCCAACACTGTGCCCTGCACAGCCCCTGCACGGCACAGCTCAGCCTGCCCCACGCCTTTTGCAAAAGCTCTGGCATCTGGTTGTCCGTAAATATTTGAGGTGGGAAGCCAGGAATTACAGAACCCCTCTCCTGGGCAACCAAGGTTTGACCATCTTAAAAAAAAAAAAAAAACCACAACCCTACAAAAACAAACAGCAAACCTCAAACAGAGCTGCAATGAGATGCCTGCTGGTTTCGCAGAGACACGTAAGAAAACCCGGGTGCATCCTTTGCCCCTGAGGGCCAACAGCCCCAGGAGAAGATAACCACTGACCAGCTGGATTCTTTCTGCCAGGAAGCAGGATTCCATCCGGGATAAAAGTACTGAGGAACAAAACTATGGGTTGTCACAGGGTTTGCCATGACAGAGAGCGCCGCCAGCCCCCCTCACCTCTCCCCTTCTAAAATCTCAAACAAATACACAGAAATTCAAATTTCTCATGAAAACACATTTACACTAAAAAAAAAAAAAAGTTAATATGGGTTGACCCCAGTATCTTCCCCTAGCAAAATCCAAATATTTTCTCCCTGCTTTAAATACCTTCCTCACTCCTGCTACAGAGGAGGTGCTTGATTGAATTGCAGGTAAAGGCACAGTCCTCCAGCCCAGGCCCCATCCCTGCGTTGTGTTTGCATCTGCAGAGGGCACGAGGCAGAGACAAGAGAGCACAAAGAGACAAAGAACATCTCAAGAAGAAAATTACCCAGGACAATTCTCATTCCCACCTCCCTCCACCGTGGCTGCAGCCTCCTCTTCCTCAGACATGCTCCAGCACCGAGGGCTTTGTACCCCCTTGGCTGCACACCACAAGGCTCACAGAAGTGGGGAACTGTGAATCCGGGTCCAAACCACTGGGTTTTCCCCCTTCTCAGTCAGAAGCAGGACCTGCACCCCTGTGAGCAGGAGATCAGGCCTAGACCCCAAACTCCCTTTTCTCCTGCTCCAAGGCAGAGAGGGCTTTGGGGTCCCCCTTGACACACCCAGAATCAGAAACTGCTGTGGGTTTGGGCATGTTGAGGCCATCCCACTGCTGCCAGTGGGGATGGGGACAGCCAGCACAGATCAGTCTCCTCTGTAGCACCAGCAAATCCTGCCTGCCCGCTGGGCAGCCGCCAGCACAGCCCACACCCAGCACCGCCATCCGCTCCCAAATCAGCTGGCTGTGGCCAGGCCATCAGCTTTAGAGCCTGTTGGAAGGCTCCCCAAGGAAGCACTGAGCAAGAAACCGAACTGGGGGCTCCCTGAAATCCCCACCTCAGCAAATCCCTCCCCGCGCCCGGCGGCTGCGAGCAGGTGAAGAACCGGCCAGGCGAGGGCTGGCGAGCTGGGGCAGGAGAGGACCCCAGCTGTCTCTCCAGCTGGTGGAGACCAAATTCTCATCAAAACGAAACAAACCCCTCTTTCTTCCCTGGTCGCTTTCCTTTCGGTGCCTTTGTCAGGACTGCAAAAACCTGAAGCGATTCCCACAGCTTTAAAAGCCCCATCGGGAGCTGATCAGGGAGCACCAGCTCGCAGAGTGGGGAGAAAAAAGGTAAAAAAAAATAATTACAGTATGTCCACAATAAGATGGCAGAAACCATGAGGAGTCCCAAGGATGCTGATGGTACTGACCTGAAGTCTCCAGGATCCCACTGCCAATGGGGTGACCCCAAAGCCACCCCTGTCCCCACCACGGAGGAAGAGATGACAAGTCTATTCGACTGCCTCGCTCCCAATCTGCCAAACCTCACTCGCTCCCAGGCCTTTCTACACAATGTTAATTGTAAGACAAACCTAATTAAGGGCCAAGAGAAGGGGCAAGATGCCAAATCTCTCCTTGGCTCCCTTTGGAAAGGGGGAGCCCCACGAGTGAGAGGACAGGGTTTGGTGGAGATGGAGGATTTTGCTTGCCTGGCATTTCCAGTATGGATCCCACAGTGGCCTCCATAAGGTTCCTCCTGCTGCATCCTGCTGCTTCCCTCCCTTCCCACCCGCTGCCTGCACAGAAAGTTGACTTAATAAAAGAAAACCAAAATAGGTGTGCCTGGTCCCAGCCCAGCAGGACCAACCATGGTGTCCCTGGTGGGGATGAGGCCAGATTTGGTTGCCCCATGCCACACTCCTCCCAGCCCTCAGGGAGTCAGCACTGCTCCTCCAGGAGCTGTGGGTGAGGACAGAGGGGTGTTAGCTACAGGAGATGAGGTCCTAGGTGGGGATGGAGAGCAGGTGGGAAGCACTAGAGGGAAAGATTGAGGGATGGGAAAAGAGAGACCATCAAGAGGAATGTTGTGCCACAGAGCTGGTATATACTCTGCTACCCCGTCCAGGCCAGCCTGACTGCTCCCAGGTGGAGAAACCCAAGTCAGCACCATCCTCTCCACAGGATGCCCTACAAGAAGGGAAACAGGCTCCAGAGAACATACTGGACTGCACCTGGGCTGACCTGTGGCTCTCTGCAGCTCTCAGCCACAAAAAGCACAGAAAATGCCACTTCTCCAAGTGAGAGAAGGCAAGGCACTGCAAACCACCAGGACAAACCCAGCACAGCGCAGAACTCTCCAGCTGGTGGGACCAGGCTGTGTGAAAGTGTCCAGCACCACCTCCATTCGATCCGTCTGGGATTACTCCCCTCGCAGCCCTTCCGGGCCGGGGAAGCAGTGCCAGGCCTCGCAGCTAATTGCGCAATTACATCCATTACCCACGTTAAGCAGGATAAACAGCCACCATGCTCCAAACCTCTTCCCCCTCTCTCCTCCACAGCAGCAGTGGCCAGAGGGTGAGAGGACCGTATCCCGAGCCCGCAGATCCATCTGTGGCCCGGCAGGACCACGCTGCCGAGGACTCAGGCTCATCCCCCACACGAAGACACCGGGTGTGATTTTCAAACCCAACGCGAGTCCTTTTGCATATCGGGAGGGTGGAAGGGTTTTTATTTCTTCCCTCAGCAACCAGACGCAACCTCGCATTTTAACTGACGAAGGAGAAGGTGGAAGCACACGCACAGGCCCGTGACTCCGGGAGCACGGGATTTTGGAGGCAGGGAAGGAGAGCCCCGTGGAAGCTGGCAAGAGCACAGAGCCATCAAGCCGTGCGAAGACAGGGCGAGCATCACACAACTGCCTGCCTCGGCCGGGGAGCCCGGCACGGCGGTGGCGGCTCGGGGGCTGCAGCCGCCCCTCCACTGCCGGCGCCCACATGCCAGGCCTGCTCCGAGATGTGCTGGCCATCTGCTCCTGCCAGCCGGGGCTGGGGCCGGGGCTCTGCGCCGTGGCTGGGGACGTGCCAAGCCGTCCCGCCGTCGCCACGCTCCCCAGCTGCGCCCCCCGTCATGACCACACCGCTGTCAGCGCTCCCGGCCCCCAGAACCTGCAGTGGGGATCTTCCCGTGCCTCCAGGTCGTCCCTACAGCCCTGGCTCTGCTTGGCCCGTGCAAACCTGCTGTGAGACACCACTAGGCAAGAGGGGGCTCAACCATTCAACGATTCCCATCCTCGTGCAGATTTTAAGGCTCCAGGGTAGCCCTGCTCTTCCCATCGCTTCCAGCACTCCTCCCTGTTTATGGCCAGGTTTGGTGTTGCCCCCCCAAAGCCGTTACCACAAAAACCCATCCCCCTGACCCCCACCACAGGGGCCCCACAGCCAGGGCATGTCCCCAGGGCCACTTTGCAGTCGGGGAGCCGGCCAGGGCGAAGACTGAACCTTGTCATAGTTGAGACTTATCAGGTTTGGACAAGCGCCGGGGGCTGCCGCGGGATTCGGGATGTTCTGTAACGAACGTCCTCTGCTCCAAATAGATGCCGTCCCAGGGGCACAGGCCTGAGCCGTCCCTCCCCAGGAGCCCTCCCTGTCAGCGCTGGGGAAACTGCTCCAAGAGTGACCCCCATCTCCCCAAGTTCCCAGACAGCATCACCATCTGAACCACCCATGGGCCCTGAGCCATGGCACCCCAAAGAAATGCCGAGACCTGACCTGGCACCCTCGGCCTTTAATCCATCCCTTTCCAAGTCCTCTCTCAAGTCCTTCCTCTTTGTGAAAGACTAAGAAATGTAAAACATGTGTTTTAACAAATTATTCCTCGATTTCTAGAGTCCAGCGAGTCAGACGCTCGCTTAAATCCGCCCGTAACACTTTCCATGGGTGTATTTATAACTGAGGGCATAGCTGCCGTCTCGCGCTCCCTCATTAACCCTCTGCGGCCTTGTCACAAACAGAGCTCAAACAGAGAGCGCAGAGATGTGTTGGAAAATTCTGCACCTACTCGTCCCTGGGAAATCACTGCAAATCGCACCATCTGGAAGAGAAATCCCTTCCTTCAATTTAAAAACCAAACCAACAAAACCGAACGCAACCACAGAACACCGACGCCGTGACAGCGGCGGGCTGGATCCCGACCACTTCCCCGACTCCCCCAGCATTCCAGAGGCAGACACCCCAGCCCTCCCACCCAGAGAGGCCTCCAGAGCCCGGCTATGCCGCTGCCACCGGGAGGATCGGCCGCTTTCCCCCGCAAGGAGTGTCAGTCACTTGTGATAATTAACCAGCTCGAGATAATGAGCTCAGTCTGAGAGCAGTGGCTCTTTCTCCGCGCATTTCGCTCTCAAATCCCTGCTATCGGCATCGGCACTGCGGCCAAGGCAGGCACCGTGCTCCTGCACCCAGGAAAGTGCTCAGTCCAAAGGCAGGACAGGCATTTGGGAAAAGAAAGAAGGATTTTTGGTAAATAAAGAGAACTATATAAAGCTCAGCAGAGCCCAAAGGGAACAGCTCTTGGGGACTCTGCTCTGCCTCCTTGCCATCACCAGGTAAGGAGTCACACCACCGGCACAACAGAGTCCTGCAGGGCGGATGAAAGGAGAAGGGACACAAACCTGCATCCCTGTGCTAGAATAATTATTATTAAATGCAAGAGGACAATGACAGGATGGTAAGAGGCAGGCAGGGGCAGGAGGGGAAGAGGTCAGCAGTGAGTTGGGGTTAAAACCATCACACCTCGGGAAACCGCCCGTCGCAGAGCCTGAGCTTCCCGGCTCGGGCAAAAGTCACCAACCCAAACACAACTGGGAAATAACCAGGAAAAATGGTGCTATCACTGGACTCTAGGAAAAAATTGTGACATTTTTTTCCCGCAATCATCCTTGTCCATCCCAACAGCGAGATAGATGGGCACAGCAAGAAGCCAACTGCGGCACCGATTTCTTTCGCGGCCAACAGACATCAGAGGAGGGTTTCAGGTTGGAGCCACTTCAAGAGCTCACAAGCTGCAGTCAAGAGTAAAATCCACATGTGCTGCAAGCTGGAAAGGCATTTCTGGGTGACCGTGGTCACCCCAATTTCCCCTTGATGGTCCAAAGAGAAATACCGATAAAACAGAAAATGAAAATTCAATTGTTTTGGAAATGTAGGGGAACCAGTAGTCAAATTTCTACAGACAAACCAACAGCGCACCCAACGAATTTTTTGCCTACAAAAACCCATCCTGTGGTGCAGCTCTCTCCTTTCCACTCTCACGGCAGCTAATTCTTCCGCTCTTTCGTAAACATTTGAAAACAAGGTCACGCGCACAAATTCTGCTTTCAATTTGTCTTGTATCCATAGTGATTAAACTCAGACCCACAATACGGGATTTAAAAGAGGAAAAAAAAGAAAAACAAAAAAAACCTAAAAAAACCCAAAACCCCAACTTTAAAAAGGCCTGGAGCTGGTCTAGATCTCGGCACGCTTGCGAACTCGCTGAAGGCCAGGGATGAGAGCATCAATGATCGCTGTTTTCTGCTATTAAAAAAGGGAATTACATTTCAGGGCTTCGACAGCCGTGCTATCGCCATAGCAAGGGATCCGGCCCCCCACCTACACCCTCCTCAAGAAACAACCAGCCCAGAGGCAACAAAAATTTAACGGCTCCGAAACTCGGCCAGGCAGTGGGGTCCGGAAAGGACAGCAAGAGCAGGATGAGCCAGGAAAAAATGAAAGCAGCTGCAGGGGAGGAAAGACGCAGCAGCCTTCTCCCCATTCCCACTGGAATGGTTTTTCTTTTAAAAAAGAAAAATAATTTTTTCATTGTCTTTCCCCGCAACGCCACACTTCCAAAAGGGAAAAGGTCAGGGAGATTTAACACCAGAATTTCTTCGCCATCACAGACCCGGATGCAGGAAAAGCCTCTGTGTGACAGACAACACTCTGAATTCAGCAGGGCCTTCCCTGGTTCCTGCCGAGTGCCTCAGTTTCCCCACCAACCAGGGAGGACAGCAATAGCATTTCCCTGCCTGTGAGGATATTAGGATAATAGCCTCGTCCAGGACCAGGTCAGGGAGGATACAACTTTCCTCCTGCAGATGCTCCGTAGGAAAATAAAGCCAGGCGAAAATGCTTGGCCCTGTCCCTGAGCGGACCTGGGGTTACCGTGGGTCTCTCAGGCTCCCAACAAAACATCCACAATTTCCAGGGCACAACCTGAGCACAACGAAACACCGCTAAAAGGGAGAGAACCGCGGTGCAACGAGACCGCGGGGCAGAAGCACAACCCGCCGTGCAGCACAGGAAGGGCTGACACCTCCCGGGAACACAGGACAGGGGGAATGGGGAGCAGCGGCGGGACACCAGTCCCCGCACAAGCTTTTTGCAGGGCACCGGGGCTTTGTGGGCGGTGAGAACAGAGAGAGGGGGGCTCCCCGAGGTGCGAGCGACACTTACTTCTCATAGTCCAGCTTGCAGTAGAGCTTCTTGTCGCGGTAGAAGCAGGTGGTCTGCAGGGGCTCCTTGCAGGACGCGCACTGGACGCACTGCTCATGCCACAGGCTGTCGTTCAGGCGCAGCAAGAACCGGTCCAAAATCACTCGCTGGCACCCTTCGCACACCGACTTGGGGGTCGCGGCTCTGCCTGCGGGGAAGGAGCCCGGGTCTGGGGTGGGCGGAGGGAAAGGCGGCCGGGGACACGGGCCGGGCGAGGGACGGACGGACGGAGGGTCCCGCGGTTCTCGCTTCCCCCGCACAGGCTCGTGGGTCGCGGGGGGACGGGGCTGTGCGGGGAGCTGCTGCGGAATCCAGGAGGGACCTGTGCCTTAGGGCAGCTCCGGGGGGGGCACATCGCCCCCAATTTCGTTCCTCTTGGAAAGGCGGCAGCGGAGCCGCGGCTCAGAGAGAGGGCGACCGATTGAAACCGGTATTAAAACGAAGATAAAAAGAAAAAGTGAATTATTTCTTGCTCGATACGAAGGAGAACCCTTCGTTACAAGGGGGGGTTAAGGGGACACGCAATTTAATGCAATCGCGGAACGAACCGGCAGCAGCGAAGGCGGGCGCCGGGGGCACACCCCGGGCGGAGGCAGCGGCGCGGCGCCGGGCAGGAACGAGCCGGGGAAAGCTGTCCCCGGGCCTCCCGAACCCCCCGTGCCCATCCATCGCTCGGGCCCGCCCGGCCGTGCCCCGCCCTGTGGGGTCCCCAGGAGGGCAAGCGGGGTGTCCGGACTTACCCAGCAAGGAGGAGAAGGGGGTCGCGGGGTCCAGGGCGCTCTGCAAACTCTCCTCCATCTTCAGCCCGTCCAGCATGGTGGGGAGCCGGGCCGGGCGAGGGGCCGCGCCGCCCGCCTGCCAACACAGCCTGGACACACCGCGCTCAGCCCGGCCGCCGGCCCCGCCGCCCCCGGCCGGGGCTTCCCCGCCCGGCTCCCCGCCCGCTTCCCCGGCGCCGCGCTCCCTCCTCCCTCCCAACGGGAGAACCCCTCGGGCCCCCCGTTCCGGCTGCGCAGGACGCTGCCCCGGCCGGGCTCGCAGCAGCCCCCAGCCCCGCGGCCCCGATGTGGGGAGGCCACAGGACCCGAGCCCCCCGCGGCCGCGGACGGGAAGATGCGGGAGGGGAGGATGCGGGACTGCCGTCGGCGGGACTCGGCCGCTTACCTGGGGCGGCCCGGGCGGTGCCTTCCTGCGAGGAGCCGGCGGGAGAGGCGTCGGCAACCACCGCTCCTGGGGGGTCTTGCGGCGGCTCCTGCCTCCCCGGCTGTGTCGCACCCCCCGCTTCCCCGCCGCCGGCGCTGCCCGGGGTGCGGAGCGAGCCGCGGCTCCCTGGACGGCTCCGGAGAGGAGCGCACCAACCTGCGAAGAAGCGCCCGTCCGACTGCTGCCAAGGCACATTTCCTGGAGCTGATACCTCCCTGCCCGACCCCCCACCCCCTGCCCTCCCCTCTCCACCCCACTCGAAATAAGTTTCCTCCCCGCTCTCCTGCCTGGCTGCAGGCACCGGCCCCGCCACGCCTCGAGGGGCCGGCGGCCCTTCCCGGCTCCGGGGTGCACGGCTCGCTCTGACCGCCCCGGCTCCGCTCCGCTCCCTGGCTTTTTTCCCTTCTTTTCTTAGAAAGCCAAAACAAGAAAAGAAAAAAAAAAAAAAGGAAAAAAAAAAGGTAGAGGGTGGTGCCCCACCACAGCGTCTCTCCCAGTAATGCAACCGGCTGGAAATCAAGTCCCCCTTCCAGGAGAATCCCAGGCCGGCAGTTTTTGGGGAAAGCCGGTGTCCTGCCCGGGTCCCCAGCGGGGATGCGCTCCCCCGCGCTGCGCATCGCCCCGGGCGCCTCGCTCCCGCTGCTCCGGAGCGTTTAAGGAAAATGAGTGCTGGGAGGAGGAAAACAAAAAAGAAATAACAACAACAACAACAAAAAAATCCCAACACCAAAGCCGGAGAGCTGCCCCGGAGGGCTCATCGCCAGTGATCCCTGGCTCCGAGCGGGGCTCGGTCCGCTCCGGGCGCTGGTTCCGCGGGGCCGCAGGGGGAGGCGGCCCCGGGGAAGCGGAGCTCCGGCTCCGCCAAACCGCATCGGTTTCGGGGAGGGGAAACCCGCGGAGAAGCGATCCAGCCCGGCCGGGGAAGATGAAACTTGGAGCCTTCCCGCAGCCCCGGCGCTTTCCCGTCCTGCCTGGCTCTCCCTTCCCTCCTGCTTGGGGGGATTTCGCTGTTTCTCGGGGAGTTTCACGGCCCCGCAGGTCCGAGCAGCGGGGCTGGGGCCGCGTACCTGGAGCAGCCGGGACGGGGATCCGCGGCTTCCCCGGCACGGAGGAGGGCTGGGACCCCCGGCTCCGGCCGGCGAGCAGGGGAACGGCCACAGAGCTGCGAGGGACCCGCGGCAGGATCGCGGAGGATGGGAGGCTTTTAGGGGCCTCACCTCCTGTGCTCACGGCTGACCTTGGCACCAGGGGCAGATGCGCTCCCAGCCTCTCTGTGGGGCATCCTCGTCACCAAGCGCTCCCCACACCCAGATGACGTGGGTGATGCAGGGACTGAGGTCGTGTCCTCTGGGAATTCGTAGGAAGGAGAGAGGCCACAGGTTACCACAGGCAGCTCACCGCCCTGCCAAAATCCCAGGGGAGAGGGAAACACGGTCCTGGGACAGCCCTACTGTATCCCAGAATAACTCCACCGGGAGCTCGGGCATGAAAGCCTTGGTGCTGTCACACGGGTCAGAGTGAAACAGCTCTGACCACTCACATCCAGGAAGGCTGGGCTGCAGCAGGGAGGCACCGAGCTCTGACACCTTTGTCTTTGGCTCTCCCGAAGGTCTCCGAGCAGCTATAGCCAATTGTCTGAGTAGCCAGATCCGCTGGAGCCACCTTGCCAAGGCACCAGCCCGCCAAGGACTGCAGCAGGACCAGCGGCTCCAAGCACTGCATGCTGCTCTTCCCGCCTGTGCAAACCACCCCAGCTTCCCCACCCTGTCCATCCCACCCGCAGAGCTGTGCGGGGCAGATTTTCCTCACGCAGCCAGGCAGCGGCAGCCCCGTGGGGTGGGAATACCATCCACCAGCACTGCTAAAAAACCGAGTCCCTGCGCAGGGCACTTCGCTGGCAGACTCACACTGCCCACCTGATTTGCTCTGCCCAGAGATGCAGGAGCAGCTGGGAGGGAAGTCATTCCTTCCTGGATGTTGCCACCCCATGGTTTTCCTCCTCCTCTTCTCCATAGGAGGAGGGTCTGGAGGCTGTCTCACCTTGCGGCTCTCGTGTTCAATTTCCAGCTTGGTCTGTGAAGATCAGCTTTGGGGGCTGAGGTAACTGTGTAACACCAGGGAGGCTGCAGCAGGGTGCTGCTGCTCGGGATTTACACATCCACCAGCTCCCACACAGGTCAGAGCTACTGGAGCACACGTGGCCTCGCGCAAAAGGCAATCACCAGGTAAACCAGTAAAATATGCAAGAAATACACTCCAAACCCCCTCTCCCAAAGCACACCTCCAACACAGGCAGTGGCCCTACAAAACACGGGGGGAGCATTTGAGGCAGCTCACTACAGCCTCTGAGGACCACTTTCCATTATTAGCTCACTCAGAGCTGAACTAGGGGCAGAGTCCCACAACATCAGCAGCCAAAGAGAATTAAACCAGAAGAAAAGCAGGTCTTGCCTTTCTCCTTCTAGCTGTAGGGTCTGCAGGCAGCCAGGTGTTGCAAAAAGTGGGCGGTGCTGGCGAACTGCATTAAACAGAATCTGCCAAGCGAATTAACAAGGCCACAACATTGGCAGAGGGGCTGCACATCTTCCCCAGCCGTCTCCCCGCTGGGGCTGCCCAGCTGTCATGTTTTGTGCAGGTCCCCACTGCTCACTGCTGGAAGGGGATCAGCAGCACTCAGCTCCCAGGTAGCCACAGCCACAGCAACTGCCCTGGCTCCAGACATCCTCCAGCATCACCTTAACTGTGCCCAGCCAAGCAGATGCAGAAACACTCGGGAGCAGGCAGGGCTGGCCCCAGAGAGACCAAGGAAGAAGATGGCCATGAGCCTTGGGACAGGAGTCAGTGGGCCAGCATCTTTCAGGTGCCTCGAATGCCCAAAGCTAACCTGAGGCAGAAGAAAAAGCCTTGCCCAGCACCAGAGACACCCGTGGACTCCCCTCAGCCCTGCAAGGACCACACCTCCCTCTCCTTCTGCCACCCTCACAGCCTCTCAGATGCATCAGCAGCTGCACAGCCAGCTGGGCTGGCCAGCCTGGCAGAGAGGCAAGCCAGAGACCAGCCCACAGCCACGATGCTGTCAGATAGCCCTGGGGGGAAAAATCCTCTCCCTTTACCACTGAAATCCCCCAGAGCAAGCCTCTCTCAGGTAGAGTTGGTTGCACAGAGGGTGCAGGAAGAGAGGAGACAGAAATAGAGTGGCAGCCACTGGCCTTGCTTGGATAGAGGTTGATCTTTGTCCACTCATGCTGACGAACACCTGGGGATTTATCAGGGCTTCTCTATCATGCTTTCCACCACAGTGTACCTTGCCATCCTCCCCTGAAAGAGGATACAGATATTGCTTCCCATCAGCAGCAGTTCTGGGGAGCCTCCTCTTCTTCTCCCTCCTCCCTGTGCCCTCTGGTGCTCCAAGAGGTACCAAGTGAGCACAGCCTCCTCAGCCTCCCAGCTGGGCCTTCAATGGGACAGCAGAGAGCTGGGCGGGACATAGAGGGGAGGAGCAGAAGAATCAGGCAGTAAGGAGAATATCTCAGGGAAGCTCGGGTGAGATGGTGAAGGCAGTCCAGAGCCCAGCCCAGCCCAGAGGTCCTTGAGAAAAGGTCAGTGTTGGTGGCACTCAGCTGGATTCACACTGTTGGTGTCTGAGGGTCATGTCAGGTCTACAGGATGTGCCCCTGAATCACTCAATCCATCAGGGAGCCCAGACTAAAACTGAACATAAACCAGCTCAAACTTTTATAGGTTTTTGGTTTTTTTTTTTTTTATTCTCAATCCAGAAGTGCTGTTGTTGGACTCAGCAGAAATGGAAGCATCTGCAACAGAACCAAAAACTCTACTGTTTTTGGAAGCCCTCTCCACAGAGCACTGCAGAGGGAGCAGCTCAGAATTAAGACACGTTTGGCCCGTACACCAGAACAAAGCTTGTCCATGGTGGGGAACAAGTGCTGCTAACTTGGGAAGCTCATGAGATGTGATGCATGGTGGCAAAGAGAAAATGGCCTTGAACCAGTCATTTCCAGAGCCTGGTTTATTTATAATCCCAGAGCAAAAGAAAAATTGCCTGAGCTTAATCTGAGGCTATGAGGGGCTTCACGAGGTAACCAATGACTGCACAAAGTTTTCTTTGGCTTATCAATGACTGTGATTTCTACTGTTTTATGGAAATTAGTTTTTTCCAGGGCTGAAGACTGGGGAAGCTCCAGCCATGCCAAGCTGCTGCTGTTCTGCAGCCATTCCCAGAAGGATAATCACACCAGTGAGTTATTACCAGCTGCTGTGGGATCTGTTCCTCGGCGTGTCCAAAGACTCACTCCCACGCTTTGCAAGGCTTGGGGGAAGCACAGCTCGTGGACAACACCCCTGCAGAGAGGTCTACAACATGAATGAGGAATCCAAGGCTTGGGACCAAATCCAGGAGATTGCATCAACCCTCAGTGGCTGCAGATAGAGCTGGGTCGCTCCATGACTTGTTTCCTCTGCAGAGGACATCGGTTTGCTATGTGGCACTTTCAGATGAGCAAGTGGTGTTTTATTCACAGAGACCACATGGAGAGTCATGGTGTCTCTGCCCTGCCAGACACAGGGTGGGGGAGTTTGTGGTGGGCTGGGTGTTAAGTTTTTCCAAAAACTCAAGAGTCATCTGGAGAAACAGATGCTCAAACTGCAGCCTGGAGACCTTGTGGCCCAGAACCCAGAGATTACGCTCCCAAGTAAGAATGAGGGTGTCCAGCAGCCACCTCAAGACTTCCTGCCCCATTTTGGTTACCATATCACTTCCAATATCAGGCAGCACTCTGGATTTGTTTATAAACAGTGCATTGAGGACATCATCAATCAGAAAGAAACCCAACCCAGCCAGCTGGGGAGCAATTCTTCAAAGTTTACATCTCTTAGAGGGAGAGGGGAAGCCTGAGCAGCCCAGGCTGGAGGTGACTTCTCGCTGCATCTAACCAGCAGTGAGGTGTGGTAGCATCCCAGCACAGCCTGTGTGCAGCATCTCAAATTCCAGCAACAGTTCTACAATGAGCAGGTTGTGTATTTTCTGTATTTAAACACTTCTCTTTCAATGGAAAATTATCTTTTCGATTAAAAATAGCTTCTTAGTCAGTGTTTTTCACATTTTTTAAAATTCTTCCAGGGTTTTTCTCAGGAGGAAAAGAAAAAATTAAAGCATTTTCATAATTTTGGGGTTTTCCCTCTTTTCCTCCACTCTTTTAAATTCTTCTTTCCCTTCTCTCAGCGAAACACTGGAAAATGAATCATGTCCCTGTGTGGGAGCTTTAACAAAATGTTTCATTTTTATCCTCCTTCCTTTTCTGCTGTCAGCCCTCCTCTCCCTCGAAGTTCCCTGAGCCGGCAGCGTCGCAATCTGTCAGGCGGACAGACAAAGCTGCATCTCACCCCACTGTCTGCTGAGAGGGTCAGCAGGGGCAGATCACTTAACACTACACCTGTTTTATGAATAATAATACAGACAGTTTCACTGGGTTCCTGGGAGGACATTTTCCCACCAGGATAAGCGCTGCATATTGAACAAATTAATGTCTTTAACTCGTTTGACTCTGGTTAGCTCGGTTGCAATGGGGAGCTCCAGCCATGCTGTTGGAGCAGGGGAAGGACCAGGCAGGCCTCTGAGGATAAATTTTTAGTGTCTTGTTCCTTTCTTCCACTCGTGGAAGTGTGAGGTTATAAATTTGGGGGTTGTGATCCAGAGCAAAAATACGGAGGGAAATAACAATAAAAAAAGAGAACAGGATGCATGAAGCATCAGGAAAATGGAAAGTTATCCATGAGCACACAAGGTCTGTGTCACTCCAAAATATTCCACCTGGACCAAAATGAAACACTTTGGTTCTTTTGGCAGTGACTAGACTAGCTCAGAAAAGAAAAACATAAAAAACCAAACCAACCAATCAAAACCAAACAACCAGCTCCTCACACATTAAAAACTTACTTTTAATACTACTTTAAAACTTCAAAGAATTCCAAGAGTCCAAGAGTTTCTTTTTAAGACAGTGGAATGAGATGTTTTGATTCACAGCAGCAAGTTCCTCTAGGTCTTTCCTTAGCAGAAGCAAGAAGCAGCAATACCTGTCTTCTCTCAGCAGAGGACTGTGTCCACCAGCACAAGCAGCCATGTCCCAAGTGACATTCCTGTCCTGATTTGGGCTGCCCAAGAGTCTCAGGAGGAACCCTCAGCCCCATCCCAAGCTGGAGCCGTGACCACAGCAGAAGAGGACACTGCTCTGCCAGCTCCAATCAGTTCCCCACTCAATATCATTTTATTCGTTTTTGTTGACTTTTATTGAGAATGAAAAAATAATTTAAAGCAATTATCTGTACAGGGGGGGCAGGGGGATGGTTAGGTGGGTGGAGGATCTGTGACCACCCCCAGACAGGCCAGGGAGGGTTCCAGGGGGTGATTTACAGCTGTACAAAACCACGACAATCCCGCCCAGGAGGAGCGGAGGGCCAAGGACATCTCTGGAGCTCTCACAGGCTCCGAGCAGAGGGGCAGGAGCTGTGCAGGGGCACGGGGGGCCGAGGGTCTGGCCACACAGACCCTCAGGTGACCTGCAGGGGTGTCTCCAGCATCTCCATGAGGAAGGTGTCGATGGGGGTGTCTCCAATCAGCTTGAAGAAGAAGAGGTGCTCCAGGCACTTCAGCCCGATGGAGCGCAGTGCCGGCAGGCGCAGGAGGAGCTTGGCAAACCTGGGGAAGACCCGAGTCAGAGCCACAAGGGAGGCACTGGCTGCCCTCTCCCACCTATCTCCAAACCTGCAGCAGCCAAATTCTCCCCCCAAAAAAATGCTTCCGGGCATTCGCAGACTTAGATTCCCTTAAGCTTTCAAGGTAAGCATTTGTTGCCTCGTGTGGAGAAAAAAAACAGAATTCCAAACAGAATTGCAAAACAGAATTTGGCATTTTTGAAACTTATGGAAAAAATAAAAAAGGAAAAGGAAAAAAAAGGAAAAGAAAAAAAATATTATACATCCAGATTCTCCTTCCAAGTTTTGAACATCTTAACACCTTATAAGACTTACATCTCCATGGTACTGTTTAAATGTGTCTTCCAAAAATCCCCAGGCTCCGAGAGGGTGCATAGCCCCTCGCCTCCCATTTGGAGGCACAGCTGGAAGGGGGCTGCATCCAGCAGCCTGCTCCCTGTTCCCCCTGCCCACAGTGTCTGTGGTGACAGCAAGAGCCAAAAAAAAACCAGCAGGAGAAAACTGCAGTGGTGGGGACCGACCCAGCTGCCAGCGCTTCGAGAGCTCGGCCAGCAGAGGGTGGGATTGGATTGGAAAGCAACGAAATTCCATCTCAAGGGCACCCTGAAGGCTCGGGATTTGGGCACTGCGGCTCAGGCAGAGGCAGCACAGGCTCAGTCTGTGCCCAGCCTCCTCTCTCCAGGGTGGGGGTGGCACTGCCTTGCCCCTGCTGGTGGCACTCACCGCCCTGGCTGCTCGGGGTACTTCTGCTTCGTGTAGGCTTCCAGCGTGGCATAGACCTTCTCCCTCAGTGACTCCACTTCTGAGGGGCTGGACAAACCCTTGGCATCTGGTCAAGGGAGAAAATACAGGTGGGGAAAAGAATCTCTGCAGAGGGGGGTCTTTGCACTGTGTGCACGGGCAGGAGAGGACTCACGCCCTCTTTAATCCTGTATCCAGAGGGGTTGGAATGATCCTCGAGGAACCTTCCAACCCAAAGCACAAAATCTGCCTGCAGCCCTGATGCTCACTGTCACAGTGACCTGCTGTGCCCCAGACAGACCGTTTGTCACCTGGGACTGTCCCCAGCCTGGGACTTACCTGGGTTAAACAGGACAATGGCTCGCAGGCACCCCAGCTCCGACTTATCCATCTGCATGTCTTTCATTTTGGACACCAGTTCTGTCAAAACCCTGCGTGTGGGGGACAGGGGTGAGCAGACAACCAGAGATCAGTGTCTCCACTGAAAAGCACCTGGGAATACCCTCAGCTCCTCTCAGCAGGAAGAGAGGCATCACTGAGGCACAGCCATGCCCCACACCACTGTTCTACAAGTGCATCAGCAACATCCAGGGACCTGAGCATCAAATTTGCCCCTGTTCAGCACACAGCACCCACAATTTGCACTCACTCAAGGAAAACCACGTGGGTTCTCTCCACTTTTTACTGTGTAGTAAAAGATGGGCACTGCTCTTACACGTGCCAGGTGTGTAGAGTGGTGAGGCAGTGTCCTGCCAGGCAGGGAGCAGGCATGCCAGGGACAGCATGTGTGCAGTTTTCACACAAGCAGGTTGGGGTTTAAGGCTTTGCCATCTAAAGCTCTTGGTGAGCAGTATTAGGCCTAGATACAGTAAACTTTCAAGAGAGGAGCATTCCTCTCTCTGCACACCCAACCCAACATCTGCTTCTGCAGCTGCAAATCCCTTCCCACCGTGCTTTTCACCCCATTCTTGTTTTTCAAGGCAGTCAAGCATCCCCTGCCCCAAACCACAAAGGGTTTGCTCTAGTTCCCCTTAAGGACATCTTTCCCATTCAGGCCACCCCTTTTGGGGGATGACAGCCCCAGGGCCAGGTACCTGTCAAAGATGGAGCCCACGCCAGCGCTGTGGGCACTGCTGCGGTGCACGTGCAGGCCCGTGGCCAGCAGGATCCCGTCCTGCACCGACACAGAGCGATGGGAGAAAGAGGCAATGAGCAGCTCATTCCAGCCTGCAAGCACAGGAGCGCAGGACACGTGAGCCAGTCCGGCCAAAAATCAGTCCCATGTGGAGCAGCAGAGCTGGCTTTAAATCAAACTCAGAGGAGAGTTGGCACCCCAGGTATCAGCTGCACCCCTTGCCAACACTGCAAGGGTGGCCTATCCCTTGGAAATATTTGGAAAATGCTCTCAGGCACATGGTGTGATTCCTGGGGTTGTTCTGGGCAGGGCCAGGAGTTGGACTTTGATGATTCTTGCAGGTTTCTTCCATCTCAGGATATTCTATGATTTTATGACCCTAACCAGTAGCAATCAAGAAGCAGAAATTGGCTCAAAGGGGGAAAAAATAAAATTATAACAAAAAGAAAAGGGGGGAAATATTCTGGGTTTTCTTCCTAAAAACCATATTGCTAGCAACTGCAATCCCTTTACAAACAGATTTTATTCCCCCACCCACAACCTCTGCCAACCTCTCATCGTGTCTCGGAACGGGAGACGCACGGATGGACTGGCTCAGGATTGCATGTGCACCATCCAGCCTGGCTGGCTGTCCCAGAGAAGGGGCAGGGCCAGCAGGGCCAGCCAGGGGCCAGGAGGGGGACACTACCTGCCCGCAGGAGGATCACTTGGTCTTCCAGCGTCAGGTCGGAGAAGTGGGGGATGCGCTTGGCCCACTCGACGAGGGTGAAGAGCTGCTTGTCAGCAGCATGGCAGATGTTGGTGACAGGGTCATTGGTCTAACAAAGAGGGGTAAAAAAGGGAAAGAGCAGAGGAAAAGAGAACTCATCAATGGAAAAGCTTTCATCATCACAATCACAATCAATGCTGTACGTGGTATTGAGCTAACGATACTCAAGGCCACAAGTACAACACTCAAATAATCTCAGCCAATAATCTCAGCTGGGTGCTGCTGGAAGGGCAGGTACTTGTCACCACTGTCCCCCTCTGCAGCCAGCCAAGCCAGCTTGATGCCTTGGAGAGGCCACCTAGAACAGAGGCTAAACAAGATTGAGAGAGTAAAAGTGGGTATTTATTAAAGGTCTTCAACAGATACACCTTGGGCAGTCAAAAGGCTACACCCAAGATGGACAATGGCCAGGAGTTTTTAATGCAATTATAAATTTGGTCCATTTGCACATCAGGGGTTAATCCTCCAATTACAGCTTCAGGTAATGAAACCATATTCACCCAGTTTGTTCTCCCCCATTTCACTTCTGTATATACTTTCCAGAGCCTGAGGCTGCAGAGTGTCCTTAAGTTTTTTCATTGTTTTGTCTGAATAAAACACGAAGACAGTAGCTAACACTCTATATGGAGTTTTAGAGTTATACACTAAAGTACAGGATTTGAAAAAATCTAAAAGCCAAAATCCTAAGGCATCAAGCTGGTTGCCAGACTTTTCTGTTTGCTTGTTGTCCTTTGCAAAGCAAGTCCCTCGTGGCTGGCAGCAAGTCCTGCTCCCCAGGGCACATCTAAAAGCCAGGGAGCAGCCCCTGTAAAGGCATGTGCAGCAGTTTTACCCAAACCAGTGAAACCACAGCAGTGGTCTTGGTCACAGGGACAGACAGACAAGAAGTGTTCATGGCCATGGAGGTGTGAAAGCCAGTACAGGGCTCAGACTCTCCAGCATCTATTTCCCTATCCACTCATTGAAACTAAAGGAGACTTGGAAAAGAAAGGCTTGGAAAATAACATACAGGCTGTTTTCTGGTCATCACGCAGAGTAGCTCCAAATAAAAACTGTTGCTGATTTTTAGGTGGTGTGGAGCAAAATCGTTTTGCTAGGTCTGCTGAAATGCCAGCTCAGAGCCCCTCATCTCTGGTTGCAGGTGATGCCAGTGGCTCTTACCGAGCTCTCCGTGCCCACGTCACTGTACGCCTCCGTTTTGGGCTCCACTGCCAGCTCAGCTTCCAGGATCCTCTCCACGGGCATGTCCTCACTGCCGTTGCTTGTGGACTCAGCCTCGTTCTCACTGCGCTCCCTGCTCCTCTGCCTCTCCTCCTGCACAGCTGTGGGACACAGACACGGTCTGACACTCACCTGCTCACAGGGGTCCCCATAGATGGGGCTGAGAAACCCCCTCAGGAGGGGCAGCACAGAAAATATATTTTTTTTTTAATTAAAAATATTTCAGGGGTATTTCAGATGCACAGTCATTAAACTGGCTGCGCCCACACCAAGAACCTCTGAGGTTGCTGCAGACCAGTAGCCTCCAAATTTGACAAACTGGATATCAGATTTACAAACTGACAAATTCATTTCCAAAGTATGAAGCTCCAGAACAGAGAGGAGTTGGTACCTCCAGGTGGCAGCCTGGACTCGGCTGTCACTAGGTGCAGAAGGAGGGACCCAGCACTCACAGGTTTTTTATGCTCTCAGCATGCTTCCAACAGTCCCAGTACACTTTCAACAATCCCACAGCAGTCAGAGTATCCAGCAGCAGGGCTTACACAGTCCCAAACCCCAGCTGCATTCACACATGCTGCTTGTCTCATTTCTGAGCAAAATCCTGCCCAGTCTGGCATCACCTCTCCCTCTACCACCTCTCTTCCTCATCCTCCCCACCAGAATGTTCCTTCCACATCAATACCCCAACACCCTCAGTCACTTCTCCCCTCTCTGTAATCTTTTCCAAAACAGTTGCTGACTGAAGGCACGGAATCATGACATTCTCTCCAAAGCTCAGTTATTAACTCCCGGGGCTGCTGTGTGTAAGACAGGTCGGTGTAGGACCTGTGTATCTTCTGTGCAACAGAAGTCCTGGGTACACCTTTTTTTTTTTGAGAAAATCCCAAAGGGAAATATGATAATTCTGTTTAAAAAAAGAAGCAACCAGCAGGTGTAATATTTTTATATAATTAGAAATAAATACAATATTATTCTAAATACAATATCATATATAATATATAAATAGATATAATATACAAAATATTATATTATTTATACATTATTATTATTATATCATTATTATAAACTATTATATTGTTTAGTTCACTGTTGGGGAGAAATGGCAGCACCCAAGGAGATCAGTGGGGCATCCAGCCTGGTGTTTGTGAGATAGGACAACACAGGACACAGGTATATGCCAGCTAGCTGGGAGGAACATTTGTCCTCGTTAGAGTAATGGACAGGAAAAGCCATTGCAAGTGCCTCTGAAGTCACCAAAATCTTACTGGAAGAAAGAACATGGCAGGAAATACCAGCCCCTGAACTCAAGCTGCACTCTGTCCCCAGTTTCTGCAGCTCCCAAAAAGCCCCTGTGATTGCTGCAGTCAAACTCCTGCAGGATCCACCAGGATCCTGGGGTTTAAATTTTCACTCTCTGCAAAAGGAAGTTGCTTTAACACCCTGGTCCTCTGAACCACTTTGCACCTGGCTGGAAGAGGGAGCTGTGCCTGGGATTAGGTCTTTGATTCCAGCCTGATTTGATTTTGCAGCCCCCTGCTGCCCTAGGAGCTTTGGTGATGCTGCAGGATGAGGATCAGTTCATGCCCAGTGTCACAGCTGCTTCCCCAGGCTCTGCCCTGCACAGGGAACAGTCTGCAAGTTCCACAGGGGAACAGCACGGCCTCCAAAAGGGACAGCTACACTGCCTGCCAGCATCCAACCCTGAGGGCAGCTCCCTTACTGTATCTTAGGAAAAATGAGCTTAAATGCTGTGTTGGTTCTCACTTCCTGACCTTGCATCTGTTAGTATAATTTGGGAGACAAGCCGGCTCAGCAGGTGAGGCTAGAGAACTATAAAATAAGAGAGAAAAATAAATCATTCACCCTTATCCTCAGGACAAGAATTAGGTGATGACAAAAAAAGTCAGCAAATCAAAAAGTAAAAAAGGAAGCTGCTCTTGACAAAGGAGACAAGAAGGCTGCAGGACCCCTCACTGCTGGGTGCTGTCCCCAGCAGATGTTTACAGGTTTCCAAGGGGTCCAAGCCATTAAGAGTCACTAACTAGAAGCAAGATTGGGTCAAAATCAGTTAAAAGCTTCAACGCTCACTAGTGTGTGTGTTTAGGTGAGAAAAAAATACAGTGTAATAACCTCCCCATCAGTCTCTTCCCTTATCAGCTCCTCTCCCTATCAGGAAAAAATTCTCCACAGCAGGGGTTGTCAAACACAGGAACAGGCTGTTCAGGAAGGTGGTTGAGTCACCATCCCAGAGGTGTTTAAAGGACAGGTAGATGTGGCACTTAGAGACAGGGTTTAGTGTGGAATCCACATTGCTGGGCCAATGGCTCCACTTGATCCGAAAAGTCTTTTCCAACCTAAACCATGATCTCATTCCCCTCACTTAACAAGGTCCACAATGCCCTGATGCTCCCAGTGTGGGGTTTTGCCACCAAGAACCTGACTTATCCTAAACAATGAAGGGAAATTTCTCCAATCCCATTGCTTGCAGCAGCCCCAGTCCTACCTTCCCTCTTCATCCCCATGGCCAGGCACTTCTGATAGCGGCAGTACTGGCAGCGGTTGCGTTGGCGCTTGTCGATGAGGCAGTCCTTGTTATCCCGGCAGGTGTAGATCAGATCCTTCCGGATCGTCCTCTTGAAGAAGCCTTTGCAGCCCTCACAGCTGTACACCCCATAGTGCTTCCCTGGGGAGGCAAGGGAGTGGCTGGGCAGGCAGCTGTTTGCCCTTCCTTCCAGCGTGCAGGAGCTCAAACCAACCCAAAGGTGAAAACCTGCAGGGCATCACCTCTGCAGCAATAGCGACCAGCAGCAGTCAAACCACAGGAGCACTGCTCTCCTGGGATAAGGAGGGGCTGCATCCCAGCAGGGTGATGTGGAGCATCACAGCTGCAGAACAGCCACAGGCAGCAAATGGGGTGCATGATTTGGAGAGGGCTTGCAAGGCTTATGGGGTATGAGAGAAAAGCCAGACACAGCCAGAACCCAGCTAGCACAAAGCAGAGGTAAATGGGAACACAGAGATTTCCACAGATTTACCTTTAGTAGACAGGGACAGAAGGTAAAATGAGATTACACACACAAGGGAGAAGAGCACAGCATTTGGGTTTGCTCACTTTTGGGCACTAATCTGCAGCACAGCCAGCCAGGCCCAGCCATCATCTTGCAATGC